>NC_142063.1:89081908-89393019 GCF_059756535.1 Pantherophis guttatus | reverse complement strand
TATCTGTAAAGAAGACCTACCCCGAAAATAAGCCCTAGTTAAGGTCGTCATCAGTGTGGGATGTGGCCAGCACTGGAGGAAGAGAGGGCGCAGGGGCCAACAGTGTCTAGCAGCAGCCACAGCCTGCACAACACAGCACAGCTGAGTTTATTACCTGTCCAAGCAGCAGGCAAAGGCAGAAGCGGGGGGTAGCATGTGATCCAGATGCGCCACGTGGGCTGCAGATCAGCCAAGAGATGCAAAGATGGCCGCCTCCCCATTCCATCCCTCCATCTCTTGGCTTGCCTAAGGCCCGTGCAGCATGTCAGGATTGCCTGCCTCCCCCCGCGCCTCTGCCTCCATCTGCTGGTGGTGCCGCTGCAAGAAGATGAGCCTCCTGTGATGACCCGAGCACTCCAGCCTGATTCTCAGCTTTCTAGTGGCCTAAACAATGTGTCTGGTTCATGTGCCTCCCCCTACCTCTGCCTCCCCCTGCTGCTCGGACAGGTAATCAATTCACCTGCACTACATGGGCTGCACAATCCCAGAGTGTGCCAACCAATGGGCCAGTGGGCTGCAGCTGCTGTCAGACAACATCGGCCCCTGCATGCATCACCTTTTGTGCAGGGGGATGGAGTGGCCAGCTGGGCTGATCACCATGATATCCTGTTTCCCTGAAAATAAGCCCTAATGGCTATTTTGGAGCCAAAAATATATGTATATAAAACCGGGTCTTATTTTCGGAAAAACATGGGAGCAGTTTTACCATATAAAATTTCATGACATAAAATGTATCTCTGCTATGACACAAATCCATCCTGAATAGGAAGGTACCCTCCTAGATTCCCAAAATAGGGAGTTCCCAGTTTTAAAATGGACCCTCTGAAAGCATTATAAGTAACCAATAGGATACCATCAGAGATGTTAAAATGCTTCAAATGATAATGCCTCAGAACACTGGACACATTGCTGCAAGTTGTAGAGGAGTACACAGTTGACTTTTTCAATGGCAGTCCTGTCCTATAATTTCAGAAACAGTCTTAAAGGATTAGAAATAATAAACAATTGTATAAAGAGTCAATAACCATAGGAAATTAGGATGATGTGCCATCAAATTGTTGTCAATTCTTAGCAACCACATGATAAAATTTCTCCATGATTTGCCCCTAACCTAGTCCTTCAATACTTCCAATGGTGTATTCATTGCTACTATCTGCCCCATTGCTGATCAGCCTCTTCTCTTTCCTGCCACTTTCTCATCATTAGAGCCTTCTCTGTGGTCTTTGCATAATATATCTGGATAATTTGAGTCTGGTCACATTACACTCATGTCAGAAGCACCAAGGTGCTTCCAGGCTGAAAGGATTACTGATATCATCGTTGCCCAGAGGATACCCAGTTGGGGGCTCCTTTCATGTTCTCGGCAGGAGTTGAACCAAAGGATGGGAACTCATCCCATTCCATGGCAGCACTCAGATCTCAAATGCAGATTTGCTAATCTCTGACCCAGAGTCCTAACCACCCAAGCCACTGTGCTCCTATATTTGAACCAGGTGATTTGTGCCTTGAGTGCACAAGTCACTAATTTGTTCAGTAATCCATTTCTTTGTTTTCTTGGCTGTCCACAGTATTCTCAGGAGTCTTCTCCAACATGAAAGTTTAGAAGCATGCATAGTCTTTCCATTTTGCTTTTTCAAAGTCCAACTTTTGTTTCCATAGAGCAGGGATGTCTAACTCAATTTCATTGAGGGCCGCATCAGGATTGTGGTTTACTTCAGGGGGCCAGGGGGACCGTGGCCGGAGTGGCCGTGGCCTGGGTGGCATGGCCAGTTCCCACTGCTGCTGTGCTCACTCTCCTTGGCCAGGTTGCTCCCCTCCCCTCCACCTTGCTCTGTATTCCACCCCCACCCATCTCGCTTTGTGGCCGTTGCACTAGTGCATTGCTCAACCTCCTGCTAGGTTCGGCAGCGGCCTTGAGTTTGACACCCCTGCCATAAAGTGACACAGGGAACACATTGCCCAATTCTAATTGTTAATAAACATAAGGCCCAGTCTGACCCATAAGATTTTGTTTGATATTTGGTCACTCTGCCCAATATTGATTCCCTTGTCTTTAAAAGAAAGAAAGATACTAAAGCAGAAGTGTCCAACCTTGGTAACTTTAAGATTTGTAAACTTCAACTCCCCAGCCTCTATGCTGAAGTTGAAGACCACAAAACTTAAAATTGCCAAGGTTGGACACCCCTGTGCTAAAGTTTAAACCTGGCATACTTCTCTGTATAGACCACATATTCAATCACTGAATTGTAGCCTTTTTTCCTAAGAGAGAGTTCCTTTATTTGGACTTTGTTTTAAATCCCTGATCATGCTCCCCAATGCTACAAGTTATTAAAGAAGAATGGGTATAGGAGATCATTACCAAAACAAATTGGATGTTCTCCCCAGTGTTCAATTTAAAACAAGGTAGAATTTCACCTTGATATTGCTGTGATTGCATTATATTTAAGGAAACCATATATATTTAGAAGGCAGAAGCAACATTGCACAGTTTACACAATTTTGATTTTTGAAAATTGGAAACCATTAAGCCAATGGAAGTTCAACTCTAGATCCTCCTTCCCAACTTGCATGGAATTGTATTATATACCCAAATTGGTAAATGCAAATAGTCCTTGCTAAGCGACTATTTGAAGTTACAATGCCCCCCCCAAAAGTCCCTATTTATGACCATTTTTAAAAGTTCCAATGGTTGTTCCTCCCCACTATGATTTTTGGTGGTTTTGTTTTGTTTTGTTTTTTGCAAGTATCAGGTCCTTATTTTCAGATGTTTGCTTAACAATTGTATCATTTGGTTAATAACCCTGGTGTTTGCTTAATGACTTTCTCAAAAAAGTAGAGCCAGGCAATGACTCAAATAATGACTGTCACAACTTATGACCATAACTCTGAGCTCAATTATGGTTGTAAGTCATGGACTACCTGTAACTAACATTATAATGATCATTATAATAGTATACATACATCAAATATAGAATTCTATATGGAAGCTCAAGAGGGACGCAGTAGCTCAGTGGCTAAGACACTGAGCTTGTCGATCGAAAGCTCGACAGTTCAGCAGTTCGAATCCCTAGTGCCGCGTAACGGGGTGAGCTCCTGTTATTTGGTCCCAGCTTCTGTCAACCTAGCAGTTCAAAAGCACATAAAAAATGCAAGTAGAAAAATAGGGACCACCTTTGGTGGGAAGGTAACAGCGTTCTGTGCTCCTTTGGCATTTAGTCATGCTACATGACCACGGAGACGTTTTCGGACAGTGCTGGCTCTTCGGCTTTGAAATGGAGATGAGCACTGCCCCCTAGAGTCGGGAATGACTAGCACATATGTGCGAGGGGAATCTTTACCTTTACCTTTTTATGGAAGCTCAAATATGCAGATTAAGTATGTGAACAGCACAGAATTTCAACAAGTGGCATGAGATACAGCAATATGTGAAGAGTGTGTCATAATAAAAATTGAGGACATATGTTTCCTGATAAAGAAATGAGCTGAGATGAGAGTGGGTGGTGGGGGAAGGCACTATAATGCTTGGAATAAAAAAAAAATCTGGAAATAATTTACGCAAAAAACATGAGTATGAATAGAGATACAGTGTCTTTTCTATTGGCAAAGTATCTCATCACACCCAGCTAGAGAAACAGATTTGGGCTGTTTTCCCAGCACAAATGTATGTATACTACATGACTTGCATAAATTTCATGCACCAAATGTGAACTCTATGCTATCCCAGATTCTCCACAATAGGATTCTTTATAGTCTTGGGCTTCCTATATCCAGGCTTTATGGAAACTATTCTCATGGGTTTACATCATGGAAAGAGCCATGCTCAAATTGATTCTGACAAGACCAAAATAGTTTGTTGCATTCCATTTCTTTGAGATGAAAATAATGATGTGCCCTCATGGCCTTTGAAGGCTGGTCAGTAACAGAGGAAAGTTGCAAAGGAAGTCTATATTTTTCCTCCCCTTTGTAGGAAGAGATAGAACCTAGCAGGACCACACAAAGTGCCAGATGGAGCTCATCTTACTGACACCGAAGGGTCCTCATAGCATTAGTCACTCCAAATGAGTCATTGTGAAGATGAAATATGAGTGTCAACAAAGCCCACTGTAGTTTTCAGAGATAATATTTTGTTCTAAATGAGAAAATGACCACAACCTCTGATCTATCTACCTCACGATTTTGATCCCTGCAAATCTAATCTTTGGTTTTGCTGACACTTTTTTTATCCTGTCAGGGTACTTCACAGTGGGCAGAAAATCAATTTACATAAAGATGAGGAACAAAATGTCTATCTGTTACATTTTTTTTCCTGTCTTGCTCCTGAAAAAAGATCTAGAAAACTGACAAGGGAAAAAGCATCAAACCTACATTTTGCTATTAGAATTGGTACTATTTATTTTTAGGTGAACATTAGACAGCACACATTTTTCATTAAATTGCCTTAAGAGATGTTGGAATGTAACCAGTATTAAGTCTGAAATATAATTAACATAGACTGTCTCAAATTTATATTTATTTGTGTTGAGTTGAGAAACTTACTTTCATTATATAAACATCCTTTTGGATAATAGCTATTTAAATTTTCCCCCTAAACAGCTACCTTTCAAACTCTGAAGCACTTTCTGTCAGGCTTTTTATAAAATATGAGCCAAGCCAAGTATCACTTTAATAATAGCACTAGCAATAGAATTTAGACTTATATACTAGTTCATAGTGCTTTACAGTCCTCTCTAAGCAATTTGTAAACATATTCCCCCTAAAATCTGGCTTCTGATTTTACTGACATTGGAAAGATGGAAGACTGAGTCAACCTTGAGCTGGTCAGGATCGAACTGCTGGCAGTGGAATGCAGTATTAGCCTGAAAGACTGCATTCTAACCACTGTGCCACCACAGCTCATTTCAGTCACATAGATGGCCTTTACCAAAATAAAATTATTTGGATTGTGGTTATTCACCATTGTGTTCCTATCTGAAGTAATATACTCATGTTACTAATGTTGCCTAAGGAAATGTGTGTGGCTGAGGTATAAGGTCTTGGTACATGAACCATCCAAACAACATCCTAAAACAATTTTCTCTACTCAGTGCCCTCAAAATATTTCAGGGCTATTAATTCACCACCATTCTTAACCACAAAGCTATGTAGTCACACCACTGAAATAACACTTGAATTAATCTTGGATTAAAAATATGCTTAAACTGCAGACAATTTCAGTCCATCCCTACTGATATTCACATGTACTTGTGGTTTGTAGTGTGATTTTAGCAGATAAACTGAGGAATGAGTAGGTTTGTAACCGAAGTTGCATCAAGGAAAACTGCATAAAACCAGGTAGAACTCTGTTCTTCACATTTTACTTGTCTTCACTTAATAATGTGTACTCAGTTGACTCATTTTCCTGCATTCACACAGCATGCTAAACTACTATGGTTTGGATTCCACACAACAGGCTAAGCAAAAATGTGCTTGGTTAATATGTGATGGCTTACATAAAATTTGTTATTTCTTGCTCCCATATAATTAAACAAAGATTCAATATGAGTCACTTGTTCAATCTCTGTATTATTGAAAAAGAAGGAATCCCTTTGAGAGTCAGTGTGCAATAAATTCTTAAGCTCTACTTCGAGAGGCATGATTTGGCACCAGAAAGAAACCAGAAAGCTCCCATTATATGAAAGAATGCATTAAGATATAAAAGTAATGTTTTAATTTATTTGGGGAAATGAAACAAAGACAATAACTGTCAATGAAGTCTGATGGAGACATGCACCCTGCTGAGGTATAAAAAACGTGACTGATAAGCTTTCAGTTCATGGAATTACTTTATTGGTAAAATCTTCTTCATCCCTTTTTCTCTTTCCTTCATTCTAACCTCTTCTCTGCTGTCTACCTCCCACTCACTCAGCTGCAGTTTGGCTGTTGTTTCAGGCACAGATCCTCTGGCAGCTGTTTCCTTTTTAAAAACAATCAGCCTGCACCTACCTACCGAGTGCTTTATCACTTTTAATAGCAGCTGAAGTGTCTTAAAGTTTCCAGCTGCCAACCACATCTTCAAGACAGCAGCTGGATATGAGCTCCATTATAAGTTTTATGCAGCCGCATGACTCTGTAGTAGCACATACAGTATATTATGAATGCAGTTAATCTCATGCTTTGGAAGAGCATTACAGAATCCTTTAGTACGTTAAATGCCATGTGACAGCATTCTCATATACTGTAAATACTCTTTTGTATCAAGACATGCATTTTCCAGCTGTGGAGTTTATAGCTTGAAGCTTCTACCCAAGAACCCATGAAAAGGGAAACATGCCTTGGCAAATGTTGGCAATGGTAAAAGCTGTTGTGCTGCCACTTCTTTTCATTCTTAAGCTATGGAATGTAAAATAATATGCTTGTGCTCACACTCTCACTCACATTTACACAGCATTAGGGTGAGGTTTTCAGCTCTCATTTGCATGACATCTACACTACCTTGGAAAAGAAACTAGCTTCTGGAAAGGGGAAAAAAACTTCAAGAAAGAAGGGAACTATCAGTTATTTTATACCTTCATATTGTGGCATAAAACAACCACCAAAATTCGTAATCACTAGACCAATTTGATCAAATGGTTAATGCACCAGCCTAGAAACCAGGAAACTGAGTTCTAGTTTCAATCTTAGGCATGAAAGCCAGCAGGGTGATTTTGGGTCAATCACTCTCTTTCAGCCCAACCCACTTTATGAGATTGCTGTTGTGAGGAAAATATGAAGGGGGAGGAGTATTAGGTACATTTGTGGCCTTGAGTTATTTATAAAAGTAATAAGGGCAGGAAATTAAAAAAACCCATCAATTCACAGTCACTCAGGCGCTCGTCACTTCCCGCCTGGACTACTGCAATGCTCTCTACATGGGGCTCCCCTTGATGAGCACCCGGAGGCTCCAACTGGTGCAGAATGCGGCCGCGCGGGGGATTATGGGAGCGAAGGGCTGCTCCCATGTGACACCTCTCCTGCATGAGCTGCATTGGCTTTCAGTGGTCTTCCGGGTGTGCTTCAAGGTATTGGTCACCACCTTTAAAGCGCTCCATGGCATGGGACCTGGGTATTTGCGGGACCGCCTTCTGCCGCCGATAGCCTCCCACCGACCAGTACGCTCCCACAGAGAGGGACTCTTCAGGGTGCCGTCAGCCAGGCAATGTCGGCTGGCGACCCCCAAGGGGAGGGCCTTCTCTGTGGCAGCTCCTGGCCTCTGGAACGATTTGCCCCCGGAGATACGAAGGATATCGGATCTCCGGGTTTTTTGCCATGCCCTAAAAACTTTTCTTTTCCATCAAGCAGGGCTGGCGTGAAACACCCCTCCCCCCCTTTTTTTTTAGTTTTTTAGCTTTTTAAATTGTCAAAGGGGTTTTAGTTTTCAATGTTTTAAATTTTTGGGCCACAGTTATTTAATTCTTTTAATAATTTTAAATTTTGTATTGATATGTGTTTTAGTTCTGGCTGTGCACCGCCCTGAGTCCACTTGGAGAAGGGCGGGATATAAATTGAATAAAATAAAATAAATAAAATTAAATTATTTTTTTTAAAAAAGAATTAAGTGCTAACATAAATAGTAAAGCAGCAACAAATCATCTCCATTTTAATTTATGAGGCAGCACTAACCATTTCAGGGAAAAGCAAATGTGAATAATTGTAGCAACTACCATAGTTCAGTGTGACATCATCTTCTGTTCATTGCTCTTTCACCTTCAGTACCCCTTTCATCTAGCTGATACTGCTTACAGATCAAGTCATAAACTATTGTTTGGCATCATACATAAAAATACTGATAGAACTCAGGTTAGGAGGAAAATACAGCTTTGCCCGTGGAAGATCCTATGTTTGATGTTTGTTATTTCTACTTTTAAAAGACCTCAGGCCATTAAACTGGAAAGCCTTTTCCAGATTACAAAATTATTACTGTTTCTCAAAGCAGGCCATACCAGGTCAAAGTATATTCAAAAAGAGAGCTAAACATCACGGCATCTTTTCTACACCCCACCCAAAATTGTAATTAAATTGTATAGATTGCTTCAGCTTCCCTGCCTTATTACTTCTGGTATGCAATTCCACAAGGGAAAGATTAATGCAGAGGCAAGTATTCATATAATCTTTAAAATGCTCATTTATTTGATTTTATGTTTATCCTGACTTTGCACCAATAATTGACATTGAAGACAGCCGCTGATTAAACACTGTCATGATTTCCTATTAGATTACAACCAGACTAAAGCAGCTTTCACCAGCATTAGTAATTTTGCATATGGCAAAAGAAATAAATCATTAGTTATTGTCACTGGAAAGATTGAAACCATTAAAAAAATAAACAAAAATCCTCACATACATGTACTTTCCTAAATTAAGTTTACCTTCCCAAATTTGATTTCAATGCAGTTTTCTTTAAATTTCTCCTGTAAAGTCTCTGCTAGCTGACAGAGCAAAGCACCATTATCCAATTTCTCCATGAAGGTTTCAGCTGTTATTTCTTTCCCTGAAAAAGATACAAAAGGAATACCAATCAGCACCAGTTTTGTGGGATTGTTCATTGTGTGGAAAAACATGATTGCACTGTGGATTTTGTTGCATTAAATTGTGATTGCTCCATTATAAATCACATACTCATTTTAAAAAAAACATGGCAGAACCTTTATTGAAGGAAAGCTATAGTCAATGAAGTCAAAACATATTTTATTTCATGATTGCCAATCTGTATTTTCCCCACAGCAGTTAATGGTAATACTGAAGAGTGTTGTTCTAAAGCTTAAAACACATGTAGCCAATGTAGTAGCTTCACATTCTGAGACATTTCTTATAAATGCAGATGATTGCAATGCCAGATTGTCTGAAAAGATATGTTTCCATAATCTAAATTTAGCACTTTTCCTTTAGGATTTGGGGAGGATGACATTACACTAGAGCACCAGTCAAAAGACATGATTTAACTTTGATGAAAAGGTGCTGGAAGCATCAGCCAATGGATTGGATGTCATTTACCTTAATGAGCTGGGGGGATGAGGATGGTGGAAGTATTTGATACTTTTTGGAGCAGAAAAAGAGTATTTTGCTTATTCTGATTTAATAAATATTATAGCTCTATTTAATCTTCACAGTTATAGTTTTCTACCCACTGGAATGAGTTCCTTCTGAGATCTGGTTGCCTTCCATTCTGATAGCATTCCAGAGGGCCTTGAAAAGACCTGCTGTTCTCCTAGAACTGGGCATGGATAGTTGAAGCCCTTTGCTGGATAATGGTTACAACTGTTCTTTGTGTTGCTAGCAGGATTTATCACTTTTTTTGTTTTAGCTTTATTCTTCCTTTACTTTTCTAATTTATCTTCTATTTTTAATTTGTTTGAATATATTGTGAAATAACTGAACACATCCTGGAATCAGCACCAAAATGAATTTTTATTGATTGATTTATTATTGGTAAATGCCACTTAATAGTGCTAATAACACCACTTATACACCTTCGGCATTGATAAAATTACCATCAATAACTGCAAAAGGCAGAAAGGATGCATATAGAAGTACAAAAAAGGAAATATGACAATTTTTTTTTAAAAAAATATTTAACTTTTTATAAACAGCAATAGATGAATACCTAACCAGTTTAAATAAATAAGGATAATAATGCATTTATAAATAAACAGACAACAGCAAGCCAGCTGAGAAAGGACAATTGGCACAAAGAAATCCAAAAGATCTTTGTACTAAAAACAAAGGCAATTACCTCGTACTACACCTTTGTACGATCAGCTCGACAAAATGACCAAGAGAACAGGTTTTGAGTAATGTGCCCTAAATGGCACTGCCCTTGAGCTTTTTATGGTAAAAAAGAATGTCAGACAAACGTCCATCAGTGGTAAGTGGTATGTAATGCTTCTATCCCTCATTCTTGTCTCCAATGACAAGACTACATGATAGCAAATTGTTGCAAACAGTCCCGTAAGATTGCCTTATCCATTTATTGCATCTTGATCATTTTTGATCTTCCAATAATCTTTTCTAAGTATCTTCCTGGCAATACCTAGTTTGCATCAAAATAGGGATGCAGAAAAGCACTGCTCCTTCTATTACAGAATCTGTTCTGTACCAGACAGCCAGAAATGCTGTTGTAAAATAACTGGAATAATTAGAAGATAGTTATTTTGTTTGTTTTCACGGCCCTCTGTATGCAGACATGGGAGACTAACAGTGACAGAGTTGGAAGGGACCTTGGAGGTCATCTAGTCCAGCCCCCTGCTCACGCAGGAGACCTCTACCAGGGATTCGAACTGCCGACCTTTCTGATTGACAAGCTCAGTGTCTTAGCCACTGAGCCACCTAGTCAGGCTAGACATAGAATTATTATGAAGATACTTTATGATTTCTACAAATGCATTTATACCTTGCAAACCAAATAACAATCTGACTCTTACATCCGGGGCAAAATTCCAACATCAGGATTTCTTAACAAAACAACCCCATCTATGCAAACTCAAAAAAGACTAATATAAAAATCTCCCTCAAATCTCCAAACAAAATATCTTTCTTTCCATGAGACCTGAAGGTTTCCAAGTTCAGTCACAGTAAAGGATCGTGGCTTTTTGTGTTTCTTTAATTTAATGTCTCAGCTGGTAAATTGTTATGTAATTTTGTGCTCTTTAAAATTATAGCTTGCCCAAAGCCTAAGACCAAAACCTAAATGGCTATTATCATATTGTGGAAATTACAGAGTTTCTTTACTTGCCACTTAGAAGTTTATACAACAAATCAAAACCTAATTTAGTAAGCTTGACATTTAATTTATTTATCAATTTATTTGCTTAATACTGAAGGCTGACCATTATGCAAAAATATGAAATGTAAAAAACCAATTTTTGTGAATCTAATGAAGTGCATTAATATTGAAGCCATAATTAAAATGTTAGTCATTTAAGATATAAAAAGCATATTGCTTTTGCAGCAATACATATCAACACATTCTAGCTTTTTCTTTAATTATGACAAAAAATATGAGTGCATTATAGTTATCACATTAAATTCTAATAGTTGTCTAATGACTGATCTATACTGAAAGCTTTTTTGAGTATATAAACTCTATTATACAATAGTTGCTCCACTTTTTTCGCTTCTAACATAACAGAATATTTTAACTGGGCCAAGATCTATTCACAAATTTATTAATACATTTACAATATTTGATGGTAGAATACTATCAGTGAAGTTTCATTTAGCACACATACCTTTAAGCATGAGTAAAATGGTCATATGATATCCTAATCATATCCTGTTTCATGATTTATGGTTCTGCCCTACTTCATTAGTTTATTTTACATAAACTAGTCAAAGTAAAAAAAAAAAAAAAGGTTAATCAGATGCTGAAATAAATGCTGTTAACCACCACAAACCTGCAAATTAAAATTAATGAATTTTACTTTCAACATCTCTACCTGAAAAATAAGTAAGTTACATCAGCCTTCAGTATACAGACTATGAGCTCAGCAAGGAACATTTCTTTATCTACAACAATCAGCTTGAAATCCAAGAGACTTCAACCCTCTCAAAGGTCTAATGCAGTGATGGTGAACCTTTTCGGCACTGAGTGCCCAAACCGGAATACATGTGCATGTGCATGATGCATGTGCACGCAACGTGTGCTGGAGCACCGGAAATGGGAAGACCACCTGGCCAGTGCACATGTGCGCACTGGCCAGCTGGTCTTCAGGTTTCTGGCGTGTGCATGCATGCAGGCCAGCTGATCTTTGCACTCGCCAGAGCACCGGAAACCCAAGACCAGCTGGCCAGTGCTTGCATGCCTGTTTTTCGGGCCATTTTTGGCTGTTTTTCGGGGCATTTTCAGGGCATTTTCCAGCACTCTGGTGCCCACGAAGACCAGAAGCCAGAAGAGCAGTTCTGCCTGCCACCTCTGGGACTAAGGACTCTATGTGATGATGAGCAATAAGCTAATGAATTACCTAAAACAACCACTATTTAGTAGTGACATTTCCAATTCTCACTTAATATTCAGATACTAGGGGAAATGATGTCACAAGATCATGAGCAGAAAGAGATGCATTCACTTCCTTCCTTATTTGAGAGCTGATGTTCATACAGTGTGGCTGTCTGCTTTCTGATTGGCATTACTTGCTAACACAAAGTAGAACAAACAGGATTAGTTTCACTTATTCAACACACATCCCACACATACAAGTTCTATGAATTCAAGAGACTATCTTGCATGCAAAAACCCTGCTTCAAAAATGGGAGAAGTCAGGCAGAGATGGATGGATGGAGCAACTTTAATTATTTACTTTATTATTAAATCATATGATTTTACAGGGAGTTGGTATTAGCTATAAAAAAATATTTTGGCACTGAGATTCTGCTGGCCCCACAAAGGCTAAGCAGAATCCAACAGAGTTAATATTGAATAGGAGAAACCAGAAAATCCCAAGGCAGTGGGCCAGAATGGAAGTCGAAGAAACACCTCAGAAGAAAGCTGTAACAAATATTTTGCCTTACCGCCAAGAAATGACTAAGTAGTCACCAGGACTCAATCCTGACTTCTGCAGAGAACCTTCACTGTTTATTTTATTCAAAAATAAGGCCACAATGTTGATTTCTTTAGCAGACCCCAAAAAAACATATGAATAAAGGAAATCACCAGAATAAGCAGGACTAACATTTTCAACTATATTTTTCAGGATTTGCATGAGTTAATTGATAAAACAGATCCCTTGCAGAATTTTTTTCCCCTTCAAAATTCCTCCCAAAGGGGAAAAAAAGTCTCATTTTGGAGGGATTTGGACATGCATTCAATTTCCTAATGTCACTATTCCTAAAACAGGTTTGAAAAATTTTGGATCTGACCATTCTAGGGAGACCTGGGCATAGAGAGATTTTTAAAAATGTAAGTACAGTAGATTGTGCTTCTTGGGCTTCTGCTGCAGTTTCTTAATTATATGATTTTGAAGTGGAGAAGGCTGATAGATTAATAATTATGCAATAGTTATAGGTCCACGGGTTTAAAAAGAAAATCTGCTTGCAAAAACATGGTTCTCCTTCCCGAAATGAAATTTAGCTGCTGGGTAGTAGTGAGTGATTTCATTATAAGCTGTATTCTCCCACAATGTACTAAGCAATTTGCTATCAAGTTAGTGCAGTGTAGCTAAGACATCTGGTACCATACTATAACTCTGTTGGATTACAACTGCACAATTCCCAGCTTGCAGAGCCATTGACTGGAGAAAGCTATCCTAAATAATCAATTGCTTCACAGTGTAATTGGGAACTTGGATTTTGATAATAATTTCAAGTGATAAATTTTATCTTTAAAAGATATGAAAGAAAGTCTTTGAGACAGCAGAAAACATACTTTTTTGAAGTGAAAAAGTTGGCTTGTTAATGCAATTTACTCTAAATTAATGCCCGCTTAATATTCTGGACTGCAACAACCATAAACATGTGGGCTGCAGGCGATATGGGAGTCATAGCCAATCACATATGGGCACATCATGTTGAAAAACACTTTTCAAATCAGTCTGTAAAATGTGGTTCACAGCTTTCATGTTATGGAATAAGCAATTTCTGGATTTTACTGATTTCAAAGTCATAGTTCCCGAATAGTGTCTTGTTCACTGCAACTTTGTCTCCTTCAACCACCTTGCCTCTACATATATTTTTGTCTATTAGAATATTTGGCAGATTTCCTCCCTGGCAAATGGCTTCAAACAGTTTGGGTTACTACCAATTCAGTCATTTATCTCCAGTAGCATCTCATCCAAAAACCAAAATAATATGCAACAAGCATAGGTTACCTTTTTGCCCCAAACGACAAACTGAGACACCCTAAGCATGCCTATGAGTTGATAGGATAGGATTATGTTTTGTTGTACTGTTGTTTTCTCTCTCTCTCCTGAAAAGTTTAGGTTTCAGACAAAATGTTGATTTTTCAAAACCTAACCTAATTTTCAAGACCTAACCTGAGGTCGTTAGAAATATGTATGTAAAAGAATGCTACATGTTACATTCACCAGGGACAACAAACTTAAAGTATACCTCATACACAAAACACCAACCAGAATAGATATCTTTACATTATTAAGACTGATGGGAAGAAGGCCTGTCCTCTCTCAGCAGTCTAATCAAGACAGCTGTCTCAGCACTGCTGATAGCTGGCCAGGTGATGGATGATCAGTTGGACAAAAGGCAAGAGCTCTCTAGAGGAATGGAAATAGCTTTTGCAATTCCCATTGTTTTTTCAGTCCTGATCCATGTCTAGCCAGTATGTTAAAATGAACACACAGAGCTAGCTTTGAACTCTCCTTAAAGCTTTGAGGTGTCTAACGTATGCATTACTCATTCCAGCAAAATGTTTGCACACCTTTTAATACCACAATAGTAATTAATGGGAGTCAACCTTTTTCATTAAATTACAATATGGAAACACTTTAGGAGAGAGGCTATGCCGTTACTAATCTCATCTGAGAAACCCTCCAAGCCCAGAGCTACGGACCCACCCATAGAAACTTTTTTTTTATCTAATATCTACCCTGAAGCTTTAAATAACACCAGTATATGCTTTCAGATTTTGTTAAAACCATCTGCCCTTTACTGTCTTGATTTGTCCACAGAAAATGTTTCCAATGTGTAGACTTCAACTTCCAAGTTTCTTGCCAGCCTGACCATTGCTGAGAGTTGAGATCCACACATCCAGAAATTGTCTAAATTAAACACTGTATTATAGCTTTTACAATTATAAGGATCTCTTTAAGTCCAATTCCCCATCCAGAGACATCAGTTTATCCCATGTTTCTTCTTTTGCCCACCAGTGAGTTTTGGATTGATTATATGAGCTTATTTTTGGCTGGTTTGTGTTTTTTTTTCCCCTGCCAAATAGATTAGGATTGGATTATCAATCAACAGCTGACAATTATCTCTGCAGAGATATGCAAGAATACCTGTGACAGCCCTTCCAAATATTGAGGCTAACTCTGAGGAGGCCATGTTTATCGTTCCTTATCTGATGTTTTTATATTGGCTGTTTTATCAATTGTGGTGCACCACTCAGAGTCACCTTTAATGAGATGGAGTGATAGTGAGTGATATAAATTTGATAAATATTCTCTTCTTTCTGTTAAACATACCCAGATCTTTTTAACCATTCTACATAAGATTTAGTATCCAAGGCTCTCTCCATTTTTGTTGCTTTTCTCCGGGCTTTCTCCAGTTCCCCAGCATCCTTTTTTATGGTGGCAAACAAAACTGGATATAATATTCCAGGTGTGGCCTGATATCAAGTGTGAGAGATCAGGTCCACATGTGAAGGTCTCATCAAACTGATGTATTGCTAAATATGCATAATAATCATGCCATTCTTATGCAATTAGGAATCTTCTCAACTAGAGTTAGATAAGGATCAATGGAATTCAAGAAGGGTTGGACTTAGACTTGTGGCTTTGTAGAAATTCTAGGTTGATCCCACTCTTAACTCCACTTCCCAGGTTCTGCCACTCCTTCCCCTACACCTGATCAGTGCAGCAGATTGCAACATTATACTGGCTCTTTTGGGAGTTGAAGAGAGCATTGTTACTCATATTTAATGTGTGGTCTATCAGACACTCAGAGCCTTCTCACAAACATTTCTGTTGAACCAGGTATATCTTATGTTATATCTCCATGTCTGATTTTTCCTACCTAAGTGTACAACCATACATTTCTCACCATTGAAATGCATTTGGTTGCAAAAGGCCCAATATTCAAATCTATAGAGATTATTTTGAATCCTGATCCTGTTTTATGAAGCAGCAGCACTACCGCCCCCTCATATTTGTATCCTCTGCATCCCTTCTACCCATCTCAATGATTCATAAAAATGTTGAACAGAACTGCATATCTCTCTCCACTTAGGCATAAATCCATTAATAACCACATGATGGTTATTCAACCAATTGCAGATCTGGTTGGTACTGGAATCATCTATCCCACATTGCCCCAGTTTAGCAAGAAAGAGATTGTGGTCTACTTTATCAATTACCTTACTAAAGATCAGGCACATTACAACCATTGATCTATTACTCAAATCTGTTTTTTTTTTTTTTTTTTTAAAAAGGATAAATTACTAAACTGTTTTTAAGAAACTCATGCTGGCTTTCAGTATTCACTTTGGCTTTTTCTAAATATCTGAAAACCCACTAATTTGTTATCTTTTCTGGGCTCTAACCAGATATTGAAATCAAGCCATGTATGGTATACATTTTCCTGAGTGCACTTTTTCTCTTTTAAAGATTGGAAAAATGTTAGCTCTTCTTCAATCTTCTAGCATATCCCCCATTTCCAGCAGTTCTCTAAGATTACAGTTAGTGGTTCTGAGATCATATCTGCCAGTTTCTTTACCACCCTGGGATGTAATCCATCTGGCTCCGGCAAATTGAATTCATTCAAAGCTGCTAGTGTTCTCTCTCCACTTTCTTGCCAATTTTGACCTGAATGTCTCTCCTGCAGCTGCTGACAAGATGGACCATTTTTTTAATCTTCCAAAAAACCGTCAGAGGCAAAATAGGAATTAAGCAGTTCAGCTTTCTCCCTGATTTCTTTAACCACTTTGGCATCTTCTCCCAAAAGTAGCTCAACTTTTCTCTTATTTTGCACATATTTAAATGACTGTTGTTGTTTTTTGACATTCACCCTGTAAGCCTCAGCTCCTTTTGAGCCTTTGTCTTCCTGACTCCATGCTTACAAATTCAGGCTATTTCCTGGTTCTTTTGTTTTTGCTGTATGTCCATTTTCATGTTTTTTTTTTTAAAATCCACCTTTTCACTTTATCAAAGAGTTCTTCATGAAAACATGCTGTTCTCATCACCTCTCCTACTTTTCTTTCTCTTTGTAATGGCTTACTCCTGTAACTATTTAATAAATATAGGAGGGGGAAGTCTTACATAAAATGTTTTCTGAAATAATTATAGAAAGGGTATTGTGCATATCCAGTAGATTCTTAATCCTGAAAGCTCTCAATAAGTGTTCCTCATACTTTCCTCACAGAAAAACAGGCATATAAAAGGACTGAAGAAATACCAATTACATATAGGCCAATCTCCCTCAATTTGGCATCTGCCAGATGTGTGGTCTTCAATTCTCAGTATTTGCAGCCAACATGCTGAAATTTTTGGGAGCTGAAGTTCACATATAAATAAGGCCTCCAGCTTGGAAAAGGCTAGTATACCACATATTTTTTCATATGTCAAGAATGAACATCTGCTAGGAGGAATCTATTTATAGCCTTCACCTTCCTACATCATCTTATTGCTCTTGTTAATTACTGTTATTATTTTCCCCTTATTTGTACTAGTATACTTCATAAAACAGATGAATTGGCATTGTCCAGTGTCCTACCTTTCCCTTTCCTAACTGACCCCTGAAAGACTTCCTAAGAACCATATTGTCTAGATAAGAGAGAAGACGCAGACAAAGTGAGAACTTTGACCAGAAACACAAGAAGAAGAAATGCAACAGATAATCACAATAACGACAATAATGACAATGACAATAATACTAAAGGTGAGCAGAATAAAGGCCAGCTGAGGGGATACATAGTTCAGTTTGAGAATAATCAGAATTATCTTATATTATCTTCCTCTTAGAAAATATCATCAGCAACATCCTTGTTTTTTGTCTTCCTACTGAATGCCTATCTTTCTGTTTAGGCCTTTTAAACAGTAAGCTTCAGTGAGAAAGGCCTTACAAGTCTCTCTGTTAACTATTTTTGGCCTAAAACCAAGGTAAAATGGTTTACTAAATAAATAAAATAAAATAAATAAATAAAACAGCTCAATGGCTAAGATGCTGAGCTTGTCGATCAAAAGGTTGGCAGTTCAGTGGTTCGAATCCCTAGTGCCGTGTAACAGGGTGAACTTCCATTACTTGTCCCAGCTTCTGCCAACCTAGCTGTTCGAAAGCACATAAAAAATGCAAGTAGAAAAATAGGGACCACCTTTGGTGGAAAGGTAACAGCGTTCCATGTGCTTTTGGTATTTAGTCATGCCGGCCACATGACCATGGAGACATCTTCGGACAGCGCTGGCTCTTCAGCTTTGAAACAGAAATAAGCACCGCCCCCTAGAGTCGGGAACGACTAGCACATATGTACAAGGGGGACCTTTACCTTTTAGTTTGGATACATTCTGTAAGTTAGCCCATTTGAAGTATCTTGTTTCAAAAATTGTTGCCCTATAATGCACATTTAACTAAGTTAAAGGTCATGACAATGAGAGATTTGTTTATGGAATGTTTCTTGTTTAACGTGAATATTCCATTTATGTACTCTGCTTTCTTTTCTCTACCTAATGTCTTAATTTATTTATCTAATTTTATCTTTCTTTTTTACATTTTCCTAATCTTACCAATTCTGAAAGAGAAAAGCCTGGTGGATATGTACTAAAACGAAAGTTTTTAATGTGTATGAAAGCTTTGGCCTATTGGCAGACACCATACTGAAAACCTGCCAAGCAGACCTCTCTTCTAAAAAGTGGAAGATGATGCTCTTCTCCTGCTTAACTGTAATTTAAATGAAATCCGTGCACAGGAAGAGAAGCATAAAATAGTGAAAGACATTTTCTCCATAATTACCAATAATTTTCCTTCGAAGTAGTAGGGGAGAAGTGCCAAGTATATTACAGACTAGAATGCCTTTTTTTCATAGGACTGTTTCAAGAAACTCAAGAGATTTTCACACAAACTGAGAAACAGCCTTAAGCTTCTCTGTAATATACAGAGGAGGAAAATGTATGGCTTTCCAAATGTGGCTCAACTACATCTTCCAACATCCATGATTATTGTTTCCTTGGTAGACGATGGAGAGACACTGACATAAGAAAGTAACCTATGACATTTACTACATTAAATTCTGTGTTTATTGGAGCTTTTCTGGGTAGGGGGGGGGGACTGACAATAATTTTGAGTATCACTTTTTCTGCTCTCAATTTTAATATAGCCAGACATGAATCCTAAACTTCTCTGTCTCAAGGTAACAGGCATTTACACTTTTGTGTATATCCTGCCAACAGAATTAGAAGTTTGGCTCAACTTTCAGCTTTCTAAATATGGACGCAAGGCTGTCCTTACTTTTAAATTCTGTTTTACTAAACTTTAAGTCTTCTAGCAATGAGTGAATGGCTACCACATGAATAAGACTAAGTAAATAGTTGATTTCCCATTGGTAATATGAGGGTGTTATTGGCTCTTCTGACTTTAGCAACTCAAATGCGTAGCATCTTCTTCCCACTCTTCCCATAAATTAATGGATATTTTGTGCAGTCCATTGTGCACTGAAGTGGTGGCTGAATTCTTGGAATGCTTAGGAAATCCACATTTTTCTCAGTGGTGGAGGAGCAATTATACTAGCATATTGGAAAACCACTTGCTTTTGGCCATCCCCTCACTGATAAAATGCTTGAAAGCCTGCAACTGAAACTTTAAAAAATTAAAATTATCCAAAAAGTCTATCTTCCTTGCTGCTTTCATTTCATTTTGCCAAATAGTGATCAGACTTCAAATGTTTTGAAGTTTCTATATCATGGTCTACAAGCAAAACTTTTTTTCAATGGAATTTTTAATCAGTTTGAATTGAATTGGATTACTGGTGAATCTTGAATTGAATCATACCCAATGGAATTTTGAATCTCTAAGCCAAATAAAATCAAGGCTATTAACTGGAGGTGCTCCAAGTTATTGTTCAACAATCCCTTGGAGTTAAATATTCCATACTGCTGGGAATTCTTGACCAACATTGAATTTCTCATCAAACAAATGGATGAATATACTAAGATATAATGTTATAAAATGATTGCAATAAAACCAATGTTAATATTTCATTATTTTCTGATTTGTATTTCCATACAGAAATTGTAATTTCTATTGAACAATAATAGAATAAATTTTACTAAACTTTTCTTTCTTCAAAATACTTCATTTGATCTATAATATTACTTTCCAATATCTCTGCAAAGCACTCTTCTCTACCTTGAGGCTGTCCAAGTTGGCTTGGACAATCCTTCATTAGGACTTGGAGTCTCACCACATCTGGAAGTTTTAATGCTGTAAACAAGTTATAGTATTAATGCTATAAAACAAGTTAGTATAATTATTTTCCCACTACTGAAAAAGTATGGGTTTCCTAAGCTTGGCCAAGATTGATTGAATAAAATTGTTGTAGTGTTGCTTGTGATTCAAACAAATTGTGTTTCTGATCAACATGGTTCATAACCACAATACTATTTCCAAACCAGTTATTTGTTTAAATCCAGATACAGATTTTCTTTTCCATTGGGCCATCACTTTTCTTTTTTACTAGTTGCTAGAAAGAAAATATGAAAGGAAAAAAAAACATGGATTGAACAGAGAATGTCAATATCAAGCATGAAATTGCTATAAGAAAGTATGCAAATTAGATATCTAGAAGCAGCCTTTCTGTTGTAAGCTTATAACCTTAGCTTGAGAGCCTATCATAGTCACTTTATGATACCAAACCTCTGTAGCAGATGAACTGGAGAATGAGGCAAAAAATGCTTGGCTCCAAGCACTCTAGGCTGACACTACCTATTTAATCTAAATAAGAGTGAAGATGTATGGAAAGTAAATGAAGCAGTTTGACTAGAAAAAAGGATTCTGTGCCAGAAAAAAGATAAAATCTGGTTTGTTCTTTTTTTCTCACACATACAGGTGCTAAATCATCAGCAATTCACTAGAAAGCAGTACATGGCACACTTATGGCAAAGTTCCACAACTACAGTTACATTCCAGTCAATATGATTAGAATGCTGAGCATTTTAAGGCTTTAATCTTGCAAAAATCAGTATCGAGACTCATTGCTTTCTCTATCATTTCAAATATAAATACAGTTTTATCCCCAAGATTCATCAAAGTGATTGGTAAGAATAAATACCAACATTTTTATTTGTAATAATCATATATAAAATAATGACACAAGCATGCATATGCCTTCTAAATTATTATTCAAGTAGTGCATAGGGAATTACTCTTAGAAGAACCTTAATTTGCCAATGAATCATGTCAAAAAAAAGTTGTCAGCACAGAAAACCAACTAATCATAGAATAATATATTCCTCAATCCCTACAAAAGCCTTATTTTTTGAAAATTGTTTTTGAATAGTCCTTTTTTTTCAAAATCATATTTCCCTCTCATTTAGCCCCTTGCACCGATTCAAAAGCACCACTAAATAGTAATGGAAATGTGTTGAAACCATAAACAATATTTCACTGCATGATATTTGCTGTATTATGTTTTGTAATAGAAGACATATGTGAAAGAGATTAGAATCCAGTTTGCGTGAGACATGACAGGGGGAAAAAAAGCCAGATGAAGATATCCAAGGCAGACATTGAAATGCAAATGCAGAAAAATTATGCTGTGCTCTTTTTCCATTCATTTTCATTCCATTCCATCTGATGAAAGAGAATTTGCTCTTAAAATTTATATTAAAATGTCACAATTGGAGAAGAGTCTCATGCACTTATTTAGGTTTACAGCCAAGGGTAGGTTTAAATTGCCTTGCATATTACTGCCCAATTATATCTCCAATTCCCAGGCTTCTCATACTTCAATTTAAGGAAAGGTATCACAAGAGTTATAGCCATGGCTACTCATGATGCTATCAAAGTATGCATTGTGATGTCACAACACAGACTACACCAGGGGTGAAATGCTACCGGTTTAGACCGGTTTGACTGAACCGGTAGCGATGGCGGCAGGTGGTTCGGAGAATCTGTAGCGATGGCAGCGCGAGGCTCCGCCCATCCACCCTGGTTTTAACCAGGAAGTAACCTGTTTTTTACCCTCTGCTCATATGCAGAAGGGTTTGCATATGCACAGAGGGTCCATGCATGCACGTGACATGTGAGCGAGTGAAGCGAGTACGCCCACGCGGCACGTGCACTTCCGAACCGGTAGGGAAGGTAAGTAGATTTCACCCCTGGGCTACACCCTTTCATATTTACATCATGATGGTGGAAAGAAGTACATTAAGGTGCAGTTTGCACTATGATACTGCAATGCATGTCTTGTCACTTGTTCCTCCTATGATAAGGATGCCTATGAAATTCACTTTGTTCATGTAAGATGGAGCTTACATGAAAGAAATCTTCAACACTTCCCACAAAGGAGGCAGTAAAGCAGATTTTTAACACATCATAAATACATATAATAAATATATTTGATAGCAGGTAAATAAACAAAATTCTCAAAGTTTTACTATAGCCTTTTTTTCCTCCCCCCCCCCGCCCAATACATACATACATATATTATACACACATGTTAAATTAATATGGAAGAAATATTTACTTCATTGTGACCTTCCAAATAAGAAAGCAGGTGAGAATTCTAAGCAGCCTATAAAACTAGACCATAAACAAGACAGATGGTAGAACTTGAATTATTTATTCAGAGCAGGTTTTTCCACTTGTATGTCAGGGTCCAAGATCAAATTTAGAAATGCTTGACAATAATTACAGTATGTAGAAATAATCTTACCCAGCAAGTTTGTCAGCCATAGCGCCAAATCTTCCTTCATTGGTAACAAATTAGCCTCATGTCTGCTGGCCAACCACTGGCTGTACTGGTGCATATCAGAGAGGCCAGGGCCTCGGACCTTAGGACTCAGAGAAGTGCACATCCTTCAGCCACTGATGGTACCTGAACTCTAGAAAATGTAAACAAAAAAACAAAAAAAAAAAATCACCTCATATAATGAATTGCTTCCAGATGCTAAGGGTCCAGATTCAATAGAAGCCAGTGTTAAAAGATGAAAGATAGATGCACAAGAACAGAGCACAGTAAGACAATTGCATATTAGCATGTTTTTGTCAAATGTAGACTTTTGGTGTTGATCATTCAAAGGCAAAAAAACAGTTCTGTCTGTATATATTTTTGTATATACAGCAGGGATTGGCAACTGTGGCCCTTTTACAACCTGTGGACTTCAACTCCCAGAATTCCTGAGACAGCCAAGCTGTCTCAGGAATTCTGGGAGTTGAAGTCCACAGGTTATAAAAGGGCCACAGTTGCCCACCCCTGATATACAGGTATCTGTGCATAGACATACAAACATACGTGTGTGCGCACGCACATGCATTATTATTTCAGTGAAGGTTATGGACAACAGTGTACCATGTTGATCCAATGTGGAATCATAGCAGTGCCTCCCAGTGTAGGACTGAGAGAGAGTGAGTAACCTGAAGTTTACCCAGTCAGCTTTTGTGCTCTCAGAAAAACATGGGAAAAATCAGTCGCATCAAATCTTCCTTCTCCTTTCAGAGAAACTGCAGGCTTATGATGGATGCCTGCCTGCCTGGAGTCAAGTTATAACTTGTAACTCTGATGCAAGCTGACAGATCAGGCTGTCTTTTGGATCTTGTTCATTGACTGGGAACTATCTACACTCTTGGCTTACGTGGCTCCTTTAATTCATAACGACATGTGGTCTTCCTTTGTGCTGTATTAAAACCCACTGAGGGCTCAAAAGTGAGGCTACCTTTCCTATCTTTGATGGGATACCAACATTAATCAACACTGACACTGAGTTTAGAATAAAAGTGTATGAAATACTGCAAATATAAAACATTACCTTAAGTGGAAAAAGGAAGCAGAGGCAATGAATTACAAAGGTAGACCCTGGGTCTCTCCTAATCAGAATATGCATGTGTATGTGTGTTCGTGTGCATGTGTGTCAGTGGTGGGTTTCTACCAGTTCGCCCCATTTCGGGCGAACTGGTAGTGGCAGTGGCGGGAGGCTCCGCCCACCCACTTGGATGTCATCATGGATGCACTGCGCATGCACATAATGCTCTGCGCATACGCAGAAGGTTCTGTGCATGCGCAGAAGCGCCACGTGTGAGCAAAATATGCGCACACACACACGGGTGCTCTCGATTCTGAACCGGTAGCGAAGGTAAGTGGAACCCACTACTGATGTGCGTATATATACTGGTATACTGTATGCACGTTAAAAACCTCTGAAATAAAGAAATTTAAAAGGTAGACATGTTAAGAGGTATGGTATAGTCCCGTGATGGCGAACCTATGGCAAGCGTGCCACAGGTGGAACACACAGCCATATTGGTGGGCATGCGAGCTTTTCTCTAACTCAGCTCCAGCACATATGCACATGCTGGCCAGCTGATTTTCGGGCCTTCTGGGCCCATCAGAAGTCGGCAAATGGGCTGTTTCCGGCCTCCAGAGGGCCTCTGTGGGGGTGGGGAAGGCTGTTTTCGCCCTCCCCATGTTCCTAGAAAGCCTCTGGAGCCTGGGAAGGGAGAAAAACAGGGCCCACCGTGCCATCACATGCCAAAAGCGGGGGGAGCACCGGGAGGGTCACGCACACATGCATGGGGGGCAAGACACATAGAATTATGGGGTGTGGGCACGTGCACACGCGATCACCCCTCATTCCGCCCGCTTTTGGCATGCGATGGCAAAAAGTTTAGCCATAACTGGTTTAGTCCATGGTGCTTTTTGAGGTTGGTTATTTTATTGCAGACCTTTTATTATTCAACTAGGTAACATCATCAATGCTAATGAGTGTGGGGTTTGTTTCTTGTTTATATATAGTTATGTGCCATGCTAGTGTTGGTAGAATTATGGTTTTCTCCTTAGTAATTCCTAGAAGTTCACAATGCTCAGTAAATATTTCTTATCTATTGAAAAAGTCTTACTGCTTTAAAAAAAGAGTACCAAGGTTTGCCTATGATTTTTTACTTACTAATTTGATCAGAATAAAATAATGTTTATTCTTTTATCTCTGTGAATATCACCCCTCCTTGATCTTTAGCTTATTTCTTGAAATCTGGTTCTTTAACAAAGTCTATAATGGCTGTTTACATCATTATTATTATGGTAATAGTTTATAAGGTTCTAAACCTTCTGAGAATGTTTTCCAGCATCCACAGCTTGAATCTGCCATTTTCTATCTACAGAATAATATATTAATAATATATGGGTGAATTAGATTCAATGGCAGCAAGTCCTTTTTTTTTTTTTTTTTTTTTGAGCCTAGGTTATAATTTGTAAAACAGGAAATGGGTTCTAATATTTAGAACAAAAGAAATACGAAGTTAAGGAGAGTTCTGTCTCTTCTACCCTCCTTCACTTCTGATATTAGAATTTAAGTGAGGAAAATTGGAAAATATAATGATAGTTTAAATTATATATTATGAGCATTAGAAACTCAGCTCCTGATGCAGGGGTGAAATTTAGCAGGTTCTGACAGGTTCTGGAGAACCGGTAGCGGAAATTTTGAATAGTTCAGAGAACCAGCAAATAGCACCTCTGGCTGACCCCAGAGTGGGGTGGAAATGGAGATTTTGCAGTAACCTTCCCCCAGGAGTGGGGTGAGAATGGAGATTTTGCAGTAACCTTCCCTTGGAGTTGGGTGGGAATGGAGATTTTGCAGGATCCTTCCCCTGGAGTGGGGTGGGAATGGAAATTTTGCAGGATCCTTCCCCTGGAGTGGGGTGGGAATGGAGATTTTGCAGGATCCTTCCCCTGCCACGCCCACCAAGCCACACCCACAGAACCAGTAGTAAAAAAAATTGAATTCTACCACTGTCCTGATGATTATAGATACAATTGGTTGATATTCTTGGCCAGAACACATAAGTAGTTTGCCATTGCTTTCTTCTGGGTTAGGTTATATTTTTTTTCTCCCATATTTCCACTCAAATAATAACCAGGCTTAACTCTGCATAGCTTCTAAATCCAGATAAGGAGAACCAGATGTAGAGCTTTGAACTACTGAGATAAGTATTGTATCTAAACCTTGAAACTCTGTCTCCTGAAGCAGATCTAATTTTTCACATTTGATTCATTTAACATTTGTTCTCCTCCCCCTCCAAGATGTGTCTAAATCATTTGACAGCAGCCTAATGACATAAATATAGTTGTGTCAAAACTGACTATGCCCCAATACAGTAAGGTGTCTATATCATCTTTCAAATCATTTTCTAAATAGAAGCTCATTAGAAGATATATCAATTTCAGATTAAGACACAGAATTACCTAAATTAATGCATAGATAAAACACTACATATATGGAAGGATAAATTATATCCTCATGAAACTAGGAAAAGAAAAACATATCAGCAAGTGGAACAAAAAAAAAGGATATTTTTATTTCAGTTATGGCATTGTTGATTCAATGGCTTCAGAAAGGAAAAGTATTTGATAAGGAACATAGACCTATGAAAGAAATGGGGACGGACGGACTAGCAACAACAAGGGATAACTGGAAAGAGTCAGCCAACAAAGAAGGATGAATATACCTGATGATCAACCTGTATATCTAAACACCCCTTGGAATTTTAATTGTTAAACCCAGGATGGTATTTTCTTAGTGCTACTCTGTCATCTAGGGGCCAAACCTCTCTCCTCAAAAATCCCAGAATAACATTTTTTGTAGTATTTGGTGAAATAATGTATTATTCAGTTCATTGTGGGTGTTTATCTCATCAAACTCTTCTTTCTTTGAAACAGGAAAAAAAATGAATGGATAGGTGTTTTCAGAACATCAGAAAAGACCATTTTAAAACAGCAAGGGCATCATGGAAGTGTAGAAAGTTAGCACCCATCCATCTCCTAGAAAAATGAAATATTCTAGGAAATATTAAAAAGGCAGAATATTATATTTCGCTGGATGAGAAATGGAGAAATATTTTTTTTAGGCGGGAAGCAGACTCAGTTTTAATAGCCCCCATCCTCCTCAAGAGCCCACAGCAGATGTCAGCACTTAAGAGATAAAGAGATGGCTAGGTCTATTCATAAGCAAATACCCCCACCCAAGATCCAACAAAGGTAGGATTAGCCCTCAGCCATAATAGGAATTGCCCAAAGTCCCTTCATTACATCACCCAGCAAGATTCAACCAAGCCTGGGACTCAAGACAACCTACAAAGTTACCCCTGCATGGCCCCATGGGAGTCTGACAGCCAATCAGAATATATTTCTTTCACAGGAACAGGAAGCAAGTTCAAAGCCAAAGAGAAGGTATAAATCTCTCTCTATTTCTCTCTCTTTCACCCATGTGCTCGATTGCCCAGGACCTCAAACCATGTGGTCCTGTCCACCATTAAACCATCTTTCCAAACAGCTTCCATGTTTCCAGTGTCTTTCTCCCCACTTGGAACTGAACCCAGATGGACACTTCTCCCAACAAAAGTATCATAAGTCCAGCTGTGGCAGGGGAAAGGGGCAGAGAGATTAATTCTACAGCCATTGTCATTTTGTAACTCTTTTCATCTGCTTTCTTTTTTCTCCTTAAGTTAATTATAGTACATCATGCAGTATTTCATGCACGCATTTCGCACATTCGTTCTAAATTCAGCATCAATGTTGATTAATGTTGATGTTCCTATAAAAAGATGGGAATGATAGCCTTACTTTTAAGCCCTAAGTGGATTTTAATGTAGCACAAAGGAAGACCGCATGCCGTTATGAATTAAAGGAATCACCTAAACCAGAACTGTAGATGGTTCCCAGTCAATGAACAAGATCCAAAAGACAGCCTGATCTGTCAGTTTATATCAAGATTACAAGTTACCATATCCTGACCTCAACCAGGAAGGCATTCTTCATAAGCCTGCAGTTTCTCTGGCAAGGATAAGGAAGATTTGAGGTGACTTATTATTTTCATGTATCTTTGTAAGCATCAACATGACTTGGGGAAGAGGCAAGTTATTGTCAGATCCAAGCTCTACTGCTCAGCCAGACATAAAAGTTTTTTTTGTGTGTGTCCTGTAAGAAGTTTCAAAATATGAATAGCAGCAACAATAGTCATATTATTCTGTTCAGAGGTGGTATTCAGCAGGTTTTGACCAGTTCTGGAGAACCAGTAGTGGAAATTTTGAGTAGTTCGGAGAACCGGTAAATACCACGTTTGACTGGCCCCACCCCCATCTATTCTCTGCCTCCCGAGTCCCAGCTGATTGGGAGGAAATGGGGATTTTGCAGTAACCTTCCCCTGGAGTGGGGAGGGAATGGAGATTTTACAGTATCCTTCCCCTGCCACACCCACAAAGCCACGCCCACAAAGCCATGCCACGCCCACAAAGCCACGCCCACAGAACTGGTAGTAAAAAAAGTTGAATCCCACCACTGGTTCTGTTCCATCAATTTTGTCAAAGACTTGGAAAGTCTTCATTATTGTATATTTGGAAATGTAAAGCAGAAATGCTATAGGTTTGAAAAGGCAATTTGGAACCTCTCATTTCAAATAACAGTAACAAGTGCAGTATAACAATCTCCATATACAGTATTGTATACTCAGAAATATGCCCCGTTCAAAGAAATCAGAATGCTTTCTGACTAAAGTACTGTGTGCAGAATTAATTTACTGCCAACTCTTATCGAGGACTCAATGAAAAGATTCAATAGCCAATAGTTTGTTTTTTTTTTAAATGCGCAATAAAGCATAGATTATGAATGTTTGAATCAAATGGCAATTAGTATTACTAGAATTAGTAATACTAATACTAGAATTAGTATATTCTGTGGACATGTCATGAATAAAATTTTTCTATTTTTACAAAAAAAGTTTTGTGGGATTTTAAAAGAAAAGTTTCACAAGAAATTTTACTTTTGCAACTTGGTTACAAATACATAGCAGTACATAGCACTTTAGTTACTGATTGGTAACTCGGTGACTATAGAAATTGAATGAATGAATGAATGAATGAATGAATGAATGAATGAATGAATGAACAAATAACTACACTTTAGTGGGACTTTCTGTCAAATTAATGCAAACTAATTTATACCAATATTAGCATAAATCCACTTTTCATAAGGCCAATTGTGGTCCATAGCATCTTTCTTTCTTTCTTTCTTTCTTTCTTTCTTTCTTTCTTTCTTTCTTTCTTTCTTTCTTTCTTTCTTTTTTCTTTCCTTCCTTCCTTCCTTCCTTCCTTCCTTCCTTCTTCTTTCTTTCTTTCCCCCCCTCCCTCCTTCCCTCCCTCCCCTCTCTCTCCCCTTTCCTCTTTCTCTCTCCTGAATGCCTTGTGACAGAAAACCATAATTACAAATATTTAAAATCAAATAAATAGCATTATTTCTGAAAATGCTTGGTCCCTGCTGTAATTTAATATATACATTTTTTAATGTAAACCTGGGTTAATTGAAAAAGGACTAGTTGAACTTAATATGGTCAGCCTTAATTCACAGCAAAATCACATCTTATAAAAAAAATGTAATAGCATTATCAGCCCTTTGAAATCAGTCTGATACTACGGTATATTAAACTAAATTTAAATATAGCATGTTTTGATGAAGCTACTCAAAGCTCTCAAAGGTTCACTACTTTCTGTCAGGTATATTATGGTTATGCTTAAACATATTTTTATTATACCAGTTTTCCATCACTGTGTTCAAATTATCAAGACATGATAACTTAATAAAATATCCCCAGGATTTTCAATTACCTTCATGGTTAAGTGAAGATTTGAAATGAAGACATTCAACTCAAGACATCAGACTATTCATGTCTTTACCAGATCAAGCTTAAAATTTTATGGAGAAAGTCTTTGCACACCTCAATTACTCAAGGAAATTTACTTCCAGGAAAGTGAATACAGGTTGCAACTTTCATTAATATTACTGCACAGGAAAAATGCAGCTTACAAGGCTAATGTTTACAAGGTAAATCAACATTAAATACCCAGACAACATGTAATTTCTTGCAAAAAAATAAATAAATACACCCATTATTTTAAAACTAAAAAAAGACAGAAATGAGAGGACACCACATCAAACCATATTTGAAATTAATATGATGTATTTATTTCTAGATGTGCTGTTTGCTTTTGCTGAATTATAATTAGATGTTGCTATACTTTTACATAAAACTCAACATTTACTTCCCAACTAATTTAATTCTTACTAATTTAATTTGAATATGTACCCATGTACTATAAACAATTTCATATGCCTTTGGGCAAAGTTAAACAAATTATTTTCTTCAGCATTGCTAAAGGCCATGTGTCCAAATATGCTACCATGGTTTTCAAAAGAGCATAAGGTAAAAACATGAGTTTTCCCCCTGTGCACTTTTAATTAAACCAAGTAATGTAGTTCTATTGCTTGATTAATTAATTAATAATGCTCACCAATCCAGTAATGAAAAGACTGTCCACCTTGACTCTCACAATAATCCTGCAGGATCCATTCAGATAGCTCAAAAATAACAAAACTCAGTCATTCGATTTACTTCAACATTATCAGGGTTTTAAACTCACAATTTTCCTGTTCCACATCTAATATTTCGTCCCCAAATATTTGTATCTTTATTCGATCAGTGGAACCTAATGAACCTGATCAGGTACACTGAAAAATTTGCGTTCAGGCTTGATGACAATAAGATTCAGTTTTTAATATGAAATATTTAGGAATAATCATTTAGTTTCTAAAGAAATTGTGACTACCAATAGACTATCAGTGAAAAACCCGTACTTGAAATACTCACTTCTTTACTTTAGTAATAAACCTTCTTCCACATTACTTCAGTAGGGACTTTCAACCAAGAACAGAAATTTATTCACACTCAATGAACCTACCTCTCTTATTTATATAGTGTTTTCTTACAGGCTTTTTTTAAAAAAACAACAACAAAACATCTAATTGTAATGAAGTATCTCCAATTCTTAGCCTGATTGTCTATGCAAATGATTTCAGCACAGATAGTTTACAGTACACCTAATAGCATCTAACTTTCAACAAGCTGGAAGGTTACATTTCTCCCATTCACTCCTACCAAACAGTGAAGTTTTTATTTTACAGAGAGAAGGTGCACTTAGTTTTCTGTGTATTGTAGCTCTTTGCCAGCTCTGCAATTTAAACTGTTGTTGATGTTTGTCAGAAATCCCAGGGGAGATTAGGTGACTACGTGGTATAATTCAACCGCTTATCCCAGTATTGGCACTAATTAGCAAAAATAAGTCCAGTTATGGATTAAAGCCCTAATTGTAGGGTAAAAACTGGTTTATGTGGGAGACACTGGTTTATTTAAATTAGGTGAGGAGGAGAGACAATATCAGTTAAATTGTTGAAGATTACCTAATAGAGTTTACCAATATGTAAGCAGTAATTAAGGACATGTGGTAATCCTGACACCTTTGGAAAGCATCAGATATGCCCACCCAGGTGGAATTAAGTCTTGCTGAAATAAATTAAGCACATGTCTAACAGACATGCATAAACTGCTGTGTTCATCAGCATAAAGATTAAAAAAACATGCACAAAGATTAAGTAACATGCCTCTTGCTCAATTTTTTGTGGTTCTTTGGTTATCAAAAATACTGCTTACAAGTCAGTAAGAAAACTCATACTAAAGCAAGGGAAAAATTGTACCAGAACAAGAACCTGTCCTCTGATCGACTAATTTGATCTCAAATCCAAGTCAACAGCAAGATCTTTTATGTAGCATTCCTGACTTCTCAAATTCAGACATCTCAGGCAAAACAGGAGGCAGTGAGTCAATGATCATCGCCAGACCTTACAAACCACTATGATTGACCATACTGAGCTGAGCTGATAGTTTAGCAACATTGGATATCACAAATCCATCAGAAGAAATGAAATTGAGCTGGCTCATCTAATACTTTCTCTATTTATCACAGCTCAGGGAAAGATCTTAGCTTAGTCACTATTGATATCACTTTCATCAACTTCCCATGATAGGAACAAAATTAGTTGCTATGTACTTGCAGTCTTCATATTTTTTCATCCCATTTTGATATCAATTTGTAAAATGTTCTATATAATTTTTCTGTGATTTTCTAATGGTTTGCAGTCTGTAATGTAATTGATTGGCTGAAGATTAGTCAAGTCATTGTTGATGCCTAACAATCAAATATTGTCTGTTTTAAATGTGCCCTAAAGGGATGTGGTGGCTCAGTGGCTAAGACACTGAACTTGTCAATAGAAAGGTCGGCTGTTCAGCGGTTCGAATCCCTAGTGCCGCGTAACAGGGTGAGCTCCCATTACTTGTCCCAGATTCTGCCAACCTAGCAGTTTGAAAGCATGTAAAAAATGCAAGTAGAAAAATAGGGACCACCTTTAGTGAGAAGGTAACAGTGTTCTGTGTGCCTTTGGCATTTAGTCATGCCGGCCACATGACCATGGAGACATCTTCGGATAGTGCTGGCTCTTCAGCTTTGAAACGGAGATGAGCACCACACTCTAGAGTCGGGAACGACTAGCACATATGTGTGAGGGGAACCTTTACCTTTATCTTTTTATCTGTCCTTAGCCTGGTATTTCAGATCAAATAATAAACACCATTAGTCAATTACAGAAGGCAGCTTTACTTGGAACAGATTATATCTTGCGATGATACCCTTAACACTATCAAACAACATCTGCCTATCCCAAATGTACACAGAAACATTTGCAAAAACTACCATTTACCTCCAAGCAAAAACTGGTGGGACCATAAAGTAGACAAAGAAATAGGAAATGAAGAAACTAAAGTGCTTTAGGGTTTTAAAATTCAAACAGACAAGCACCTGCCATGTAACACCCCAGACTTAACAACTGTCCATAAGAAAGACAAAAATCTGAATAGTGGATGTGGAAGCCTTTGGAGACAGCTGGGGGAAAAAAAGAACTGGGAAAAATTATAAAGACATGCAAATAGAAATAGAACAACTGTGGCAAAAGAAACAATATTTACCAATAGTAATAAGCACCTTGGGTGCAATTCCAGACATCTGGAATGCCACTTAATCACTATCAGCATTGACAAATTCACCATCAGTCAATTGCAAGAGGCAGCTTTACTTGGAACAACTTACATCCTGTGATGTTACCATCAACACAATCAAACAATGTCTGCATCATCAAACAGCAACATCTGCCTATTCTAGATCCTTGGGAATTACTAGAGAGGTGGATAAAAATGCTAAATCCAGTCTAAACATCTGCCTATATAAACCATAACAATAATTTAGTAAATTATACGCTGCCCTATTCCCAGCAACTCTGGTTAATTTTTACGAATTATTAAAACATTTTAAAGTAAGGAATAATAAATAACACAAAGAAAATACAAAACAATAGCACACTGTAATTAATATGCATATATTGGAGACCAAGTGCCACAGATATGTGATAATTAGCTTCTCACTACAAGAATCCCTGTGTAACTAAGTAATTACTTGTGATGGCCACCATTTACTAATAATTTTGAATCAATAATTTTGAAAACCATCTCTATTTTACTTTCTATTTCTGTTGAAATAGACACTATTCAAAGCTTATGAAACTTAGTATATAATTTGTCTCAAGATTCTTTGATCTGTTTATTTGTTCCTGCAACATATGCATTTTAACTATTGTTTTACCTGTAAGTTAAAGGGAAAATAGAATTTTAAATGTGAAAAGATGACCATGAATAAATTCATGCTGTTTTATGAAGCACGCAACAGATGGTGATTCAAGACATTTCTGCCCATCCTAACAATACACATAAGGGATCCACTATAGTGATGGCAAACCTATGGCACATGTGCCGTCGTCCCAGGTCAGATATCCATGGCGTTTCTTTCATGAGCTTCTGTTCCCCTGCAAATGACGAAATGGAGCTCCATTTTCAGTGGCATAAGACTGCAGGAGGCTGTCACAGCTGAAAACAGAGCTGGAGACAATGGATCCCCCCAACCCACCCCAAGCCACCACAGGTGCCCCTGACATGAGTGACATCAAGCTGGCCACACCCACCCTGGCCATGCCCACCTGGCCACCCAAGGTCAAACACAATCCTGATGTGGCCCACAATGAAATTGAGTTTGACACCCCTGATCTAGATCCTGATCAAATGGGTAAGCAATAGGTCACTGCCTTTAATAAGATTATTCTGCAAATTCACTTTTTTTCTGGATTGGCAAGTTTATTCCTGTGCTTGCTTGCTTGCTTGCTTGCACTCTGCCTACTGTCCTGACTGAGTTTCTCAGCAAGCCTCATTCCCTCAATTATCCTGAATTTCAGTTGAATCGTTTCATGAACAGACTATCTGGGCAAGAGCAATTTCCATGTTTTTGTTTTTTTTTAATTTTGATTTATATGCCGCCCTTCTCCGGAGACTCAGGGCAGCTTACAGTGTGTTAAGCAATAGCCTTCATCCTTTTGTATATTTTTATACAAAGTCAGCTTATTGCCCCCACAAACTGGGTCCTACCTTAGAAAGGATGGAAGGCTGAGTCAACCTTGAGCCTGGGGAGATTCGAACTTGCAATAATTGCAGACAGCTGAATGTTAATAACAGGCTTTTAGTCTGTTGAGCTATCCAGGCTCCTCTGGATGTTAAATCCTTATCTGCTACAAAAGGTCCCATAGGCTGATGGAGCAGGTTTGCAATGCTCAGAAAGGGGTAGAGAATAAGAGAGTATGTAAATAAGATTTCAAGGCAGACCTACTAATTTTGCATCTCTAAAAAGCTCAGAAAACTCAAACAGCTCAAGGAGCTGCTGATACAGTTCTACAGAGGAATCACTGAGTCTGTTATCTGCACCTCTATAACTGTCTGGTTTGGCTCTGCAATCAAACAAGACAGACACAGACTTCAGAGGATAATTAGAACTGCAGAAAAGACAATTGCTACCAACCTGCCTTCCATTGAGGACCTGTATACTGCACGAGTCAAAAAGAGGGCTGTGAAAATATTTACAGACCCCTCGCATCCTGGACATAAACTGTTTCAACTCCTACCCTCAAAACGATGCTATAGAGCACTGCACACCAGAACTACTAGACACAAGAACAGTTTTTTCCCAAATGCCACCACTCTGCTAAACAAATAATTCCCTCACTACTGTCAAACTATTTACTAAGTCTGCACTACTATTAATCTTCTCATCGTTCCCATCACCCATCTCCTCCCACTTATGACTGTATGATTGTAACTTTGTTGCTTGTATCCTTACGATTTATATTGATATTGTTTCCTGGTTGCTTATTTGTACCCTATGACTTTCATTAAGTGTTCTACCTTATGATTCTTGATAAACATTTCTTTTATGTACACTGAGAGCTTATGCACCAAGACAAATTCCTTGTGTGTCCAATCACACTTGGCCAATAAAAAATTCTATTCTATTCTATTCTATTCTATTCTATTCTATTCTATTCTATTCTATTCTATTCTATTCTATTCTATTCTCCTATCCTATCCTATCCTATCCTATCCTATCCTATCCTATCCTATCCTATCCTATCCTATTAACTCTAAGCTAAATTATAAATGCAATAATTTAGTAACTATATTTCTTTACAGATATTGTCCGCTGTGTCTCTATCATACACTAGATGCTCTCCTGGCTGTTGTAGATATACATTGATAGAAATGGAAATATATGAAGCAAGCAGAGGCAGCTTACATCAAATAATTAAAAGCTGCCAAACAGCAACACAGCTAGTTAATAAAAAAAAGTAGACCAGCTGTGCCTGCAGAAAATCTTTCGTTTTCATGGATGGAAGGTAATGGTCCTGGAGAGCGGCCATTTTGGACAGAAATAAGCTGCAAGACCTGAGAAGCCAAAGTTGAGTTCAACAGAGTCAAATTCAAGTTTTTGCCATCCCTGCTATTTCTGTTTAGTATGTGCACATGCCCCCCACCTCCACCCCCAAGTGTCACACACAAACTTGCACATAAGCCCCAGAGAAAGCATTTTAAAAGAATAAGAGTCTTCTGGCTCTTTGTATCCCTTCTGGTTTTGCTCATAATGTTGATTGTGCTTAAACAGGAATGAAGAAAAAATAAACATTTTGCAGATAACGCTGAAACCTGCCAAGGGAACTGCTTACAGAAAAGCATGGTCTTCCCCCCTTACTGGAATTCTCTTACTATTTGAAGCAGAAATGAATGTCTAATAAAATGTATCTAATAAAAAGCGAACAAATCCTTCATTTTTACAAGCAAATCTTGTGTTTTGCATCTTCTCCTTTTTTAAGGTGCACACCGGATCAATCTTGGAAAACAACTTTCATTATTGCTAAATTCCTATCATTGCAGGTATACATTTGATTCTCTGCTAAGGCATTGATTGGAAAATCGGGGAGAATCCACTTTTCTTATTTTTTGCTTACTCGTTTCTCCATTTAATGTAAATTCAATATGATGAAAAGAGCTCAAAAAATCTTGTTATCTCTTTGGAATGTTACAGCAACTGGGCTGTGAAACACAACCCTGGGCAGAAAAGAATCACAGGGCAAAAGACACTGTAAATATCTGCAGGTAGTCTACATTTAATGTTAAACAACTGTTCAAACTTCCAACAGCACTCAACAAATGGTACTGGAGATTCAGGCCAGCACAGTGTCCTTGTGGCAGTGGTGAAATCCTCCCCGGTTTGCCACCAGTTCACTGCCCACACATGTGCAGTGCATGCCAAATGCATGCTGTGCGCATGCATGCAGTGCATGCCAAATGCATGCTGTGCGCATGCATGCAGTGCATGCCAAATGCACACTGTGCACGCATGCACAGTGCATGCCAAATGCACGCTGTGCACGCATGCACAGTGCATGCCAAATGCACGCTGTGCATATGCACATGCACAGTACGTGCCAAACACTCTGAGTGCGGAAAAAGGAGGTTTGGGAAGGTAAGTAGAACAGCGAGGACGGGGACAGCTGTGCTGCGCAATTCAGAGTCACTAGAAAGCAGATTTTCCTGCTTTCTAGCAATTTTAAATTGTTCAACACAGCTGATTGTTGGAAATATCAGTTTGGACCAACCGGTAGCTGGACCGGTAGCTTTTATCACTACCGGTTTGCCTGAACTGGTGTGAACCGGTAGGGTTTCACCACTGCCTTGTGGTCATGTGATTATGACCCAATTGCTTGGCAACAAGCCTGGATTTCTGACCAGAGCAATGTCCCATAGTCACTAGCTAACTGGTGTAGTCATGTGATATGACCGCATCATTTAGTGACAGAAATTCCAATCCCAATTTCCATCATTAACCAAGGGCTACCTATAGCAGTAAACCAGAATCCACTACAGGCCATAGTATGAGCCAAGTCCTGCTGAAGAAACTAGAACAATGAGGCAGTGAAGTATTAGGCAGTGAAGGAAATTGGCAAGCTAAGAACTGGCTGGTAAACTGATACATATTTTAAAAGATGTAAAGATGCAAAGGCAAAGCCAGGATTGAACCATTACTGAGACTCGTAGACAGCAGGAGCTATTAATTTCTTGTAAGAAAATCTTTTTTTCCCCTTGTAGTTATATTAATATCCATATACACTATATCTCAAAACAATTTAGCACAGAATTCTGGAACCCTCCCAGATTAGCTTGGAACAAATTGTAGATGTTAAGAGGGGGGGGGTGGAGAGGAGAGAAAGAGGGGAACCATTATCTGAAACTTGTTAATCAATTAGAGTGTTTAAGGGTTTACACTAAAATATGACACAGTCTCATAAAGTAAACTCTAATTCACAAGCAGCCTTTGTCTTCTGACTTATATATTTTATAGAAAGTGCATGAAGACAGAAACATGGCATGGCATCTTAGACATTTGTGTCTAACCGCTATGTAAGATATTTGGGTTGAAAGCCAGCATAAAATGAATTTTCCAGTGGGGAAAATGGCAAATTGAGTGACTCCTTGGAATGGGAGAAGACGCCACAGCTCATGTTGTGTTAACACAAGAACCTTGGAGCCTGAAGAATTCTCCAGAGTTAAGGAAAATTGACTCATTTGTTTTTTGGGCAGCCATTTTTTGCTAGCAAAATGGAGACTTTTGCAATCGGTTGGCGAGTCCAGTGGCTGTGAGGTGAGGTTTACCTCACATTCAGTGCTGTAATCCAGTTATGTAGCTGGATTAAAACGGACACTAGAACTGACCTGACTATTTCTAAAACACTTTTTATATTTTGTTGTGTTTTTAGTTAGAGAGAATTTCTCAAATAAGTATTTCCTCTTGGAGACTTTTGGTAATTTGGTGACTTTTTATGTAGACACCTGATTTGATTACAGGTAGTTCTTGAGTTACGAACAAATTTATTTTGTTAAGAGACGCAGTTATTGAGTTTGGCCCCAATTGCAATTGTTAAGTGAGTTTGGCCCCAATTGCAATTGTTAAGTTAGTAACACAATTGTTAAATGAATCATGGTCATAAGTCACTTTTCTCAATGTCACTGTAACATTGAATGGTCACTAAATGAACTGTTGTAAATCGGGACTGCTGTATTGAGATTTGTATAATTAGTCAAAAAAAAGCAAAAGAAAAAAAAGCAGAGGTATTGGATTATTGGTTGCTTTAAGATCGGAGGGAATTATTTTTATGGATGTTCAGTTTAACTTTCAGCAAATCTGCACCTGTAGAATTGGAGTTCTCATTTTTCTATTTGTGGGAATGTTTTTTTCCCTATTTGATTGAGTGCTGATTATATTGTATGTTGATATATAAAAAAGGTAATTGGAAAAGTTTCCTTTTATCTTTCTTTTTTTCCCCTTTTTTTTCCCATTTCCAATTTACCAACTGCAATACTTTTTCTTTCTTCTTTCTTTCTTCTCTTTCTCTTTCTTTCTCACTCTTCCTTCCTTCCTTCTTTTTCTTGGACACTGCAATCCAAGGTATATGGGCCAACCATATTGATTATGATTATAGAAAAAAAATCACAGTGCGATGGATCTGATAAGACTGAGTTTTGAGTAAGTTTTGATAAGATTTGTTTGAAGAATTTACAGTTAAAGTGATTTAATAGAAGCCAAATTTGAGGATTTGGAAAAACAACAACTGGATAATAAATTGAATAAAATTACTGGGGATATTAAATAACTGTATGATGGGTGACCCTTTTAGAACACAAAATGTAATCTGGAAAGAGGGTTAGAACAGTGGTTCCCAACTTTTGCCACTTGGAGGCCTGGCTTGGGGAGGTGGGAAAGGGGAACCGGGCCATGCCAGCGGTAGGCTGGCATGCACCTGCATCTCAACTACAACTTGAGCTGCACACACGTGCATGCACACCATCCCACCACTCACGCAAGTCGAGCTGCATGAGTCCGCTGGCCTGCGGTCTAGTTGCAAATAGGCCAAAACCCAGAACTGGGGTGTGGCCCAGGGGTTGGGGACCTCTGGGTTAGATAATTTTACATTACTTGAGCTTAGAAAAAATAATTCTGTTTACGATTTAGAACTGTTCCAGAAAATCCCAGTGAAGGCATAAGGAACATAGGGGTCCAAGCACTATCAAAATTATTAAACTGGGAGGAGGAGCAGAAGGAGCAAGAACTGGATAAGGTCTATCGTAGTGCTTCTCAACCTGTGGTCCGTGGATCCCTGGAGGCCTGCCTAGACTTGAAAAAAAATGTTATGATTTAAATCTTGGGTTAAGTCTTGGGGGTCCATGGCCATGGTCCATAGCCACAAAAGGTATTTAAGGGGGGTCCATGACGAAGAAAAGGTTGAGAGCCACTGATCTATTGCATACTTATGCAACAAGATGTTTTGTTGTTGTATTTTTATGAAAAGAACAAAGCAACATGTTTTGCAATTCATTTTATTCAATATTAAAAATTGTCTTAAAAGAAATCCCCACTAGGATTCTACCAACAAAAAAACGTATTCCTTTCTAACAGAAATTTTGAAGCAGAAAAAGATTCCATTTTCCTGGGATTATCTGAAAGGTGTAATTTTTACTTTCCATCAACATAGATTTAACTCTGTCCAAAAGGCTAAGAACTTTATTACAAAATACAGGGCAGAACCAAAAAAAGACTTAATGGATACAGAAGACAAAGGGGTACATGGACAGCAACAACTTGAAGTTATTGAAGAAGAGGCTGTGAGAAGCCACAGCTAAAGAGCTTGTTGGAGTGTCAGCCTGAGTACAGACAGATTTATAATTTATGGAACATGAATAAAGCCAATGCTTTTCAAAAAAGAAAAAAAAGATTTTTTTTAATTATTGAGGATGTAATTTGCTTGCAGGAGATGCACATAAGGAGAAAAGATATGAAGCATTTAATACATAAGACTTTGGGTGAAGAATTCTATCAAAAGGATAATCTTAGATAAGAGGTTATTATGTTACATTTGCATCAGTAATGAAATTGGAAGTTACTTCTTTTCTGTTTTCTCTTTCTGCACTCCTAGCCTTGTTTCCTTCCTAACATTTCCTTTCGCGTTTCTTTATTTTTCTGTCTTCTTATATTTTATTCTTCGCTGAAACCTAACATAGTCTTATTTTAAAAGTCAGCATAAAACGCAATTATACTTCATATAATTCTGTGACATTTTACAATAGCCATTGGTCAATCATACTATCATGCTGGATGGTCGTTATGAGGTAAGCAAGTGACTATTGGTAAAAAAAAATAATACATAAGGCATTTTCTTTCCTTTTTTCTTTCTTTTTTTCCTAATTTTTTTTTCTTTTTAGTTTCTATATTTAAGTTTAAAGATTGTTCTGTAAATTGGGAGGGTAGTGTATTCAGTTTTATCTTGGTGAACCCAATCATTTTTGGCAGCAAGATACAAACAGCACAATCCTCTAGATCAGGGGTGTCAAACGTGTGGCATCATGCTGTCGTCACATGAGGCATCATGGCTTTTTTCCCCTTTGCTAAAATGGGGGTGGGAATGGCCAGCGCATGACGCTCTGGCCCGCGGGGACGCAAGTTTAACACCCCTGCTATAGATGTTTACTTCTAAGCTACTGTTCTGTCCCCGTCTCACACACGCACACAAACAGTCAGCCAGGAGTTAATAAACCCAGCAGTCACAAATGCCTTTGAGATAACAGAATTGGCAGCAACCCAGTAGCTGCCTGCCAAAAACTTTACTCACAAAGGGAAGTTTTTCTCCTCCGTCCGATAAACCAAAATAAGTCCACAAAGCCAAAGAATTGTCAAGTCCAGTCCATAATAAATCCAAGGGCATATAACGAAGTTCCAGAAACGCAGTATGACTTGCTAGCTTTTCAGTTTTGTCCGTCACAAGGCCTGAATGGCCACCACACCCCCTTTTATCCCCTGTGGGGTATGGTCCAGTGACTCAGCTTAATCTCTAGCACGCCTCCTTCTCTGCTGCATGTGCTTGTCTTTCCAACTCTGTCAGGGATCCAGCCAAGACTCATCTCTGTCGCTGTCTAACTGTAGCTGCTCGGAAGTGCCTAGCTCCTGGCCTATCTCTTGGCCTTCGGAGGACACCTGAGGCATTGCCAGAGAGGAGGGTCATGGAGAGGGAGGCCTTGCCAACTCCTCTCCTTCACTTTCGGAGTCTTCTCCCTCTGATAAGACGGGGTCGGGGGTCGTAGTCACAACAGCTACTGTATTCTTCCTCAGCACTACAGGACTTGTCCTTAGCTAAAAGAATAAAAGACTAAGGCCTGAACGTTATGGATTCTTTTTCATTCAGTATTTGTGCTGCTCTCAGAACAGAACTACTGAAGAGCAAACAGGTAATGGGGATTTGAGCCATTCCCTATTTGTTTTCTCAAAAGTTTCCTCTTGCAAGTTTCTCCTTGCTGTTGTTCAAGAATTAAATAAAACTGACACTAATAAATTAGGCAAGCTTCCTGGATGCACAGCAAGGTGGGGGGGGGAATGGAGAAACTTGAAAGAGTACAGGTAATCCTCAATTTACAACAGTTTCTTTAGTGACCATTTGAAGTTGCAATGGCACTGAAAAGAAGTGACTTATGACCATTTTTCACCCTTATGACAGTTGCAGCATCCCCAGGGTCATGTGATTTAAACATTCAGATGTTTGACAATTGGTTCATATTTATGATGGTGGCAGTGTCCAGAAATCATGAGATCATCTTTTGTGATTTTCTGACAAGTAGTCAATGGAAATCAAAGCCAATGGGAAAGTCAGATTCACTGAACAATGGTGTTACTAATTTAACAACTACAGGGGTGTCAAACTCGATTTAATTGAGGGCTGCATCAGGGTTGTGTTTGACCTCGGGGGGCCAGGGTGGGCATGGCTGGGATAGGATGGGTATGGTCAGGGTGGGCATGACTCTCGAGGCTCACTTGAGGATCAGTTTTTGGCCACGATGTCCTCCTGCAGCCATCTGAAAGCAAAAACAGAGGTCCCCAAGCATGGCCCAGCCCTTCGTTGTTTCTAGGGCGGCCCCACAGGCCAGATCTAAGCACACCCATGGGTGAGATCTGGCCTTGAGTTTGATACCTCTGAACTAGAGTGATTCACTTAACAGATGTGGCAAGAAAGGTTGTTAAAACCTTATGTTGCCACTTAGCAACATAAATTTTGGGTCAATTGTGGTTGTAAGTCAAAGACAATCTGTAATAAGGAATCAAGCTAGGAAGACAAGGTAACAGTACTCCTGATTATGGTGGTCATATTTCTGTGAGGTTCTCCATTTTATTCCCACAGCCAGTCAGAGTTTCCATTATCAAGGATGGAATTGAACTGTGATCTCCCCAGGCCTAGTCAAAAGCATTAACTGTGATGCTCCAGGATTTACCAGCATATAGGATTGAAAGTCACCTAGGTACTAGTGTGGGGTTTGAGGGAAGACAACAAGGCAGGGGGATTGTGCACTTGTGTGCTATGGGAAGCTTGTTTTCTAGATGTAGTATTTATAGATGTGGTAGTATATCATTATTTTCTGTGTAAGAGGAATGTTTTAGGTGTGTTTTTCATATACTACATGTGCCCTCTATTGGAGAAGCCTCTGAGGGCATTATGTGCATTGGAGGGTAGTCAAGCTGTTTTTGCCTGAATACCGAATAGTATCTTTCACCATATTCATGACCAGCAGAGTGGCTTATCAAACAAGGAACAGATCATATGACAAACAGGCAGCTTACTATTTTCATGGTCTTTACCATCTACTATCTCACTTTGCTTAACATCGGGAGTAACCATATTTTCTCAGCATCCCCAAAGGCATGTTACTCATACGTTCATAACTCATCTGATGCCTTTTGCTTATAACTTAAAATCTGAGTGTTTGATATTTAAAAAAATTAAAAACTCCCTCCAAGTGACTTCTGATTATTTAGGAATGTGTCCACTCTTTCTTTACCATTCAGAAGGGCTTGCCATTGTCTTCTCCTCCCAGTTTTCTAATCTAACCTGCAGCCTTAGGATTTTCTAGTGGTCTCCACTCAAGTACAAATGAAGTCTAACCCTATATAGTTTTTCAGGACCAGTCAATGTTGACTATATTATTCTCATAAAATAAAGCACAATTCACAGATTGTTTTTCAACCTATTATATCTGATACGATTTCTAAGACATTGTGATGACTCCTCCAGACGCTTCCCCAGATGCCTCTCCAGATGTCAGTTCAAAGGAGGATAAACCAGTCCCAAGTACTTTAGGAGGGACATTAGTCAATGGCTCGGAGCAGCTAGCTGAGAGTTATTGGTTGAAGCACAGCTGCAGCAGGATTGCCCTGAAGCTTCAAGTGGGGAAAGCATGCAGCTGCAGCCAGTTACCAATGAAGAGGAGGTGCTGCCTTCTGCACCTGATCCAAGAACACGTAGGTGCAGAGAAAAGGCAAGGAGTAGCAAAGGTCAGTCTGATAACTGGTAAGGTGGCAGCCTTATCCTTTTTGATGGGCTGTTCCAAAGCTGGCTATTTAACAAGCAGACAGATGGAGGCAATGCTAGGAACAATGTGGACATTTCCTAGCTGTGCGGTTCCTGCTTGTTAAGATTCCAATCTTATTTATTTATTTATTTATTGGTTCGATTTATATGCTGCCCTTCTCTAGAGACTCAGGGCGGCTTACAATGCATTAAGCAATAGCCTTCATACTTTTTTGTATATACCTGCTTAATAGGGCTTTCGGGGGCCCCCCCAAGCGGTGTTCTTTTTATACAAAGTCAGCTTATTGTCTCCACAATCTGGGTCCTCATTTTACCTATCTCTTCCTTGTCTCGGGTTGACCCTGTGCCTTGACTGTAGATCAGGGCTGTCAAGCTATATGCTGGTGAGTCCTGGAACATCATCAGGTGCTTTGGAGAATAGCTTGACTCCCTTTTCTTTGTGGCAACCCCTGAGATATTTGGAACACTATCATGTCTCCCCTAGTCCTTCTTTTCATTAAACTAGATATACCCAGTTCCTGCATATGTTTCAGCCTCCAGTCCCCTAATCATCTTTGTTGCTCTTCTCTGCTCTCTTTCTAGCGTCTCAACATCTTTTTTACATCATGGCAACCAAACTTGAATGCAATATTCCAGGTGTGGCCTTACCAAGGCATTATAAAGTGGTATTAACACTTCTAATATCCTAAACAAAGCCTCACAAAGGGCCACCAGATAGATACATAGATGACAGACAGACACACAGACACAGACACAGACACAGACACAGACACAGACACAGACGGGACTGAGTTACTTAAGGATGTGGAACCTGGTCTTTGTACAACCATTCATTTAGTGACCACTCAAAGTTACAATGGCACTGAAAAAAATGACTTATGACCGTTTTTCACACTTGCAGCTGTTGTAGCATCTCCATGGTCAATGATCAAAAATTGGCTGCTTGGAACTGGCACGTATTTATGACAGTTGCAGTATTCCAGGATCAGGCGATCGATCACCTTTTGACAGGTAGCAAAGTCAATGGGGAAGTCAGATTCACTTAACAACCACGTTACTAACTTAACACAACTGCACTGATTCATTTAAAAACTGCGACGAGAAAGATTGTGAAATGAAAGAAAACCCACTTAACAACTGTCTTGTTTGGCAACAGAAATAATTGGGCTCAGTTGTGGTCTTAAGTCGAGGACTATCTATATTAACTTTGCTGCTCCTTGTAAAAGTGAACCAGAGGAACAAAACGGGATAAATCTTATTCAGACAGCCAACCCCCAGCCCTTTGTTTCCGATTGAATTCAGGATTTGTTTTTATCATTAACTCTAATCAGCCTATAATGTGCTATACTACAGAAACAGCGATTACTTCTGCTTAAGGGCACGTACTTTCCACCCTGGCTCGGTTCCCTGGATCAATATTCCGCTGACCGACACGAAGGCTTCAGCCAACTGTATGCAACGCAACGCAACGCTACACAGCCCAATCATCCCCAACGGCCTCTCGGCGCAGGCCAGACGTCTCGCAGAACGTCAGTCAATTTCCCTTGGTGGCGCAGCAGACTGAAGTGCTGTTAAATAGCACCAGCTGCCTGCAATTACTGCAAGCTCAAATCTCACAGGCTCAAGGTTGACTCAGCCTTCCATCCTTCCGAGGTAGGTAAAATGAGGACCCGGATTGTGGGGGCAATTAGCTGACTTTGTATAAAAAAGAACACCGCTGGGGAGGGGGGGGGCAAAGCCCTACTAAGCAGGTATATACAAAAGTATGAAGGCTATTGCTTAACGCATTGTAAGCCGCCCTGAGTCTCCGGAGAGTCATATAAATATAAATCAAATCAAATCAATCAATCAATCAATTAGAGCACCGTCCCATCGCAAAAGCCACCCTGCTGAACTTGGTCCAAAAGTCCAGTCATTTGGGGGGGGGGAGGAGAAGGGACTTCCAACTAACTACGTTCTGTTTCTACCACGGCGAGGCCAGACACTCCGAGAGTCCGCAGAGCTAGAGGAAAGCTGCAATGCGACGGGGAAAGGGGAGGAACCCACCCGCGCCGCCGAGCCGGTTCAGCCACTTTCTGAAGCATAAAAAGCAAAAAAAAAAAAAAAACGCCGGAAAAGAGCCCCACCTTCCATTCTCTCCCCCCCACCCCACCGATCTTTTTCGGAGCAGCAGGAAAAGGGGCGGCGAGGGGAAGCAGACTGCAGAGGCGAGTCGGTAACGTGATCCCTGCCAAACATACCAATCCTAAGGAGTCTGTCTCGTTTTCTGGCTGATCTCTACCTCTTCCCACGGGCGGGAAGCAAGGAGCCTTTAAAGCAACTGGGTTGCTCAGGGTTAACCTAAAGGTCTGCAATTAAGGCAAGAGGGAAAGCTGGTCGGGCTTTTTTTTTTTCCCCTCAGCCAGATTTGCTGCAGATGTTTCCAGAGGCCAACGCGCAAAGGAGGGGAAGAAACAAAAGGCTACCACACACTGTAACCCGGTGCGGAATTAGTGGAAGGGAGAAGGTGTTCTTTCATTTCTCCTCCTCCTCCTCCCACTTTTCTCTATCCAAGTCGAGTCTTCCAAATGAAAACATTTAGGGGAGAGCCCGTTGGGTATACCGGTAGGTAGTGGATGAGGCAGCGGGCAGAGACCGCGAGTTCGAGACTCGTCTGAGGAACAAAACCACTTGGGTGACGTTGGGCCATTCACTCACTCTTCTCGCCATGGCAGTGGCAAACCACTTCAAAAATATTGTCATGCAGGGACTTATCCTGGCACCCAACAACGCCTCGAAGGTCTCCCCCCCCCCAAAAAAAAGGGATTCCCAACTCGATTGTATAGCCAGGACAGGTCCTACCTATAAGACTCGTGGGTTGCTTAAAAAAACTTTTGACTGATCTAAGTCCACTTTAGGGAACAAGTTTGATCTGGTGCAGACTGCCGTCTTCTCAATTAGTGACTGCAGGGCTCCTTCCTGATGCCGGAAACGTAACTCACTTACTGTACAATCAAGGAAATCCATGGTTCCGTGTCCCCCACTCACCCACCCCGCTCCCCTACAGGCACACGAAGTTGCGGGAAGAAAGGACTTGCGTGTACCAAGGCTTGGTCCATCTCGGAACATCCAACTGCCCTAAATCTCGATTGCCCCGTCCCACCTCGGATGGCTTTCCAGTTGTCATCAGTTTTCATAAGTTTATTTGTCCAGCATATATAAGATAACAGGTAAAAGTATAAACATAATTTGAATACATGAAAAGAGTAAGTAAAAAAAAAAGAAAGAATATTTGGACAGGGACGGTAGGCACGCTGACCTACCTTATCCCCAGCGCTATTTGGGATTGCCTGCTGGAACCATACAGTAAAACGGACATCTCCCTCGCGCACGTAGCCTATACATTGGGTTTGCCTGCCTACCAACCTCAAAAGCCTGCTCTTTGGAGTGGGGTAGTGGGGGGAGAGAGAGAGAGAGAGAGAGACAATGCCAGCGTTCATTATTGGGGCGGAGGTAGATTTTGTTATCTAGCCTTCAAAGCCAAGATTGATGCGCGAAAGCTGGGAGGAGGCCACGCGCAAAAGGCCGGCCAAAGTTTCGAAAGTGTCAACACAGCGATCCTTCAGGAGCGCGCGCTGTTCCGAAATAGCGCACCCCACCCACGCAGGCAGGCAGGCGGGTAGGCAGCCTGTCCTCTCTTCCCGTTGTTGTTGTTGTGGTTGTTGTTGTTTGGCACAGCCAAACTTTTGTGTTGATTTTTTTTTTTTTTTGCACTCAACGCGATTGTCCCAGATCCACAGATTGCCGGGACGGAGGCGCGCTTGTTTGTCTTTGCAAAGCGCAAAGACCGCGTGCGTTTTGTTTTGTTTTGTTTTGTTTACTTGCGGAAACCCTCCGCCTCGCTGCGGCAAATCTAGAAGGAGAGTAGAAAACGGAGTGAGGGGGTGGTGGGGGGGGGTAGAGAGAAGGAGGCTTGTCTTCCACGGGAATCGAAAGAGGTAAAATTGCCTCTCTCTCTCTTTCCTTTGCACACGCTTCCCCCCCCCCTCTTTGGGATAAAACCAGACCGCCTCGAGGTTACACAGACGTAACGTCCACTTCTCCCACCCACGTCCACCTCCTCGGTCCCTTTGTTGAATTTTCACCGATATATCTTTCTCTTAAATGTCTGGCGCGGCCACCACAGCCCTCTTCCCCTCACCCACCCGCGGCCGCTATTTCTGAGTGGAGACTTTAGCGCACCCGCCTCTCCACCACTTCGCTTTGCAAAAAAAAATCGCTCACTCACTTTGCCCGCGCAATGGCTCAGAGCTCCTCTCCTCCTCTCGTAGCCCGTCCTCTTAGCCCGAGCAGCCCGACCGTAGCAGCGCTACTGCCACTGTTCATACTTCTGATCTCTGTATACTTGGTGCTCTCTTTGGGAAAGCGGGTTTTTTTTTTTTTCGCCAGAAACAGATTTCCTACATTTCATCAGTCCACATAGACGGAACGGAAGTTTAATGCTGACTTGAGGGAGGGGAGTAAGGGAGGGGGGGGGTTGGATAGAAAAAAGCGGCGAAACGGCAAATACAGGTTTACCATAGGAAAGGAGAGGGATATTGAATTACAAACTCTTCGCAGAAACTTTGGACCGAGGACGAGCCAAATGCTTAGTTATGTTGCTCCCAATGCATTGGAGAGGAGCGGCGCGCGATGACTTTGAAAAGAATGCTGGATGGGATTGATTGGGAGCATTTAATGACACTTAACATGCAGTAAAATGTTTCAGCTGGGGAACGTCGGGAGCCAAGGTTAAGTTTATTCCTTTAGGCGCATTGGGCAGGATCCATATCTTCTCCAGGCCAAGGACAGTGCTCCCACTGATGGAAAACAGGGAAAAATTGCACTTAATATATTCTGGCATAAGTTTGCCTGGGTATAGTTTTCTTCTTGCAGGGTTACAATCAGATAAGTAGACAGACAGACAGACAATGGTGGTTGGATGATTAGGTAGATAGGTAGCAAGAGGCCTGTGGAGCACATGTACCTTTCAGAATCATTTTTTCCATAGTTTTCTAAGTCCCACCATCTTGCTGATGAAATTTGGTAGAACAGTGAAACTCTAAATAGTGGAACAAGTTTTGTTTGTTGACCTATCCAATAAAATGGGCATGATAACTCCTAATGGGTTTACCATAACATCAAGTAAAAGGTGAAAAATTCTTTCCCCAAAGGGAGAAAAAAAACCCAACATTTCACTGCAGCGGCCCTTTCGTAGCAATATATCATTTACCTTGGTCTCTGTGGCTTTTGAGCACTGCAAATCAATCAATCCTTGCAGGTACAGAGACATACCCCCCCCCCCAAAAAAAAAAATTGCCAGAACTTGAAAAACTGAGATTTTTAAAGCCAAGTTATTCTATGTCCTCTATGTTGGAGGACTATCCAAATATCATATTTAAAATATAAACTTTTTTGAGTTGAGCTTCATTTCTGATACTTCAGAAGCAGGGCCCTGACGATTTTTAGGTTACAAGATGAAAATACCTTGCTGCATTATTCATGAATTCATCCATCCATCCACCCATCTAATCTACCCTTTCATTTCAAAATGTAGCCCTGGAGTCAGCAACCCACGGCTCTGGAGCTGCATGTGGCTCTTTCAACCCTCTGCTGCGGCTCCCTGTCGCTGGTCAGTGCCACAATTTGGAGAGGAGCTTCTGGTTAATGGGGGGAAAGCATGGTGTCCTAGGAGGAGACTCTATGGCAAGGGGCAGGTTTTCTGGCCGGCTCCACAATTGATAGGGCTTTTGGTTAGGACAAATAGAGGAAAAGGGACACAGCACTAGGAGGAGACTCTATGGTTGGGGAACCGGACTTCTGATCGGCTCCAGAATTGAACAGGGGGGCTTCCAGTTAGGACTTTTGTGGCTCTTTTATGGTTTAAGATTGCCAACCCCTGGTCTAGCCCATAGCCTTGTTTAGCCCTTATCTAGTCCCTAACAATGTCTCACCTTCTTAAGCTTTTAGAGATCAGCATAGGCCAGCCAAGAGTGGCCCCTTCCAGTAATTCAGATGAAACAATTTCCTCACAATAATTGGGATTATAGTGGAGAGTTTCCTAGCAGGCACCTCTATTGTGTGTCATTTAGTCATTCTTATTCACACCATTTTGGTTCACCGTAAGATTGTTTCCATATATCCCGTTTATCATCTTCGACATAAGCCTATGTGTAAAGTCACAGCACTGGTTGCATTCACTTCTCAAAGATGAATTAGAGTTTTTCAACTTAGTGGCAGAGCCCTTTTAGCACTTGCTCTGTGTGCCAAGAAAAAAACACTCTGAACACAAAAACTATATTCTGGCATCTTCTAATTATGATATCCACATTTATTTAATTACCTTACTTACTGTTTGTTATTTTAGCCATAATGTTATCCAACCGTTGCTTATTAGTTCAATCATCTTGTCATTGTGAAGAAGAAAAAAACTTTTGTTAATTCAGGAGGAAGAAACAGATGTTGGAATGACTGCATGGATATAACACTTGTCTGCTTCAGTTTCCTACTAGTTATCATCCTATTCCCTGAAAAAACTACAGAATATTCCAAATCTCTCCTCATTTTCCATTATTCTTTTCCATCTGACAATAAAAGTGGCCACAGATCATGTTTAAGGGTGGGTAGCCTTTTAGAAGTTGGATCATATATTTTGGTTATTTCCCCACCCTTGGAGGAAAATAATAAGAGGATGGAATTTACAACCCAATTACATGTAATAGATGTATTCAATTTACAGTATGTGAGATTATGCATACAGTATCTGTTTTTATCTATTTCCAAGTAAAAATTGGTTAAATAAACCATCACCATTGAGCGGGTCAACTTGGTAACATCATCAAAAAGAGAATGAATAAAGAGCTGACAACTTTTTCCTTTTTTTACTTTATTCAGTAGGATCAATTTCTGGATATTTGCATCTCTTCTCCAAATAGAAGTTGATTGCAAAAGTATAAGCTCCTTGATGCCTGATCCATGGCTCACTGATGCCATTCTTCCAGAATCCACATACAAACAAGACTGAAAACTTAAAGGCACAGAAGCATGGTTGACACCACCATGGCAGAAATTAAAGCACCTCTTCTTAGCAGATGAGTCAGATCTCAGTCATCATCTATCCAGGGATGTCAAACTGGCAGCCCATGGGCCGGATGCATCACGCGCAGGCCACACCCACCCCAGCTCCGTGAAGGAGAAAAACATCATGATACATCACATGATGGCAACGTGATGCCACGATTTTGACACCCATGGTCTCTGTTAATTGTAATGCTAGTAAGTTATTGTTGTAGCCTGCATTTTGTACATTTTTGAAGATGCTACCCTGAACCATGGGATCAAAAAAATCCAGAGTTTTCCAGAAAACTCATGACATCATACTTACTTCAAAAGAACTTTTGCACTTGGAATAAAACTATGAATCTTTTCCAGACTCCAGACTTCAAATTCTACAGTTATGTGTACATGGGTTTCATTTCAGAGAATTAAAAAAAAAAAAAGATTGGAAAGGCTGTGTAGCCACATACACAGCTTTCCCCTAGAAATGTTCAATAATACGTGCCTTAAACAATGTCCAAGACATATGGTTAGAAGAACAACATGCCAATTTGTCTATACTTAGTCTGTACTTTCCACCCCCATTTGAATGAAATACATTTACTGAATTTTTATTCTTGTTTTGACTGAACAGCCTTCGTATCATGCTTCAACGTGCTAATGTGATATGAAAATACAGTACAATTGGACCGTCACAGGCTAGTAAAGCTGTATATTTCCAAACCAACTTTATGGAAGAAGTCCTGGTTAGGCCTGATTGCCAAATGCACAGCTGTAACTGATATTATTAGCTACAAATAATGGAGAGATCTACACTTCAAACAAAACCTACACATTCCTGGTTTGCACTTCTGGCTGAATTTTGCTTCCAGATTTGGCTTCCTCTTCAAATAACAGCCTTTAAGAAAGGCTTGTATAGAAAAGGTAAAAATATTCCAAATGCTTCTTATAATTTTCATGTATTTGTGGGACTTTTGGACTGCCTGACCAAACATCTCTGGGAAGTGTAAAAAATCTGTAATTTGGGTTAAAAAACAGAGATAAATAACCATGCCTTGAACCATGAAAGGTTTTAAAACTAAAAATATACTTTATAAAATAACCATATAAAAACTTAAACACTCAAGAAATAAAATAAAACTAATTCACCATCTGGGAGGAGAGTCACAGCAGCCCTGCCCCTGAGACTTTATGTAATAAATGTCTCCATAGACTTTCTAAAGACCAGGAAGAAGGGGGCCAATTTGAATAGGTGGAGGTGTCATTGAAAGACATGTTTTCGTGACTTTTGTAGGTGACAATCTCTAATCAAAGGAACGTGTGAAGAGCCCACCTAATAAATGTTAGTGAGTGATAGATATCATTGAGAGAGGATGGTCCCACACCTTGACCAAAAAAAGGGCTTTCAAGATGACCATCAGCACCTTAAATTATACCAGGAACCCAGCTGTCAATCAGGGCAGGTCTTAAAGATTTTGTATAGGCATCTTGAGACTCATCTGTAACTACTTGGACTATAACATTCTGAATATAGGACATACAAATGGACTTAAAGGGCATCACCCTGTAGAATACATTGCAATATTTGGGTTGAATGATGATTAAGGTGTGAGTGGCAATAAATAAAGCCTCCGTATCCAGAAAAGGTTGCAATGGTGCTGTGGAGCTGTTTAATAGCCACCTTGGCCACAGCTATCCACTTGCTCCTTGAGAGGCATTCAGAATCCAATAGGAACCCAAATTATAAGTCTTGCTCTCTTCAGGGACTGCCACGGTAGTCAGAGCTACAGATGGTATTGGCAGGCTTTCAAATCCAGAGCTACTTTCTCTCACTGGGAATGAATCTTAGCCTCTTCTGCCCCATCCAGACCAGAACAGCCTCCAGGATCCTGAGTAGCACTTCTGACACTTCACTTGTTTGGTTAGAAAGCATGAAACCTGATCTTGTGGTAATGGATGATCTCAGCAGCAGTTTCATGTAGATGTTGAATAGGAGTAAAGAGAGTATTCAGGCTATGTCACCCCACAACTGAGGGGCCTAGGGCTTAATCTCTATTTCCCTGGTTGAAACTACCTCTTTGGGAAGGAGAAAAACACAGAGAAAGCTGTCCAGTGCTCAAAGATGTCTCTGAATGATATAATGATTGATGATACTAAAGGTTGCTGAGAGATCAAGCAGAAACAGAAGGGTTATATTCCTTTCCTCAGGCTTAGCAAATATCATCTACAAGCCTACAGCGCTACCTCTATGCCGGGGTGAAATGCTCCTGGTTTGGACCGGATCGTTCGATCCGGTAGCAATGGTGGTGGGTGGTTCAGAGAACCAGTAGCAAAAATCCTTGCGCCGCCCCCCCCCCATGCCCAGCTGAGCTGTGCGATCATCAGAGGCTTTTTTTTTTTTACTTTTAAAAGCATTTTTTCTACAACCTCTTTGGCTGAAAAAATGAATGGGGGCAGCTATATAAATCAATTAAATTAATACAATTGATTAAATACATTAAATATATGTTCAACAATAACCCTGGACATAAAATGCGTCTGATGATTGTGCGGCTCAGCTGGGATCATCAGAGGCTTTTAAAAGCATTTTTTCTACAACCTCTTTGGCTGAAAAAATGAATGGGGGCAGCTATATAAATCAATTAAATTAATACAATTGATTAAATACATTAAATATATGTTCAACAATAACCCTGGACATAAAATGCGTCTGATGATTGTGTGGCTCAGCTGGGATTGTCAGAGGCTTTTAAAAGCATTTTTCCTACAACCTCTTTGGCCGAAGAGGCTGTAGGGGAAAAAAATGCCTTTAAAAGCCTCTGGCGATCCCAGCTGAGTTGCCTGATCGTCAGAGGCTTCTAAAAGCATTTTTTTTCTGCAACTTCTTAAGGTTGTAGAAAAAAATGCTTTTAAAAGTTAAAAAAAAAAAGTTGGCCACGCACACCCAGTCACATTACCCCCCACACACACCAAGCCACACCCACAGAACCAGTAGTAACAAATTTTAGATTTCACCCCTGCTCTATGCTATACCCGAATGATAATTTTTTCCCTCAAGAACTATCATCTTATGTTAAGAGATATACTGAAGAATACTTTAGATTCAGTAGGAAAAAAAGAACTCCAGAGTCTATATATGGATAGCTTACATAGCACCCACTGGGAACTTTTTAAAACAGCTGCATCTTTTTTCAGATCACATGACTGCCCTCTGCAGGTGGATGGCAATATTAGGTACATAGAACATAGAAGTCCAACAGAGTTGGAAGGGACCTTCTAGTCCAACATCTGCTCAAGCAGGAGACCCTATACCAGGGGTATCAAACAGTGGCCTCTCGGCAGCATGCGTCCCATGCAGGCTATGCCCATCCCAGCTCCGCTAAGGGGAAAAAATCACAATACATCACATGATGACAACATGACACTGCAAGTTTGATACCATTCAGATAACTGGTTGTCCAGTCTCTTTTTGAAGCCTCAAATGATGGAGCACCCACAACTTCTAAAGGCAAGCTGTTCCATTGATTGATTGCTCTCACCATTAGGAAATTTCTCCTTGGTTATAGGTTGCTTTTCTCTTTGGTTATTTTCCAACCATTGTTTCCTGTCTTTTCTTTGCATGCTTTGGAAAATAGTTTGACCCCCTCATCTTTGTAAGAGCCCCTCAAATATTGGAACACTGCTATCATGTCTCCCCTAGTCCTTCTTTTCATTAGACTTGACATACCCAATTCCTGCAGTCATTCTTTGTTTGTATTAGCCTCATGCCTCCTAATCACTCTTGTTGCTCTTCTCTGCACTCTTTCCAGAATATCAGCATTTTTTTATATTGTGGTGACCAGAATTGGTTGCAGGATTCCAAGTGTGGTCTTACTAACGTTTGCTTTAAGGAGTTGCTGACAACTGCTTATGTGCACATTTAACACGTACTCCAACACATATTTATTGTTCTTTAAACATGAAACACTGGACAGCCTTATTAAGAGGCAATATTTATTTTATTTATTGATTTATTTGTCAAATTTATTGGCCGCCCATATTATCAAAGTTACCAATATACTCTGCCCTTGGTTTTTTCATATGTTGATTATATCTCTTTAAAAATACTTCAGAGATGCCCAAATGGGCAGTGGAATAAGGGGCAAACAAACAGCCAAAGTCCTGTGACCTGACCTGACTCTTTTCTTGCTGCACTGTCCTGATTGATGGATATTTTCTCCCATTAGCTGAAGACATTGAAAAAAGACAGATCAAACCTAAAAAATAAAATCACCTTGCCTATAGCACTTGGCACACTCACAACTCAAGACAATATTACTCAGTAATAATTCAGAACCATGAGGATAAAGGCAGACTGGGGGTGGCAATGGACAATATTAAATGTTATGCCTGTGCTTTTTGTGCCAATTCAGAGATGGGTGGCTAGTGCTTTAACTCAATAGTTGGAAAAGGCCCATAGATTTAATGTAACCAAGAGTTTCTGGTAATTTTTATGTTGATGCCTACCCTGTTTCCCTGAAAATAAGACAACCCCTGATAATAAGCCCAATCAGGCTTTTGAGCACATGCGCTAAAATAAGCCTCCCCCCGAAAATAAGCCCTCCCCAAAAATATTTAAATGCAGAATTAGAAATCAGGTAAGACAGCAAGAGGAGCCCCATCTTGCTCCATGTGCCCCAAAATAATAAGACCTCCCCAAAAATAAGGCCAAGTGCTTATTTTGGGGTTCAAAAATATATAAAACAGGGTCTTAATTCAAAGTTTGCAGGCTGGATACTGAAAAAGAATATCAAAGGAAATGCCAGAATGTTCACCTGTCATTTATTTGCCTACTGGGAAGGGAAGGAGATTTCTGATGCTTCCTGATGGAAGACAACTCAATGGCCTCAATGCTCAAGAGGAGCAATCACCTTTTCCTAAGAGTACAGATAGTTTATTTTATTTATTTTATTTATTTATTGTGATTTATATGCTGCCTTTCTCCCTAGGGACTCAAGGCGGCTTACAAAATGACAACTTCAATACAAATCACAATACAATACCAAATTAAAATCAGTAACCCAATTAAAAAACGATTTAAAATTATACCAGTGTACCCCCAAACGGATCAGTTTAATTGGCGGAAGAGCCACGTCTTCAGCTCGCGACGGAAGGTCGGGGGCTGTCCTGAGCTCAGTGGGCAATCCATTCCAGAGGGTCGGGGCTCCCACAGAGAATGCCCTCCCCCTGGGGGTTGTCAGCCGACATTGTTTGGCCGACGGCACCCTGAGGAGGCTGACTCTGTGAGAGCGCACAGGACAATGGGAGAACGGCTGGAGATGGTCCTGCAAGTACCCCGGGCCTAAGCCATGAAGGGCTATAGGAGAGCACCAGCACCTTGAAACGTATCCAGAGTGCCACCGGTAGCCAGTGCAGCTCATTAGTTCTTGGCTAATGACAGTAAGTGAGACTGGACTTTGCATTGCTAAGTGATTCAGTTGTTAAATGTGACATCATGTGATTCCATTGCTTAGCAATCGTAATCCCAGCACTTCTCATTGCTGCCATTAAGCAAGAATCACAGATTGTTAAGCAAGACCTACTTGCTTGCAAGCAGGTGGGAAGACAGGTAAGTGTTGGGAAAATATGTGGATGACACATATTCCTCATGGCATAAGCATGATGGGACTAGGGGAAGCTGCTGCTAGGTGGGGGATTTGGTATTCCCACATGATATCACTATTAAGTGAGCTGAACTGGTTACCAATGAGCTTCTGGTGCAATTAAGGGGTTGGTGGTGACCCATAAAACCCTTAGAGGATCTATTCTCTATTGCCAAGTCTGCCATATGGAACAATCTCCCTGCCATATGGAATATTTCATTGGTTCTGTCCCTTCTGGTCTTGAAGAAGACAATGAAGACCTGGCTATTCTCCCAGAAACTAAAAGAAAGGCAAGAAAGGAACTGGCTATATGAAACAGATTGTATATCTGATACATGTCTCATTATCTTTATAATTTTCAGTGTATTGGTTATTTTTAACCCTTGTTAACCACCCAGAGTTGCGTAGTGAGTGGGGGCAGCCATATAAATAAATTAAATGAATACAATTGATTAAATACATTAAATATATGTTCAACAATAACCCTGGACATAAAATTGATGTAATAATTCATTTCTTTTCTGGAAACAAGGACTTTCACATCAGTTTTCTCTAAAAAGCTACCTATTCCATGTATGAGACCATATAGATATGCTATGCTTCAGTAAGCTACCCAGTTGATTGGAGTCAGATGGTATCCAAGTAGAAATAAATAAAGAATCTAGGTATAAGGAGGTATCAAGGAGACATGCTTATCACTAGAGGATATTTTAGGAGAAGCCTATATAAAAGAGATGAATTCAACTTGAATCAGAATGGAACAATTACTACTACAATACTACAAAGTAGTAGTAGAACAGCAGTCCAATTTCGTGGTTAGAGATGATAAAAACTGGGGAACATCTGGTGTTGGACCAATAATTTCTAAAAGTCTAGAATGAAAATATTTCCATTTCCTAAGCAGTATGGAAATAGGACACAGCACCAGGGGCGGGTTCCAAATCCCATCGCTACCAGTTTGCTTATGTGTGCGTGTTTGCATGTGCATGTGGCGCTTCTGAGCATGCACAGAAATGTCCGGGCAGGTAGGAGGAGCTGCCCGCTGCCGCCGCTACTAGTTTGCCTGATCCAGTGTAAACCAGTAGCAACCCGCCACTGCATAGGACATACTAGCCAGTCAAAAATGCCGAAGGACCATGGAGAAGAAAGATTTGGGAAATCAGGCAGTGCATAGATATCTTTAGAGCAATGCTAGAAGCCTCTGAGCTAAGATGGGACTGTTGTAATAGCTAAATGTAGAATGTAGTGTAAATGTAAAAGGGGACATAAAAACAGAGAGTCTAATGGAAATCAGGTAGAAGAGCTCATACAAAACTCATCCTGGAGATGATACCACTCTGTAGATGAAGAAAACATATTTCCAGAAAAACTTTATGGTGCCACAAAGTCTTAAGAGCTCAGGAAAAATATATGAAGTCCAAGAGGCCATTAGCATGTTTAATGAGCAGCAGCAAGAAAGTTTCAAGACAAAACTTGTCCAAATGAGAACAACAACTTTCCCAGAAGCAAATAAAAATAACTGTGAAAAGAAGAGCATTTTGATAAGTGCATTAAAGAGCAATTAAAATTTATTTACTTATTTGGTTTCTATGCTGCCCATCTTGCCTAGAGGCTTACAAATAAAAAATCTGTGAATTCTTCCAGAAAACAATATGCCACTAATTCATTTGTTTATATATAGCATAAAAATATTAAATGAACATAAGCAAATTGCAAAACAATTGAATGAATTCTTCATCTTCAGTGCAGAAGATATACAGTACATATTTGTGCCTGTATAAAGTGGAGGGAGTGAGTTATAAAAATGGCAGTAAATTTTATCATTGGGTCCATGTGGCACTTTTAGTAAAATCTGGAAATTACTGATATAATAAAAATATGGCAGCTAAGGCCAGCTTCTTCTCCAGAGGTGAAATTGACCAATCTAAAAACATTTACAGGGCTAGGGGAAATTTAGGAAATTATGGACATGTTAGCTTAATAGCTGTTCCTGGTAAATTGTAGAAAACATCACTAACTTTAATGTCACAAAACACAAAGAAGAACAAGTTGCTGACAAAACTTCAATATGGCTTCTGAAATGATAATCGGGTCTAACTTGATAGTTTAAAATTGCCACTAATCATGCTAGTAGACGATTGGATAGACATTGCAGAAGACTTTTGAGGAAACCTCTCACCAGTTTCACAAGCAATCATGAAATAAGTGGTGAAATTCTTTTACAGATTTCTGTACCTGATTGAAGAGCACAACACAGAATGTAAGAATAAATGAAGCGTTCCTACAGTGGAAGAATGCAGAGTAGAGAATCTGAATTGGAACCTATATTTTATAAATAATTGGTAAGTAGGAGAGAGCGTGCAAATAGTCAAGCTTGTGAATGACAGTGAATTATGAAATAAGGGTAATTAAAACTATTTCGGTTTCTTGTGTTATTGTTGTTTCCAAAAATTCATTTCTATCACTTTAACAGAAAATAGCTTTTCTTTTATTATGTTTTTCTAAGAAGAAGAAAAAAATGATTGAAATAGGGTGAGCAGAAGGCTCTCATACTGACATTAATTAGGACATGGTTATACTGTAAAAATTCATCTCTGTGTGCTGCCATTCCTTCTGTTTAACACACTGCATCCTAGGTCCCCCTACGCCCGCCCTTCTTCAAAGCAAGACATCTTCAGTGAAACTTTTTTCAGACTAGAAAGTAGCAGCCCTTCACCTTTCAGTAACACAGAAATAAGTTCAGAACCATCACCAAAATACATTCTAAAAACGAAATTCTAAAGCCCCCTGATGAAGCTGATTCATACAAGACTTTTTCACAGATATTTGAAATGTTTAATATTACAAATGATTAATGTTTGTTGAAAAATAGAGGTTGAAGACTAAATCTATGTATTTGTTTAATCAATTTATGCTGCTCTCAACTCAGATTTTGGGACTGTGTGGCAATATCATGTTAACAATGTTTTAGCAAAATATAACCGAAACCAGAAAAGAATTTAAACATAATACCTCCAACTTCACATGACCCCTTCAAAGCATGCTAATCTAACACCTTGGCCCAATGCCGGGGAAGAGCTGGGTTTTCAAGGACTTGCAGAAGGCAACAGTGTTGAGGCCTTCTGAATCTTGGGGTAGATAAACCACTCATAGTACTTGAAGGGACCTTGGAGATCTTCTATAACTCTCTGCCCAAGCCAAGAGTCCTTGTACATTCTGGACAAATGGTTGTCCAATCTTTTCTTGGAAACCTCCAGCGATGGAGCACTCATCTTCGGGACTTCGGGAGCCAATCTGTTCCGTTGACTAATTATACTCACAGTCAGGAAATTCCTCCTTATTTCCAGGTGGAATCTCCAGCTGATGAACTTCTACCCATTACTTCTTGTCTTGCCCTCAAGTGCTATGGACATTAAATAAATGCCCTCTTCCCCCTGAGAGCCCTTCAAGTACTGGAAGACTATTATCAAGACTCCCCTGAGCCTTCTTTCATTAGGCTAACAGACCTACATATTTCCCTTAGCTGTTCATTGTATGATTTAGCTTCCAGACTCCTTATCATCAGCATGGAGACCAGAACTGGATGCAGTATTCCAAATGTCTCACTAGTGCACTATAGAGGGGTACTGTCACTTTTCGTGATTTTGATGCTATCCTTCTGTTGATGCAGCCTAGAACTCATTGGCTTTTTTGGCAGTTGCAGCACACTGCTGACTCATACTCAAGACTGTCACTCAAGACTGACTTAAGTGCTGCTGTCACAGGATTGTGGTTTGCTGGCAGAACTCTTTCAGAGAAGGGTCTGGTTTTCGCCCCTTGTTTTCTTTTTAGGCTGCTGCTAATGGTAAAAATCTCACATCCCAAAAGTATTTTCAGGACAGCAGATAAATTCAAACTGGCATGTCATGCAAATTTTTATTAATGAACAATTCAGGCACAGGAATATATTACACCAATGTATCATATAGAATGTATTTGAAGAGATCACATAACTGATCCAAACTGACAGCCATGCAAAAAAAAATAATAATTGGTGGGCAACAAAGGAAGTTCCTTGTACTTTAAATTTTGAAAAACTGTACAGCTCTATTGGTTCTTCTTGGGTAATGTGAAAATGCCACCCTGTAAAAGGCTCTGCTCTATAAAGATGCCAATGACTGATCAATACTAACACATCCCTCCAAAATAGGTTGCAGGTGTGGGGGGAGGAAGAGAGAGAGTATATTAATAATAAATGATGAACTATGAGGAAGATAAAAATTTTTTTTAAAAAAAACTCGTTTAATAAAAATTATTTTTTTTAAAAAAAAATAATGATGCACGATGACGTTGTCATAGCAGGAAAATCTGTTGTTGAGGGTTTGTCTGTTTGTTTTTGGATAGAGTAAGTTTCAGACAATATAATTCATGGGCTTCGATCAAAATCAGGCTAACTTTATGTAACCAAAAAAAGATATTGCTGTTGCTGTCGTGTTAATCTAAACTACTCTTGAGCAAAGTTTAATAAATAATGCAACTTAAAATGAAAGCATGTTTTTTTTTTAATCAGGGCAACCTGGTCTACCCAATTATGGGATGGAGCACACTGCTTCCGCTTTTGCCTTTCAGCCCCAATCAAGGAGCCTTCACAGACAGTCGCTTTTGTGATTTTGGTAAAACATAAATTTAACATTAAAATGAAAGCATTAGCTTAAATTTACTGTGACTATTGTACTGGCAGCAGACAGTTTTCCTTTCTCTACATTTGCTATATTTGTTCCTTTGGCTTCAACTGCAAGTAATTCCAGCCATAGATATGACAGATCTATGCTTAAAGATGAAATTTAATCTCACTAATTCTTTTGTCATGTTAGCTCACGAAGCCTCTTTTGTTTCAGAAATCCTGGTGTTTTATTTTTTTAAAAAAACCCGATAAAATTCCTTGTTAAATGTTTCGGATTTAAGAAAAAAATTTATCTCCTTGAGAAAAAGCACCTTTTATTTTTCCTTCAAAGAAATAAAATCTTTTTTCAAATTATGCATCAGCATGATTCAGCCATTTGTATGATTCTGCACAGAACAGGCTCCTGGATGTGCGCATAATGTCCATTTTAAAGTTAATGAGTTTAACACACAATACTTGCCATCAAATTTAGAATGCACACTTAAGTCACAAAACATACACCAGCTCATCTGATTCCAACTATTCCCTTGCTCTCTATATATTTCCCCAATGAATAAAGGTCCATATGGAATGTTGAGTTCTCAAGTTAAAAAAAAAAAGCGTGCTTAAAAAGACTGAAAAAAAATCAGTGGTTTTCATTTCTTTGGCTTTATTATTTTTTTTAATGTAAACTCTCCCAGGACAGTTCAGGTGATATGTTTGGAAAGCTTAGCTATGCCGCAAAGGAAAGACTGAGAGAATAATAAAAAACGTGATGGAAGAATGTATAATAAAAAGCCTGGAGAATGAAAATTGAAACAACAGACACTTAGAAAAGTATTGGAACAAAACTGTCTTTTGCATCTATGGGGGAGAAGGAGCAGATATCAGAGTACATATGCATAAAAATGTAATTAGAGATGCTATTAGCATACCAATGAAGTAATAGCACATTTATACTAGGATGTATATATATAAAAAATCTGTGAGTAGGTTTAAAAACAATTCAAGTAGTCAGAGCTATAAGAATATTCAGATCTTTCTGTAAGCAAGTGTGGGGCTTTTAAATAATGTTTATTAGTTTTAAAATAATAACAGAAAAGATTTAAACAAAAGGAACAAAGCACAAAAATACACATATTGTCAAAAAATAACAAGTGCTTTAAAATAAGTGAAAAAAATGCAACAGAAAAACAAAAACAAAATATAAAGTATAATATTTGGCCTAGTGGTGAAAATTCAATCCTAGGTAATGGCAGATGTTTCTCTTTTAGGGTGCAAAGAAAAAAGATCTGGTGTGAACTCTGCATGGCATTGGGAAGGGCATCCAGCCAGTAAATGCTTGGCTCCACCCAGTCTCCCTGACTCTACCCAGTATTAAGGGATAACAGCAGTGGTGAAATCCAAATTATTTTACTACCGGTTCTGTGGGCATGGTTTGATGGGTGTGGCAGGGGAAGGATACTGCAAAATCTCCATTCCCACCCCATTCCAGGGGAAAGATACTGCAAAATCCCCATTCCCTCCCCACTCCTGGGGCAAGGATATTGCAAAATCTCCATTCTCACCCCACTCTGGGGCCAGCCAGAGGTGGTATTTGCCGGTTCTCTGACTACTCAAAATTTCCACTACTAGTTCTCCAGAACCTGTCAGAACCTGGTGGATTTCACCCCTGGACAACAAGATTGTAAAAAGGAAGCTTTTATATTTCCCCTTATACTTTTGTCATACTTTTTTTTAGCCTACTATATTTTTGTATTTCATTATACTTAGCCATACATTTCTATGTCTATAGGCAATCTGCTGACAGATAGCAAGCATAATCAAATCTTCAGTATATTGAATAAATGGGGCTTTCCATTTATCTTTCCAATGTTGCAATATCAGTCTTTTAGCTATAATAAGGACACATAGAATCCATTTATACTCTCCAGTTGTCAGATTACAATTTAATACAAACAGATACAAACTTAAGGTAAACCACTCCAAACTCGATTGCAGAAAATACGACTTCAGCAACAGGGTGGTCAATGCCTGGAATGCACTACCTGACTCTGTGGTTTCATCCCCAAACCCCAACAACTTTAACCTTAGATTGTCTACTGTTGACCTCACCCCATTCTTAAGAGTAAGGGGCGTGCATACGAGCGCCTACATGCCTACCGTCCCTGTCCTACTGTCCCCATTTATTCGTATCCATTTCATGTATTCATAATCATTTTTATACTTATATCTGTTATCTTATACATGCTTGACAAAATAAATAAAATAAATAAATAGATTCCATATAGTAAGTATCCATTTCACGAGAATATTAACGTCTGAAAATTTTAGCTTTTGTTGCAGTTATATTTATTATGTCCACTACTTTCTTCTAAAATTTAGTAAGTATAGGATTAAATGTGTATTTAAAAGAAACATTACAATTACAATTACATTACAATTAACATAACATAAAAGTTATGTCAATTGATATAAAAGTTAAGACAGTCTTCTATTGTCTGGGCAACATAGGAGCTTCTAAGTCTCTTATCTTATCTCTTAACATCTGTATATCAAGTTGATTTACTGATTTATTGATAACAAATATCCATGCAACAAATACTGCATGCAACAGGGCTTTTTAATTTTAAAAGATTTAACCAGTTTTACTAATATTTTGAATATCTCAGAAGCTGAAAATGCTGGTAGTCCAAACAATGTTGTTAACAAACATTATAGTTGTAAATATTGTCACCGAGTTACCCCTGTAGATATTTGTTTCTCAGCACAATGGTGTTAAAGATTCATCTTCATCATTTATCCATCATCCAGTCAATATTTCAATCATCATTTTTCCAATACTCAATGTTAGATTTCCCCATAAAGTAAATTTAGCATGGAAAAAGGTTCAAATCTGTTTTTATTAGACATTCCATAGCTTTCTAACTGAAATAATGATTTCCAGAAATATTCGTGTTCTGTTGTATTTATGTCCTAATACCAATGGTGCTATATAGGCCCAAATCAGAAACTTAACACCAATTTTTGGCTTCCAGCATTTAATACTTGACAATAGATAAGCCTGATGATGTAGCTCCAGATTTAAAAAAAAAAGAAAAAAGAACAACCCGGAATGTTCACTCATTAATTGGGATTGCATTTTTTGGTAAAAATCTTCAAAAATTGAAGAACCCCATAAAATATGCAGTACATAGTATTAATACACTCCCCTTTTCCTTGAATGGTAAGAAATCCAAAGTTAATGCCAAAACATTTCACTTATTTTGGAAGAGGGTATTAGAAATGTTTCCTATCTTTAAGGCAGCCATTTTGAAATCAGTCACACAAGTAAAGTCCATTGGAAAGTAACAGATACCAAAGTGGGTTTGATTGGGCCTCAGCTTTTTAAACCAACATAATGGATCCCCAAAGCCTATTCAGGATGTCTGCAGAGTAGTTAAACTTAAACCTTTAAGCTCTAAGACTTATGCCTTTTCAGAATTTAAACTGCCAAATGCTTTTTTGAAAAGAATGTGGTAAACTGCTGATTCAGTTTCTAAGGGGAAAAAGAATACTCCACTCACCAGCTGCCACTGAAGAAACCTCTACTGGTTTTTCAGATTGTTATTGGATGATGCCACACCAGCTGCTTTATTCATAATTCTCCTACGTTGTATGCTGTGTTTATAAAACATATATCCAATTTCAAAGTAAATTATAATTTAAAAATCAGGTTAATTCATCCCTTTTGTTTTACGCCCAGACACTAAAAGACTCCATCCTAGCTATTCCATTCAACTTCATTTCAAGACCATTTTAAATGAATTATTCTTTGGCTGACTGATCAGGAAGAACTTACCAGACAAAGATAAACACTGGTTTATCCCTAATCATTTCAAATCTAGAAAAAGCCAATATTTTGCTTTAAAGACCACTAGCCCTGAAGTAGATATGTTACCTATGAAACAGGCTCATATCAAAGTTATCATAGGCATTGTATGCAGGATGAGATGGAGCAAGGATTACCAATCAATGCCAAGTGTAGTTTCTGTGTGTAATCTTTTAAATGCTGAGATTTATTTTTTTTTTATAAAGGAATATGGTTCAGTAACCTCTTACTTGAAGGAGGTCCAAAACAGTCACTTTTTTGGAAGCCATGGTATCAGGGGTGGGCTTCAAAAATTTTAGCAAGGGGTTCTCTGCCCGGTTGCTGGGTGGGCGTGATCATGGTGGGCATGGCCTAGTCAGCCTCTAGCAGGGACGTTTTTGCCCTCCCCGGCCTCCGGAGGGCGAAAATGGCCTCCCCAGGCTCATGAGGCCCTCTGGAGGCCAGAAACAGGCCTGCTTTTCAGCCTCCCCAAGCCTCCACTTGTACCCTGCATTTACCTGCATCCAAAATGGGCTGCGTGGGGACTCCAGGTTGGGCGGGGCCAGCCAGGAGTGAAATTTGGGGGTTCTCCGAACTGCACAGAATCTTAGCTAGAGGTTTTCCTAACCCCCTGCAAACCCCCAGCAGCCCACCCCTGCATGGTATTTACCTGTGACACTCTATGGAAGCAAAGTTGGACATGAAATAAACAAGATAGAAAGAGTAATAGCATTTCTAAACTTTGGCATTAGAGAAGAGTCCTGAGAATACTGCAGATAGTCAAGAAAACAAATTAATGGATCACCAAACAAATCAATCCAGAGATCTCACTTGAGGCACATCAGGAAGAAATTCCTCACTGTAAGAGAGGTTACAATAGAGAAATACACTGCCATGGAAACTGGTGGACTGTCTTTTGCCTTAGGAACCTGAATGACCTTGAATATCTGCTGGGGATGGTTTAGTAGTAGATTCCCATATCGGAAAAATAACTGTACTGGATTTATCTCCAAGGTCCTTTTCAATCCTAAACATTTGCAATTTTATAAATGATTGATATTCTCCGTTTTCAAGATAATTTCCTAAACTGGTGCACAAACTATGTAAATAAATATACATTTAAAAAAAACAAAACAATAGGCCTTGGAAAGACACCATCTGAGGAGGCCTTTCTCCCTATCTCTTTTCACAGATAATGTGCACAAACAATAAATACAATAGGAAGAGAAGGAGGGCAACAACTGCAATAATGAAAGCTGCATCACAAAAAATTACCTCCTTTTTTTTTTTACAATCCTGTAGTCTCTATTCAGGGTAGAGTCGGGGCGACTGGGTGAAGTTAAGCATTTACTGGCTGGATGCCATTCCTGATGCCCATGCAGAGTTGCAGCAGATGTTTTTTCTTTGCACCCTAGGCAGGAGAAACATCTGCCGCTACCTAGAATTGAACTCTCAACCTTCTGAATGGGAGGCAAATGTCTTCACCACTAGGCCACCATGCCACTCAAAACCTGTATCACAAACAGTCCTCATAAATCCTACAGGAAAGACATGTAGCTTTTGTTTCTTGGCTACAAGCCCTCAGTAAGCAATCACTTCAGCTTTGGCAAGAGCAATTTATGGTTTCCCATTATTCTGTTATGTGGGAAGAAAAAGATGGCAGAGAGAAAATAGCTGCTCTTCCCATTTAGTTCTGGCATATGTAAGAATATATTATATTACATTACACGTGAAATGTGTTTTCTTCAGAAAATCCCCGTACTATTATTTCTCAGGGTTCTAAATTAGTTTTCCATAATAGGGCTGGGAAATCTAGGAGCTGTAATCACAACACACCTGGAAGGCACCACTTTGGGGAAATCAGCTTCTGACAACCTAGGTAACATCAGTGTTGTAGCTGATGGGACTCCAAGGACAATTTCACAAAAGGTAAATTAAAGGGAGGGGGAATTAAATGTCCATCCAAAAGGGATCCCGGAGTTACAAATACCCATGACCACAGATACCTCTGTTTTTCAAGTACTAGTTTGTAAATGTGTTTTTCACATTGATAGTGAACGAGAAACCAATAAAACAAACATAGCATTAAATCTATTCTATACCTTCTTCAATCCAAGGAGCAGAAAATTGTTAATGCTTGATGAATCAGGGAGCTAATCTGACTTGGTAGCTTTCTGGTCTTATTTCTTTAAAAGTCCATTGCCTATGGTCCACAGCAATCTACTGCCTAATGCAGTGCTTTTCTTCCAATGAGTTTCTATTGCAGTGTGTGGGGATGTTGTTGCTATCGCCCTCCAGTTGTTTATAGCTCAGTGCAAATTGCAAATGATTTATCAAAGCCTCACCCAGGCAGCAAATCAATTTACTTCATCGGCACGATGTAGAGCAAGAATTTATTTCAAGGCAAAGCTCTCATTATTCTAGCTGATCAGCTTTTGAACAACAATCCACCAGAAGCTTGAAGTCATTTGTATGGGAAGAAAGTTTTCAGTTTTGTATCATTAACTACCATCAATTGCTCTGAAAGGTAAACATGAAATAAATACCATTATCGGCCACATAACAAATTTTCCTACCCTGTTTTCCCCAAAATAAGACATCCCCTGATAATAAGCCCAATCGAGCTTTTAAGCACATGGCAATAAGGCCAAGCGCTTATTTCAGGGTTCGAAAAAATATAAGACAGGGTCTTATTTTCAGGGAAACATGGTATGCCTTCTAGTTTAGAGTATATCGTTCTACCTGAGAACAAGTGTTGTTGGTTCAAGTGTTGTTGAACCACTGTCACATCCTACTGAACAGACACATGCCTTTTTCCAACTTGGCGCTATCCAGGTGTTTGGATTTCAACTCCCATAATTATCAGTTAATATGAACAAATAGGAAATAAGGAGTGGTTAAAATTCAATGCATCTAGAGAAGACATCAAATGTAGGAACTTACTGAACCATACTGGACAAAGCAAAAAAGAAGCTGTTGCTATGAGCCTCTTATTGATACATATATATTATGATTGGTTAGAGTCATATCTAGAAGATTCGCTTTTACTCCCTCAGACTGGAGGTACCAAGAACAGAGAAAACTTCACTAACTGTTACTCTTGGGTCTGTTGTCATGGAAACACTGGTCTTACACTGCCTCGTCTTTTGGTTATGTCTTGCTCAGGCCTGGTGTGAGGATGAGATCCCACAGCCCTGATGCAAGTTTTGAATTGGGGATACTTTTTCCAGCAGCTCCATAGCTGGCTTCAGGCTTCATTTGTGAATTTTCTGGGGAGACGCAGAGCCATCTCCCAACTTCTCCTTTATCACCTGGGACCTCCTTTGAAGCAAATAGCCATTCTTCAGCAGAAAAAAAAAACTTGGTGACAGCACAGGTTTAGTTGCTGCTGATTCAGTTACAGTTACAAGGTCTGGGAAAGAATGATGGAGGCCAAAATCAATTCCAATTCCTAGGCCCCCATGGATTATTTTGCATTATAGGCCCTATGTTTTAGAAGATAGTGGCTACAGCTGTGTTGAAATCTGGCTGGGAAATGGAAACCAAAATCTTGCTGCTCACTTGGCTATTTCTGAGAGACCCAGCTCACCTGTCATCCTTTTGCCACCTCTTGCCTGTACCAAGTTTGAGTTTGCTTTGCAAGATCTTTTATGCCCATCTACTTGACCCCTATTTGAACTTCCTGTCTATTTGGGAAAGGTGTCTCAGTTACAATCCTGTAAATGGAGAGTGGCAAATCAATGTCTAAAAGAGAGTGAAGTACTTTAGCAGATGTTACAGGAACCTGCCTTCTGCCTTTACGAGAAGTCATGGGCAGTAGGCAACAGAATCCAATCCCAGCTAGAATAATTTAAAGCCAGGGATGTAGACTTTGAAATCTGGACTCTAAGCATATGGAGTAACCTCCTTCTTGACATGGGAACACTTCAGGAGTGAAATCCAGTAGGTTCTGACAGACTCTGGAGAACCGGCAGTGGAAATTTTGAGTAGTTCGGAGAACCGGCGAATGCCACCTCTGGCTGGCCCCAGAGTAGGATTTTCCAATATCCTTCCCCCAGGAGTGGGGAGGGAATGGAGATTTTGCAGTATCCTTCTCCCAGGACTGGGGAGGGAATGGGGATTTTGCAGTATCCTTCCCCCAGGAGTGAGAAGGGAATGGGGATTTTACAGTATCCTTCCCCTGAAATGGGATGGGAATGGAGATTTTGCAGTATCCTTTTCCTGCCACGTCCACCAAGCACGCCCACAGAACCGGTAGTAAAAAAATTTGAATTTCACCACTGGGACACTTGCTTGTGAGTCAAAACCTGGAAAACTTCGTTCCTCATCTACTGCCAAGACCAAGCCCAAACATCTATAATGTAGAACAAAGAAGCAACATCTAATTCCATTGTTATTTGAAGCTTATTTAATCTTCATTTTTGATGTACAGTTTTCAGACCATAAATTTCACTTCTAAATTACAGGATTTCTACTGTCTAATTTTTTTAGTAGTAGCACTAAATTATCTTTGTTAAGTGAAATCAGGACTATGTTCTTCATTGTCACTGTAGTGTTACCACATAGCTGTGCATGTAAATAAACTGCAGGTTAATTTTTCACCACATTTTTGGTATGTTCAAAACTGTCTTGTGAATTATATAATTATATTAGTTATTATGTGGTTTGTTGCACAGTCAGTCAGATGCTCAGATTGGTTTTGGCCTTTTTTCTACCTGTCAAGGACCTGGGATAGGCAGATGTGGATGTTTGATGATGTTATGAGTATTGTTGCAGGATGTAAGCTGATCTGAGTAAAGCTGCCTTTTGCAATTGACTGATGATGAATTTGTCAATGCTGACGGTGTTCAAGTAGTGCTCCAGTTGTTTTGTGATTGCATTATTGGTGGTATCGTTGCTTTCTTTTGCCACAGTTGTTCTATTTCTACTTGCAGATTTTGTTATAATAATTTTCAGTTATTTTGTTATCTTCTCCAGTTCTTTCTCTTCTCTTCTGCTTTCTTCAAGTACTGCCATATCCACTATCCAGACTTTTTTGGTCTTTCTTTTTGACAGTTATTAAGTCTGAGGTGTTGTGTGGTAGGTGTCTGTCAGTTCGAATTCTAAAATCCCAGAACACTTTAGCTTGTTCGTTTCCTATAACTTTCTCATTTTATAGCCCCACCAGTTCTTGCTTGCAGGCAAATAATATTTCTTGCATATCTTCCAAAGCATCATTATTGCTATTTTGTCATGGTGTTGTTTGTAGTTAGTATTTGTGAACTTCTTGCAGTAGCTAACCAAGTAGTCCGCTGTTCCTTCAGCTTCTTTAAGATGTGGAACTTACTGTCTGTTCTCTCTTTATGTGCATTTGTTGTTAAGGCTTGATTTTATGCAGCCAGAACCAACCCCTTTGTCTCTTTCTTCAGCTTTTCTACTTTTAGCCATTGCCAGGTCTTGTAATTATCTGCTTTGCCTGCTTTTAAAAAATATGTACAGTATTTATATGCCACCCAACTCCTAGCAATTTTATTATTGTTGCAGTACCAGAGTTCCAAGTCTAAAATATTAACCTAACCAAAATGTCACACTACAGTAAGCTTTTGACTTTTGAGCTCAGAGCTTGTTCACTTCGTCTATTTTCATCGCAACATCTTTATGATAATAAACATTATGCCTGACCATAGAATTTAACATTTACTTGAGAACTCTGAGTGGATTTTTATACTCTATTTTTTTTTCAGTGTAAATGAATTGAGGACATTTTCAAAAAGAGTTAAAATTTTAAAAAAGTTAAATTCTAAGTCCTCCCACTGTTTTCATTTGAAGCAATAACTGATGGTGCATGAAATATGTTCCATTACCATATGTATTCACTATTTCTAAATGTATAAATTGTCTCATTGTAGCTCTAATACTACAGATTGCTGCAGGACTGTTTCAAAAAAAAACAACACCTGGTGTTTCAAGGATATATATAGAATGAAGCTGAACATTTCTAGGAATTGAATATTCACAGTTTGAAGCCAGAGAGCTTCCCTTCCCCTTCCCTTTCCCCTTCCCTTGGTTTGATAGGACTATTTTTCTCCATCATTTGGGTAGTGGCTTCTTCATTAAAAAAATACAAAACAAAAAACAGCCCATAACGTATTAAGGCTCTTCCACATATTTCCTGCCTCCAGCTTTCAACAGTAATGCTTACAGAAGGATTCAAGTTCCACAAAGAATGGGCTAAGGCTACCTGGAAGTCCATTTTTCTCTAGTTAATTAAATGATAATTCAGTCCCATTTCCTTCTGTGGCTGTCTGCAACAAGGGCAAGAATGTTCAAGTGATCTCATATTAGTCATGATATCAATATACAAATAATGCAAATAATGTAATCTACATAAATTACCCAATTTGCTTCATTGGCACAATGCAGGAATCAGGCAAATAATGGGAAATTCTGCACACAGAAATCATTCCTTGTATTATGATTGAGGATTTTGTGTTGTGTTCTCAGCAAAACCTTGCTACAAAGTTTAAAAATGCAGTAGTCTCTTTTTGATGAGATGGCCTGTCAACAAATCATTCTGGTTCACTTGATTCTATTACCTACAGTTACAGATAAATTAATGTGATGATTGTCTTTTTTTCCAATGTCATATAATCATCTGGGTTTTTTTTTAACTTGATGAATGAAATATTAGATAAAGTTATTTATTTCACTAGATTTATTTATTTTTATTTATTAAGTTTATTAATATTATTAATATTAGAGTCGGAAATGACTAGCACATATGTGTGAGGAGAACCTTAACCTTTATTTATTTGCATCCTGTCTTTACTGTTTTTACAAATAACTCAAGACAGCAAATATATTCAGCACACTTTCCTTCTCCTATTTTCTCCACAACAACTATCCTGTTAGGTGTTGTAATCCTGTTGCTGGAATTGGGTATGTTTAGTTTAATAAAGATTAGGGGAGACATGATAGCAATGTTCCAATATTTCAGGGGCTGCCACAAAGAAGAGGGAGTTAAGCTATTCTCCAAAGCACATGAGGGCAAGACAAGAAACAATGGATGGAAACTAACGAAGGAGAGAAGCAACTTAGAACTAAGAAGCAATTTCCTGACAGTTAAATTACTAATCAGTAGAACAACTTGCCTCCAGAAGTTGTGAATGCTCCAACACTGGAAGTTTTTAAGATGTTGGATAACCATTTGTTTGAAGTAGTGTAGGGTTTCCTGCCTAAGCAGGGGTTTGGACTAGAAAAGCTCCAAGGTCCCTTCCAAATCTGCTATTCTATTCCATTCCATTCCATTCCACTCCACTCCACTCCACTCCACTCCACTCCACTCCACTCCACTCCACTCCACTCTATTCTGTATAGACTCTGGAGACAAGGTAAGTTTTGCTAAGCCAAAGCGACAGACCCAAACTCGCCCAGCTGACTTTCATGGCTAATATAAATTCTTCTGTTTGTGGAAGAATAAGGTGGAAATGTTTTAAGTAGTATACATTCAGTGCATAAAAATGAATTATTCCAATAATATTGAATTAAGTTCAGTTTTTATTATTTTTGTTTTGTGCAAAGGTGCACAGGAATAACTGCAAAAGAAAAATGAAATTATTGTATCCATTGAAACCTTATGTTCAACTACTTACATTATATCAGTTAACAAAAATATTTGGAAATAGGCTTTGGGGAATAATATATACACCAATCACACTAATACTGTTGCATTAACTTGGTTTAGTCCCCAGATGCACGGTAAGATATCACCTGAACTATTTTAAGACTGCTACATTAACACCTTGAGTACTGTTTCTGCACATTTATCTTCAACAGTGTTTTAGAATGTATATGATTATGATGGTAAAAGATAACAAGAATAATCTACAGTATGACAGCAATTTTTAGTTCAGTATGGCTAATAAGGAGATTAGTTTTAGTTTAGACATACATAGCTCCTGTCCGTCCTTCCAGGAACAGCAGGGATACCAGGAATGTTCTTTATTGCTGTAAGGTAAAATAATATAATCCTGAAAAATCTATCAGAGTTTCTCTGTGCTCCATTTCATACCAATCAAAAACAAGGTAGGTTGCTTTAATTTTTTTCTCATGCTTTGCACTTTTGCAAGGTTGAGTAGTTCTTTTCTTCTTCCTGAATGGGTCTTTGTTTTCTTCCCAAAACCAGTTCTATATACATTCATACCAGTGGTGGGGTGCTACCGGTTCGCCCCGGATCAGGTGAACCAGTAGCGGCGGTGGCAGGAGTTTCCGCCCACCCGCCCAGATGCTTCTGCATATGCGCAGAAGTGTTGTGTGCACACGCAAGCACGCATGTGCCCACAAGAGAACCGGTAGCAACGGTTTTGAAACACGCCCCTGATTCATACCAATCCAGATTTAAGGAAGACCACTGCATGCTAACTAACATGCACAGTAGACAGTTTGAGAAATTTATGTTTAGCACTTTTCTCTTTTGAGTTTTTGTAGTGTTTAAAATAAAGACTAAACACTGCAGCTAAATCAAGAATCTGAGCTTTTCCTCCTCTTTTCCTTTCTCTTTCTTATCCTCATTTCTTCTTCTTTTCTTTGTATTATATTTTTAGGCCAATTTGTAAAAATCTCCTTAATTCTGAACTTTGTAAGCTATTCTGGAAGCCTCTGTTTGAAAAGTGAAGGTAAAGATTAATGGTAGACTGATAGTCCTACATTCAAAACTAGCCTGGTTAACACTTTCAGACAGAAGTTATTTACAAGATGTCCATCAAGAGAGGTCCTTTTCACTCTATATAAAGATCCATGCTTTTTCCTAGTAATTTGTCAGATGGTCTATTCTGGACCCCAATTTACCAGAATTCCTGTCACTTGTGTTAGAAAGGGAAATTGGCAGAAATGGTACACAAGAGGTCTATATAATGTATGAACTGTACTTTTTGAAGAAGCCTCCATATAAACCAGGTGCTCAGTCTTTTTTGTAACCCAAGGCAAAATGCTCATGTAGAACAGTGCTAGGTCACCAGAGGGCAAGAGCTGTGCCTCAAAGCCTCAGCCAGCCAATAAAAGTTCAGCAAATACTAGTTCGTCACTCCACCATCACCAAGACTGAGGAAGAGGTATCACAGATTGTATATACCACTTTACGTGCTGGAAAAGATGGAAAAGATTCCTGCAAAAGTGGAAGAGCTGGAGACAAATCTAGATTGCCACCCCAAGGGGCTGTTGATGAGTGGAACCCTGCATCATGAAGACATGACCTTTAAAAACAGTAGGGTGTATTTCTGCCACAGTTATTTATTTAGTAAATTTATCTGCATATTATTATTATTATTATTATTATTATTATTATTATTATTATTATTATTATTATTATTATTTAATCTTTAGTGAGATTCACAGCCTTTGAGGCTGGTTAATAGCTCAGCAGCTCAAGTCCTAACCAAGGACCTAGGAACTGTTAAGGTATCGTCAGAGGATGTAAGCTGTTCCAAGTAAGGTGGTTTTTTGTAGAGTCAAAATGTTCAAGTCCGGCAAATTTAGAATTTCTAAATAGGGGGGTAGCCCATTGGGTATTGCTCCAAGGGTTCCAATTACAATCGGGACAACACACGATTTCTTTTTCCACAGTCGCTCAACTTCAATTTGCAAATCCCGGTACTTTGTGATTTTTTCTTGCTGCTTATCTTCAATCCATGCATCACCAGGTATTGCAATGTCAATGAACCATACTTTTTTCTTTTCAACTATTGTTATGTCAGGTGTGTTGTGGACCAAGTGCCTGTCAGTCTGAATCCTAAAGTCCCACAAGATCTTGAGTTTCTCATTCTCTAAAACTTTCTCAACCTGATGTTCCCAGTGGTTTTTGCTGTACTCAAATCCAAACGTCTGGCACAATTTCCAGTGAATGATTTTAGCAACACGGTCATGGCGTTGTAGTAGTCAGTTTGTGAAATTTTGCTGCACCCACTGATCAGGTGGTCGACTGTCTTATCTTTCTCATTGCAGAGGTGGCATTTGCGTTGGTGGTAATATGTTGAATTTTTGCCTTCATGCAGTTTGTGGCTAGGGCTTGTTCTTGCGCTGCCAAAATAAAGCTTTCTGTTTCTTTTTTCAGTACTCCTGATCTTAACCAGTTCCAAGTTAGTTTCTGGTCAGCTTTGCCTTCAATACTTTTCAAGTATTGGCCATGCAGAGCTTTGTGTTTCCAATTTTCAGCTCGCTGCTCAATTACTTCTTTCTTATATTCTGCTTTTGTTTTAGTTGTCTTTAAAAGGCCTCCTTTATTTACTTCCTTAATCATTGGTTCTTCACTTTTCTGGATGTAATCATTTGAGCTGCATTTTTCTTCTTCCACAGTCTGCTTTAATTGTAGGAGTCCTCGACCACCCTCTGCTCTTGGTAAATATAATCGGTCAACATCACTTTTAGGGTGCAAGGCATGATTCATTGTCATAAGCTTCCTTGTTTTTCTGTCCAAATTGTCTAACTCCATCTGGGTCCAAACAATAACAATAACAATAACAATAACAATAACAATAACAATAACAATAACAATAACAATAACAATAACAATAACAATAACAATAATAATAGTATTAAGACAATATATAAGAGAGCAGTTACAGGACCAGTCTTTTCTTTTCCATACTCCTCAAATAGAAGCACCATCTCAGGAAGGAACAAACCCACTGCAAAATAGTTCTTCCAATGTCCAACCCTTACAGGTGATCCAGAAGGTTAATGAGATGGAGCATAAGGCCTTATTGCTCTGTTGGAAAGAAAATCCATCTGGTTCAGTTCCAAGCTGGGAGAGAGGCGCTGGAAACAAAATGGAGGTTGGAGGCTGATTAGAAAGAAAGTTTAATGATGAAGCAGAGCCAACAACCACATGTGATTCTGGGCCAGCTGACAAAATGGAGTTTAGATTGGGTAGGTTTTTATACCTTTTGGATTCCTATGTAGAGGTTATATAGGGGTCATAGCTGGTTCTATAGCAGGAATGTCAAACTCGCAATGACATGTTGTCGTCACGTGACATATCACTTTTTTTCTCCTTTGCTAAAATGGGGGTGGGCGTGGCCAGCACATGACACATCTAGCCCATGGGCAGCGAGTTTGACACTCCCGCTCTATAGGCAAAAGAGGAAATGCAAATCCTAAGTATTTGTCTGAGCTAATTTTGTCAACCTTTTGCTTGTTGCTTATCTGAGTTTCTGTCTTGACATAGTCTTTCTGAATGGATTTAGAAATCTGCATTTCTAAAAACTGGCCTCCTGAGTTTCTGCTTCGGGCAGGGAAACCAGGGCTGGTTTCTGCTTCCGTTAAGATGTTTTCATTTCTCTTTTAGGGGAAATATTTTATTCTGCCTTTTTTAATATTTCCCAAAATATTTTATTGTTCTCGGGTGGGGTAGGGGCTTCCCACAGCTCTTAATTCAATAAAATTAAGGCTATTGTATCTAGTTAGAAACACTTGCATGATGACCACCAGATGGCAGTAAATGCCAACTCTGCTGCCATCTAGTGATCATCTGGATGAGGCAACCCAGATATGGTATAGCCTAGTTAAGTGGCTGTTTAATGGGCTCCTGATATGTCTGAATCCCAAGATTGTATTACACTGGTCAGCTAAAAGCTGTTTTGGAAGGGAACTGAATAAAAAAGGATAGCAGTCAAGATGTCAAGGATATTAGAAGATTTAGAATAAGAAAAAAGTACAGCTGCATAAAGCTGGTCTGTGAGAAAAGGAGTTGAATTCATTTTCAATATCCATCATGACAAGCTGTGAAAATAATCTTAAGGAGAGAATAAGTGAAGCAGGTAGAAGGGAGAAAATTGTGACAACTCTTGCTGTTTCTATGAAAAAGAAATTAGTGCTACCAACAACTCTGTGTGAATCCAACTTCACTCAGTGTATAGTACAAGCCAGGATAAAGATTAAGTTAGAGGGATACGATTTAGTTTTGCAACAGAACCTGATACTCCAGAGAGTCAAAAAATGAAATATAGTTTACTTTTTAAATAGACGTTGGTACATTTCTAGCCAGTCCTTTCCTGTCTCTTATTCAGAGTTCAGACCTATGATACTTGTTAATAGTAACTATACTTATACACGAAACATAAAAATTTGGGCACGGCTGAACAAATTGAATGTTTCACTGAATCCTTAAATAAAAGGAATCTGACACAGTCCTTTCATATTATAAAATTAAACATGGCATCTTTATGTGAATTTGAATGCACACCTTCTATTTATATATAGTTGTTTACAAATTCAAAACAAGAGATAAATAGGTATGGTAAGCATTCTCAGTCATACTTTGTAACACCTGTTCGGCAGATTTAATACTTTCCAAACATACACTGTAGACAGCTATCTTTCTATTCTTTTAAAATTTTTCCCTTCTTTGCAAAATCTTTCAGTTCAGAAATATTAGGTTTCCTTGTATGCATATTCAGGTTTGGGAGCTGAATCATTTCTTTCCCCAAAAAGATGGTGGGAAAGACTACGTTCTTAATCATTAATTTATCCTTACAATTTTGGCCCAATCAGTCAGTCAATCTGAGGTCTTAAAATACATTTGATAGCTGAAAAGAGACACAGTGCAGGCTTGAGAAAAATGAGCGTGAACTATGCACCTCTGTCTCAGAGAAACTATTTGTAACACTTTTTTTCTCTCTCTCTCTCTGGCTAAATTTATTCTCCTTAAACAATTCACAATCTGGTCTCTTTCATATATATATATACACATACATACATACCAGGGGTGAAATCTAAAAACTTTTGCTACCGGTTTTGTGGGTGTGGCTTAATTAGTGGGCGTGGTTTGGTGGTAAGGTGATTGGGAGGGCGTGGCTTGTTGGTAAGGTGGGCGTGGCCAAGTCAATGTCACTTCTTTGCCCTTTTTTGACCTACAAAACACAACACAACACAACTGGCTGACCCACAATATAAATACAGCTGTGCTAGACCCAAAATGGCTCCTGCAACAAGCAGGAACCTCACACAGCCACAAAAAGCCCAAAAAAACCAACTTTCACACTTTACACACACAAAATTCCACATACAGCTTTGTGAGATTTTGTGTGATTGTGTAGTTAGAGTGAAACACTACAGAAACACACTAAATCTCAGAAAGCTGCACAAATATTATTTTATTTTAATTTATTTTTATTTTTATATAAAAGCAATTTAAAACTTCCTAAACTTTAAATGGCTAGGTCTAAAAAAAGAACAATTAAAAAAAACCCAATTAACTATTTTTTTAAAGCTCCCAAAGGGGAAAAAAACTTACCCAATTGAACAGGGGTCTCCAATCTTTGCAACTTTAAGACTTGTAGACTTCAACTCCCAGAATTCCTCAGCCAGCTTTGCTTTGCTTTGCTGGCTGAGGAATTCTGGGAGTTGAAGTCCACAACTCCCTGCCTCCTTGATTGCAGGCAGGGAGATTCAGTTGCTTGCTGGTGCAATTGATTGCAGGATTACAGCAAGGCGTTGTGACCAGCTAAGGTAAGCAAGCTGAGGTGGGGAGGGGGACGGATTTTTGCTACCAATTAGCAGGCAAAGCCATTTAAAAGGAAAAAAGTTTTTTTTCTTTTACATGGCTCTGGCAATCTGATTAGCAGGCAACTCAACTGGGATCGTCAGAGCTTGGCTGGTCAGAGCCATTTAACAGAAAAAAAAGGTTCTGATGATTGCGCGGCTCAGCTGGGCATGGGGGGGACAGGATTTTTGCTACCGGTTCTCCGAACTGCCTGCCACCAACGCTACCTACTCGCCCGAGCCGGTCCGAACCAGGAGCATTTCACCCCGATACATACACACACACACACACACACACACACACACACAAAATCTATCTATCTATCTATACTGTGTTTCCCCGAAAATAAGACCCTGTCTTATATTTTTCTGAACCCTGAAATACACGCTTGGTCTTATTTTTGGGGAGCTCTTATTATTTTGGGGCGTGTGGAGCAAGACAGGGCTCCTCTTGCCGTCTTACCTGATATCCAGCTCTGTCTCTCCAATCCTAACCAGAGGAAATGGCGGGGACCGGCTGCACATGTTTTTAAATATTTTTGGGGAGGGCTTATTTTTGGGGAGGGGGCTTATTTTAGCGCGTGTGCTCAAAAGCCTGATTGGGCTTATTATCAGGGGATGTCTTATTTTCGGGGAAACACAGTACATACACACACAAAAAAAACCCATCTTAATTTTAAGCACTTTGTTAGAACTGAACAAACAGACAGCATTAACACTTGATGTAGTTCAGCTTTGATATTGATATGGCATATATGAAACTAGTTCAGCCAATTTCAGCTGTAGGTCACAATCCAGGTTGGATATTCATATAAAATACCTAGAATCAAGAGGGAGAAAAACAGGCTGCAGTGATAAGGAGACTTTCTTGCTATGCTGTTAAATTTCCTCCAAGACTTAGAGCAAGAAGGGTTTAGAGAAGGAAGTCTTCTAGCAGTGGCAATAATAAGTGTTACCTTGGTGTTTGAAAAAGAAGTAATTCTCTTCTCTTCTAATTCTCTACCTCAGATTCTCTCTGCTGTATCACGGGAATAGGTCAGTCACAGTCTTCTTTCAGCTACGAAAATGTTTATTTATTTTATTTATATATTTATTTACAAATATTTATATGCCACCCTTCTCCCAAAGGACTCAGGGCAGCGAACACAAGTTAAAAAACATACAATAATAAAGGAAAATCCTAATTAAAAACCAATTAAAACAGGGACAAATAAATAATAAAACCCAAGAATCAGAATCAGCGCATTTGTTGAAACAGCCAAGTTTTTAGGCCTCGACGGAAGGAGCAGAGATCAGGGGCCATCCGGAGCTTGGTGGGTAACTCATTCCAGAGGGCAGGAACGCCCACAGAAAACGCTGTACCCTGGACACCGCCAGCCGACATTGTCTGGTCAACGGTACCCTGAGGAGGGCAGCCCTGTGTGAGCTGACAGGATGGTGGGAGGCAGGTAGGAGATGGTCCTGCAAATACCCCAGTACCAGCACCTTGAAGCAGATCCGGAGGACCACTGGTAACCAGTGCAGCTCGCGTAGGAGAGGTGTTACGTGGGACTAACGGGGAGCTCCCATAACAACCCACGTGGCCGCATTCTGGACCAGCTGGAGCCTCGGATGCACCTCAAGGGCAGCCCCATGTAGAGGGAGTTGCAGTAATACAAGCGAGAAGTAACTAGGGCATGAGTGACTGTGCAAAGAGCATCTCGGTCTAGGAAAGGATGCAACTGGCACACCAGGCGAACCTGTGCGAAAGCCCCCCTGGTCACGGCCGTCAGATGGTCTTCCAGTGACAGCCAGGAATCCAGGAGGACACCCTGGACCCTTTCAACGGGAGCAAGTACCTCCCCCCCCCATCAAAAGTGATGGGACCTCTAGAACATGAGGTGCTGGCATCCACAGCCACTCATTAACATGTTAATGTATAATGCAGGCATTAATTCACAGAAGAAACTGTAGGGCAATATTATCAGGGTTGAAATCCAGCAGGTCTGACAGGTTCTGGAGAACCGGTAGCGGAAATTTTCAGTAGTTTGGAGAACCGGCAAATACCACCTCTGGCTGGCCCCAGAGTGGGGTGGGAATGGAGATTTTGCAGTATCCTTCTCCTGCCATGCCCACCAAGCCATGCCCACCAAGCCACACCATGCCCCCCAAGACACACCCACAGAACTGGTAGTAAAAAATTTGGATTTCACTACTGAATATTATCCCATTTAAACTATACATGCCTGCATGTGCAAAATCGTAAAACTGAGCAATTAATTCATTCTTTTTTCTACAAAATTTTAGCTATTATTTTCCCTTTAAAAATACTTGGTTTTCATCTTCCCCATGATTTGGCTATATACTTTAATTATTCACATTTGTATACTAAGAGCACTAAGGATAGAATTTCTAAGACTTTCATAGCATATTGCAGACCTCTTCTAAACTCAGCAGCTTTCAGCCCAGTATTAAGAATAATGATGCTGTAACAGACAACAGTACACCCATTTAATTGTCAGAAGCACAATGATTTAAATCTCATTCCCTTAGGGCACACCATTTTTTTCTTCAGTTGAAAGGGCAACCCATCCCCATTACAACATTAAGCAGCTGATGAATTACCTTGCTCTTCCACTAGTGATTCACAATTGATCATGTCCAATTAGACCCTAAAAGAAATCGATTGTTCCTACTTTAGCTATGTACAATAAGAAGAAATTTAAAAAACTACTAACATAAAATAAAACCATATGTGAGTTTAGACATAAGAAAAGAAGTTTTGTTTTTCTCCTTAATCAGAGGTGGGTTTCAGCAGGTCCTGACCAGTTCTGGAGAACCGGTAGCGGAAATTTTGAGTAGTTTAGAGAACCAGTAGTAAAAATTCTGACTGGCGTGGAGTGGGCTGGGAATGGAGATTTTACAGTATCCTTCCCCTGCCACGCCCACCAAGCCACGCCCACAGAACCGGTAGTAAACAATTTTGAAACCCACCACTGTCCTTAATGTTAAGACAAACTCCAAAATTTATGTTGTGAGGGGGGGGAAGTGTTTTAAAACCTTGGGCTGCCAAGGTTTTATTTCTATATACAGTGAGATACTTCTAAATACAGTATGCACGTCTGAAATTGAGCTCCTCTGTAACACTAATAAAACTATTATGCTGATATACTGTTGCCAATAAAATAATAATTAATCTTTTCCTGAAGTTAAAGATATATCCTTTAGTTCTGTTTATAAGATGAGTGTACATTTTTTAAAAAAAAATGTTTTATTTCTTAAATTTGTTTTATTTATTAAATGTTTGCCGCTCAGTTCACTGCAAGATGTTTTAAGTTGAAGTGCAGCACAGAGCACTTTGACATCAGTAACCTGTCACTTTCGAAAGGTGGCTAAAGCCTCTATCCCAGTGGTGAAATCCAAATATTTTTAATACCGGTTCTGTGGGTATGGCATGGTGTGGTTTGGTGGGTGTGACTTGGTGGGTGTGGCAGGGGAAGGATACTGCAAAATCTCCATTCCCACCCCACTCCAGGGGAAGGATATTGGAAAATCTCCATTCCCACCCCACTGTGGGGCCAGCCAGAGATGGTATTTGCTGGTTCTCCGAACTGCTCAAAATTTCCGCTACTGGTTCTCCAAACTGCTCAAAATTTCCACTACCGGTTCTCCAGAACCTGTCAGAACCTGCTGGATTTCACCCCTGCTCTATCCCAGTCACACTAACTCAACCCACTATGCCATAGGTTAAAGAAGAACAACTGATGGTGATTTTTCCTGCTGGTTGGGAGAAGAAATGAAGCCAGGAGAATCCAACTGAGAATCAATTGTTTCACTTTAATTACGGGGCATAAAGCTGTATGGACAGGAGGACCCCTTGTCAGACTTATTATCAAGGTAGGTTAGTGCTCAGTAGTGTGAGAGTAATCTTCATCAAATCTTACCTTAACTTTCTGGAACAGCTTTCTATTATCTGAAAGTGACAAGTTTTCAGGCCTGTGAATTTGTATACAATTCATCTTTCTGGAGCACTTCAGATTTCGATGCTAAAAGCCAACCAGAGTCATTGGATACAAGATGGATGGCAAACAAGCAACCTTGAAGATCCTGATGAAGCAAATATTGTGTCTTTCTGCAGCCCCTTAAATCAAGTGTGTCTTTTCCCAGGATCGCATGGCCATCAGGGCAGTGAATGCAAAGCTATGAACAACATTTTTACATAACTATAGATACGTTGAGGCTGGGTGTGACAAGGAATGACTGGGGGGGGAGGGCCCAGGTGAAGCACCCCTTGACATGAGTGACATTGAATTGGACACGCCCACTCAGTCACATGACCACCCAGCCATTCCCACCCAGTCACATGACCATCAAGCCATGCCCACCAAGCCACACCCACAGAACCGGTAGGGAAAAATTTTGAATTTCACCCCTGATGGACACCAATTGCTTATTGTTAGCATTGAAACAAATGTATATTCAAGTATTTTTCAAATTTCTGCAAGTGACAGAACTACCATATAAATCGGCAAAAAAAGGGCTGCATCTGGATTTTTGGCAATAACCAAACCAAGTGACAGGTGTTTGTGTGTGTGTACACTTACAAGAGCAAGAAGATGCTGAATCCTGTGCACTGCAATGACAAATTGGTCCCAGATATGTATTTTTTTACTACTTCATCATAACCTTCAGTAAAGTCACTCTATTTCTATGCCTTGTTTAGCAACTATCTCGTTTAGCAACTGTGCACAAATATAATGGTAACAAAAAAATCAATTTTCCAACCAATGCATGCATTTACAACCAAATTTTGTATGCATGCCAGAGTGCCAGTAATGCTGGCACAGCTGTATATGAAAACTTCATGTGACTGAGACAGCAACAACCAACGATGTTCATGTCTCCCTCCGTCTCTCAATCATGTGTTGACTTAGTGACCAGTTTGCTTAAGGACCAAGTCACTGGAATAAGTTTCAGTCAGTAAATGAGGAGTAGGTATATTTGAACAGAATATAGTTTCTGCAATCTATGAAGGGTCTTGTGTTCTTATTTTACAATTTGATTCCCTGAACAGGATTTCCTAGAAGATCAATTGCTGCCGGAATTATGGAATGCAGCATTTTGAGAAGTGTATTTACTTTGGTTTAAGGGGAAGCTGAGAGTGTGGAGAGGCAAATTATTGAAATATTTTGTTAGCTCAATCTTTTCATTAATTCTGTACAATTTGCTCTTTCAGCATCAAAAAAAAGTTACATATAGATTTATAATGTACAATGTATATGTGTAATGCATAATCTATTAATGCTTGCATAAGATACAGTAATTTTATAATGCTATCATGAATTTCAGGATACTAAATACAGTATTAAATTGTTTAGTGTGCGTATGTGGTCTGTTGCAAAAAAGCTAAGACTTTATAAGCAATCCAGGTATTGCTATATCTCTTGTTTTTTGTTACAATGGACAAATATGAAATTGTAAACATTTCACAAATCTTTTTCTTGACATGTTTTAGTTTAATATTACAATGAAGTATATACTGTGGAATGTTGATAGCTTATCTTTAGGATTTTTTTACACCCTGAAAAAAATGTTGTGAATAGACTGCTTGTAAAGTTTCCTGAGACAAAATGATAGAATGAGCCTATTCACACAATTCAATAGGCCAAAATATGTCTTGTTAAAACTATGGTAGGAAAAAAAAGATGGAAGAACATCTCACAATGCCTCATTGAAGTGTCTATTCAAGTGTACAAACAATGTATGCTATAATATGCCAAATTAGTTTATTTTCAGTAATTAATTATTTTTAGATGAGCTAAGTTTCTGGTGATAAGCATTGCATTGTTTTAACCATGCTTTAATCCATTTGAAATCCACAAATAAATGATGTGATAAAATCATGCAAGTCTTTTGGTATAGTATCTCTCAATACTTAAGGACGAAATTACTCAACTCAAATTCTGTAATTAGAAGATAATCATAGTTTAGTTGATTGTTACCTTACAAATTCCTGATGATTTCCATTTTTGTTTGTTTGTGATATATTAAACTTTTGTGGAAGCATGTTAAGAAATTGAACAAAATGATATAGCTATATTTCCATTCTCATTTATGCTCTTATATTCTGCAATTCACATAATATTGTGTGGGTATCAAACATTCTTGGATGTTTTGAATTTGGCATTGAATTTGGCATTGTATTGCCATGACCACAATAGAAAAACAAATGTATATAAATCTGCAAACTTATTACTATGAATGGGACTACCAGATCTTGGTTGCAAATAAATCTATTTGTCTGGAAAACAAATAGCGACAAGCCAATATATTTCTGTATGTTTTGCTGGCATCTGGTGGTCATCCTGATTTCTGCATCATAGATCCTGTACTTCTAATTGTGAATTATGATAAAAAATATTTACTGAGCCATTCATAAACAAGAATGGAGACATCAGATGATCCTGTAAATTTATTAGAAGACACATTATGCTGTATGGTAAAGAGTAGTAAACCCGCAAAGTTAAAGAGTTTAAGTTAACAATAATGCAATTAGGATGCGTAACAATGAGGAAAATAAAAATATTTCAAGAACATCTGTCTCAGCTGATTAAAATAACACATGGTGAAACATAAAAAATTCAATTTTACAAATATTATGTGAAAGCAAATAACCAATAGTTATATTACTGTTGTACATTAATTCACTAGTTAAGTATGTTTATGAATGTACACTGTTCCTAAGTAAAGGAACAGGAAAAGCAACATTCCCTGTTAGAAAGCTATTAGGTATCCAGCAGGAATGAATGATTACACAGTTGAATTATAAAAATCTAAGATAAATATTGGCCTCAAGTATAACCCTGAAGCACAAGTAATAAATATAATTCAAAAATGGAAAGAAGAATATTAAATTTCAAAAGTTCATGACACAAGGAATATTAATGTAATATTCTGATAACAATGGAAAGAATGAATTCCTATATGGCTAATACATCCTGGAAAAAGAAGGCATACATTTGCAATAATTGGAGAGGATGACCTACAGATTGAAAACAAAATACTTGAATAATATGAAGAAGTTTAGGAAAATGATAAGAAATGAAATTCTGTTACGTCTTCAGTCTTATTCATGTGGATTTAGATGTATTGACTTTAGTTAAATTTAGATGCAGGTACATCTGCAAGAACTTGAAGTTCCCCAAATATAATTAGAGATTATAATCAAATTACAATAATTATATGCATTGATAATTGTATTTGCATCATTGCAACATGCATATTGATAACAAAATTAAACTATTTTGCCTTTGTTTTTAACAAAATTTAACCAATTGAAAGCAGAGATCACAAATAAAACATTAGATATACATTGTGTATAGGTGCTGTAGGACATTCTCTGGGCTGATAAATCAATGGCAGCTCTTTACAAATGACATAATCTAATTTTGGTCTCAGTGAACATTTGATCATTGAGTGAGAAAGTGCATAGATTTGTGATTTATTCATTTAATGTTAATTGTTACTGCATTTTTAGCTTATAGTTTGTATAGTTAATGATTACAGTGTATTGTCTGTCATTCAGATTTAACCTATGAGGCACAAATCTGAATTCTTAGTTTTTTCAAAAAGAAATAAGGAAACTGGATGGCATATGTGCTATTATTCAACTATTAATTGAAAAACAATATGCCACAGTGTAGAAAAGAAATGGGCATCTTTTTTTAGCATGAAAACAGTTTTTCTCCAAGTTGATACCCCCAAGCCTGTAGCCTTCTTTTTAATGCAACCAGTAGCTCTTGAGAAATTTAGAAGAGATTGTAGGAAATTAGAAACTGTGTATAGCTGCAATTTGGCTATGAACTTAATGATGTCGTCTAGGTTTTCATATTTCTTTTGAAAACTTGAAAATCTCTTAGAAACACAACGTCCCCTTGTCTAAATGACAAACTTGGTGTTTTATTGCTTCTGTCTGGGATTTCCAAGAAACAAATCTTTTAATTATGAAATAAGCTGAAGATTCTGTTGTCATGATTATATGATCATTCTTAAAGGAATGATTCCTCGTCTGCATATATACTTCTCAGAGGTTGCTTTGATTTTTGTAACCATCCTGACTCATTTATGGGTTTTTTTTATGAGTCTAGACAATGTATTCTATATGCTTGTTTTCCCAGTATTACTTTTTCTTCTTCCTTTTTATAACCTCATAAATCTCCTTTTAAAAAAAAGAAATACTTGTATCATTCATCATTTATCCATTCATTTGCAAGTAGCAAAGACTGTAGAGCTACTTAAGGCTTTGACATGTATGTTTATTTCCAGTAAAATGCAAGAGGTGAGTATTTTCAGTATTTTCTTGATTTCAGCATAGAAATCAAAATGCTGAACTAGTAGTGAAAAAACTAAGTGAAGGCTATCTCTAACTAAAGAACTTCACCAGATGTATGCCATTTTAGCTCCTGCAGAACATACATCTATAAACAGGAAATCTTCATAAATAGAGTCCTCCATAGAAGGCACATGAAAAACACATGATAAAATCATGATGCAAATTCCCTCTGTTACATATTTGGGTACAATGTCATCACACAAGTAGTAAAAGGTGGAGCTTACATCATAGTATTCTAACAGGTTCCAATCATTTTAGCATAAGCATGGTTAGGAATGGATGCCTATGGCATTTGTTTGTTTGTTTGTTTATGTTGCAATATTTTCAGGATCAGACTCAATAAAGATAATAGGAGTTAGAGCTTTAAATATATTTCTTTTTAATTATGATAGGCATTCTATATTCACCGAATATTCAAGGTAGAAGCAGCAAGAATGGTGAGGGTGGCTCCTTATATATACAAGGGGTGGAGCTAGGAATGGGAGTGGTAAGTTATGAATACATTAAAGTCCAAAGAATAAGTTAACCTCTGATGTTCCATATATACATTATTTACACATTGGAGAATAAGGCATTTACATCTGACAAATCCCCCTCTAAATGCCGGTTCGTTACACAACACCAATTACATTCTGATTCAGGACAATATAATACATATAATTTAGAAGTTAAATATTTGTGTTGCTTAGAAGGTAAGGGTTTTGTTAATATGTCAGCTAATTGTTCAGAAGTATCGCAATGTATTGCTTTAATGAATCCGTCTTGAGACAGTTGTCTCACATGCTTAAACTTTATATCAATATGCCTGGACCTTTGTCCAATTGCATCGGATCTGGATATTTCAATGGCCGCTTTATTGTCTTCATGCATAATAAATGGTAAAGTGGGTTTCTTCCAAACATCAGTGATCAGATCATTGAACCATACAAGGTTATTTGCAGCCTTGGACAAACAAACATATTCCGCTTCTGTAGTAGAAGTGGCTACTAGTTCTTGTTTACCAGTATACCAGTAAACTGGACAATCATTCAATAGAAAAACATAACCAGAAGTACTCTTTCTGCATGATGTATCACCAGCCCAATCTGCATCAGCATAACAAGTAATTTTTGGTTCTCTGTCATTATTGGGTTCCAACATTAAACAAAAATCTAATGTACCCTTCAGATATCTTAGAATTCTTTTGACAGCTTCCCAATGATACAAGGTTGGTTTACTAACATATCTTGACAGTAGATTGAGAGGTAATGCAATATCTGGCCTAGTCCAATTAGATATATAAAGGAGTGAACCTATAACTGATCTGTAAAATGTGTTGTCTTTAAACTCAGGGGAAGATTCATCAGTGTTTCTAAGAAAATCAGTTTGCATAGGGGTGTCACAGGTTTTGGCATTATTTAAGTTACATTTGTTTAGGAGTTCGATGATTTTATCTTTCTGTGTAAGTTTGAATCCCCTTTTAGTTTTGCTAATTTGCACACCAAGGTATTTATTCACTTTACCCAGAGATTTCAGTGAGAAATGTTCATTTAACTTATTTACAAAGATTTCCCTGCTCTCTTTATGCTTTCCAATGTATAAAATATCGTCCACGTAAATTAATACAAATTCAATATGATCATTACTCTTTTTTACAAAGAAACAGTTATCTGCAGTGGTGGCGTTGAAATCCATGGTCTTAAGTACTTTTACCAAGCAATCGTACCATCTTTTGCCGGATTGCTTTAATCCGTACAGACTCTTATTTAATAACCAAATTTCGTTCTTATTAGTGTATTGACTGTGTGGTGCTCTTACATATATTTCCTTATCTAATTTTGCATGTAAGTATGCGGTCTGTATGTCATATTGGAATACGTCCAGATTGAGTGCAGATGCTACTACAAGGGCTGTTTTGACACTCTCTGTTCTCACTGTGGGTGAATATGTATCAGTATAGTCTTCTGGGTATTTTTGTGCATAGCCTTGTGCAACTAGTCTAGCCTTGTATAAGGTATTGCCTCCTTCTAAGTTCTTAATTTTATAAATCCACCTGGTACCTATAATTGTTTTATCCTTAGGTGCGATCGCAGGTGTGAATACATTTAATCCTTGTAAACTTTCCATCTCTTTTTCCATAGCTAGTTCCCATTTTTCTCTTTCTTTATGTGGAAGTTTCAATACTTCTTCATATGTGTTAGGTGTTATTTGTTCTCCATTCATATGCATTATGTAATCTTTGTATTTATTTGGTATTTGGTTTCTATTGTTTCTAATAGTTCTTTCAGGCTTGCTATGGTTATCATGCAAATATCTAGCTTCCTTTTTTGTTAATGTGTCTGTCTTTATTTTATGCTGACTATTAGTCCAAGTTTTGGTTTTGTTCTTACTTTTGTTAATATTTTGATTTTCTGTTGTTCCTTCCTCGCAAGATATAGTATCTTTACATTTATTAGGAAATATTTCATTAAGGTGCAGTTTTGACCAATTGGCCTGTTCATGGAACACAGCTGTTCTGGATACTATAAATTTGTTATTACTATCAATAAATCTGTACCCTTTGGTTCCAGTTTCGTATCCCATGAATCTTAATCTCCTGGATACGTTTTCTCCCTTTCTCCTCAATTGTTTAGGTATGTGTACGTCTGCAGTGACTCCAAATATGTGCATGTGTGATAATTTGGGTTTTCTATTGTACATCACCTCATATGGTGTCTTATTCACAATACTGGACCAGGTTCTATTTTGAGTGTAATTTGAATAATGTAATGCCTCTGACCAAAATTGTTTGCCTAAACCAGCATCCTCTAATGTGCACCTAATCATGGTTTGTAGTGTGGAATTTTTCCTCTCTGCAACTCCATTTTGAAATGCAGAAAAAGGATTGGACGTGAAATGTAACATTCCTCTATCCTTTAACCATTGGGAGAATTCTTTAGACATGAACTCACATCCCCTATCTGTCATAATTTGCTTTATTCTGATATTATGTTGTGTTTCTATACGTTTGTAGAATTCCTTAAATTTCTGAAATGTTTCATCCTTGTGCTTTAATGTGTAAACAAAACCATATCGGCTGTAGTCATCCACTATTGTTAAGAAGTAACGTTTTCTATAGGTAATTGAGGGACTTAATGGACCAACTAAGTCCATATGTACCAAATCAAAAATATTGTTAGTTGATCTGTTAGATTTTTTTGGTCTGGGACTGGTTTTTAGTTTGGTGGATTTACATACTGAGCATTCCAAATAATTTTCACAATTTTTTATTTTGACACCTTCTGCGTGTTCAGTCATTTTTTGTACTACAGGAAAGCTTGCATGTCCTAACTTCCTGTGTAAGATGTGAGCACACTCATCATGAATTGGTTTACCTATTTTTGGTTTCTTTTCCTTGTATGTATTTTTGTGATCATGAGTTATTCTACACTCATCATTGTCACTGTTACTGACATTTTCATCATCTGCTTCAATACAATCTTCCATATTTGAATCAATGTTATGTAAACATCTTTCTTTAGTTATCAGATAGGGTAGACCTCCTTTTATCATTACAGTACCTACATTTGTTTTGTTCTTTTCTATAGTTGCTTTCCCCTTTGAGAAAACTATATTGATATCAGATTCTCTGCTTAATTTTATGGCACTTAGTATGTTGTGAGGTATTTCTGGGATTAATAATACCCCCTCTATTTTCCCTAGACCAGGCAAGGTCACATTTCCTTTGCCTAGTACTTGAACCTTTTCTTGATTAGCTACCTTTATCACAAACTTATCTTCTATAAATGAAGATAATATACTTTTGTTGTTGGTGGTGTGATTTGTTGCACCAGAATCAATAAGCCAATTGTTATTCTCATCCTGCTGTGTTCTGGTGCTGTCTTGTTTATTTAGCCCATTCAGTGACCCAGATTTCCTCTCTTTTGAATTTTCTCTACCCCCTCTACCTTCTTTGTAATTTGGTGGACTTCTATATTCGTGTCTATCTGTGGAAGATTGTCTGTAATTATATTTGCTCCTATATTCTGGCCTATGTCTCTCTCTTGAGACTTTGGGGCAGTCTCTTCTACTATGTTCCCTGGATCCACAATTGTAGCATCTAAAGGCCTCATTATGTTTATCTTGAAAGACTACTTTCCTAAAAGGTTTGTGGTCTGTTTGGTTACTGGATCGATTTTTTCTTGAATTGTCTTCTGCTATCAATTTGTTAGATAGACTTTCTATGGATAAATATCCCAAATTAATGGTATCTAAGTGTGACATAAAGCTATCCCATGATGGATCAAGTGAATTGATAATAACACTTTTCATTGTTTGATCTGAAATCACTTCCCCCCTCAATTGTAGCTCAGCTCTTATTTTGTTTAGATTTATCAAATGCTCACTTATAGAAACCCCTGGTTTTACTCTAGAGGAAAAGAAATTCTTAGACATTCTTGTGGTTGTAGCTACGCTATCGCTGTGAAATAGATTAAACATGCATTGAATTATTTCTGATACAGTTAGGTTTGGTTTGATGCTATGATACATTGCAGGAGACACGCTAGATATTATTATGAAAAATGCTCTATGATGTAAACAATCTATTTTTAAAGTCCAAGGTCTTCTTGGAGGGCTAGTTATAAAGAATAGTAAATTTTCTTTCATGAAAATAACCTGAAGCTGTTGATACCACTCTTGTAAATTAATGCCATCAATTCTAAGTTTTGGGAAGTCACTGGGTAAGTTACCTACGTTATTCTGTCCATTACTTACAACCTGGGGCAGTCCGTGATCTCTCAAGTGCAGGAAATTACAGAACGGCATTGGGATGCTTGCAATGAGTCTGCGCGGTTCTCTGGCCAGTTCAAGTCCTTCTGGGTCGTCTACGTAGTTTCGCACATGCGCGTTGCTCATTTCTTCTTTGGTGGCGTCGTGGAAGGTTCTCTCCCTTTCAGCTCTCTCGATCCGCTCCTCCTCAGATGAGTCGGTCTCTGGCTCGGTTTTTGGGGTTCTGGTGGTGGCGACGGTTCTTTTCTTCTTTTTGTGTGCGTTGGTATTCGATCTTGTCTGTGGTGTAGGGCGAAATCGGCATGGCTCTCTGGGCTCGGGCGTTGTCGCTTTCGAAATCAGGATGGGAGCGTGCAGGTCTTGAGTCGCCGGTTTGATTTCTTGCTTCTTCGTAGATGTCTTGGTAATTTTCAGTCTTGGCCCAAAAGCAGCAAAAAGCGTTTTCATTGCTGATTTTACTTGAGATTTTGTTAAATCGTCTTCACTTTCTGATTTTGGATCATCTGAAGAGTTTGAGACTTCTTTCTCACTTTCTTCGTCTGATAGTGTTTTTCGCGCCAGAAATTTTGAACTGAGCGTTTTGATTGGCTCTGCTCCATTCTCTTTTGAAGTTCGTTGAAACCAAGATGGCTGCCATTCAAAATTTCGCGCGGGATCACATCTTTTCTTTTTAACAACTATTTTCTCAGTAGTCATCTCACTTACGGTTTTTTGATCTTTGGGTTTTTCTTTAATGACGTTTTTCTCTCTCGCTGCTCCGCTGTTCTTCAGCATCTCCTGGAGGTCCGCGATGAGACTTTCATCATTCTTTTGGCTTTTTAGTATCTTTAATATCTCTGACCTGAGTTCGTTATTTTCTATTTCGATTTCTTTCTGGTCATTATTTTCACTCATTAGTTCTTCTTCTTCAGTGGTGTATTCTTCGGATTCTCTCGAAATCGCATTGGTGGATTCGTTGATCATCTCTTGATCAGTTTCTATTTCTTTGCTGTAGGCCCTGGTGTTGGGCCTATCTTTCTTGGACATTTTTAATTACTTATTGAGTCAATTAACCATCCTCTGCTACCAGCTTGTTGCAATATTTTCAGGATCAGACTCAATAAAGATAATAGGAGTTAGAGCTTTAAATATATTTCTTTTTAATTATGATAGGCATTCTATATTCACCGAATATTCAAGGTAGAAGCAGCAAGAATGGTGAGGGTGGCTCCTTATATATACAAGGGGTGGAGCTAGGAATGGGAGTGGTAAGTTATGAATACATTAAAGTCCAAAGAATAAGTTAACCTCTGATGTTCCATATATACATTATTTACACATTGGAGAATAAGGCATTTACATCTGACAGTTTATATCCTGCTTTTATTATTTTTACAAATAACTCAAGGTGATGAAAATACCCAACACACTTTCCTCCTATTTTCCCCACAACCACAACCCTCTGAGGAGAATTGGTCTGAGAGAGAGTAACTGGCCCAAGGTCAGCCAGCTGTCTTTCATGGCCAAGGCAGGACTTGAACTCATGGTATCTTGCTTTCTAAACAGGGGTGCTATTCAGCAGGTTCTGACAGGTTCTGGAGAGTATAAATGGATTCTCTGTGTCCTTATTATAACTAAAAGACTGATATTGCAACATAGAACTGTATGGCTAAGTATAATGAAATACAAAATATAGTAGGCTAAAAAAAGTATGATAAGGGGATGATATAAGGGGATATATAAGCTTCCGTTTTACAATCCTGTTATCCAGGGGTGAAATCCAGTATGTTCTGACGGGTTCTGGAGAACTGGTAGTGGAAATTTTGAGTAGTTCGGAAAACCAGCCAATCGGCTGGCCCCAGAGTGGGGAGGGAATGGAGATTTTGCAATATCCTTCCCCCAGGAGTGGGGAGGGAATGGAGATTTTGCAATATCCTTCCCCCAGGAGTGGGGAGGGAATGGAGATTTTGCAGTATCCTTCCCCTGCCACACCCACCAAGCCACACCACGCCCACAGAACCGGTAGTAAAAAAAAATGAATTCCACCACTATTTCTAAGACTGGTGTCTTAACCAGTAAACCAAACTGGCTCTATTCTTTATGATATTTTTTTATGATCCCTTTATTCCTGGGTTCATTATTTTCCCACAATTTCTGTTTCAGTTTTGGGAATTCTGGATGTGCCCCAGATGAAAAAAAATCGTAATCCAGCATTGGGAATTTCCGAGATGCATTCAGCTGGTTACTCTGCGACACAAAATGTAAGATTCTACAGACTCTTAATGTTCTTGTACTATTATGATATCAGGATGACCCCAACACTGTTGTCCTTTTGTTAGACCATGAAGAGTTGGTTGTATATCCCAAAGTGGCCCTGTGTTATGTTAAGAGCACCATTTCTTAGCTATATTAACACCCATGGCAATAATTCTATTCAGGAACCATAAATACAGTACTTAACTTTAAACTGTTTTAATTGTTTTTGGTTTTGCATTTTATGGTGTACATCACCCAGAGTCACTTGTTGAGATGAGCAGCTATAGAAACCAAATCAGATCAATAAATAAATATCCATTTGATCTTTCTGCATAATTTTATATTCTTCCATCATTGGCGATGACAATACTATTGTAAACTTAATATAGAATTTGTGGGAACAATTCCATGCATTTCTTCCCTCTCTGACAATAGCCAAAGACCTACAGGCTCTTGAGAAACTCTCCTATGAAGCTAGAAGGATTCTGCTTAAGAAATCTCATGATTTAGAAAGTTTATTAGCTCATGTTTATAAAGTCTGAACCTAGCTCCTGGTCATGTGTACTGCTTTGAGTCCAAGACATCCATTCATTATTGTCTGCGAAGTTATGGCAGGTTGAATTATTCAGTGGGAAAATATTAAATACATAATGCACACATTCATTAGAATTGAGAGGAATCATGCACAGACCTGTAAATCTTATCTCAGTTAGGCCCCTGTTCTTCTGACTCAGTTTTGCTGAAAAGTAATTAAGTCAAATTCATGGTTAGTAGAAAATGGTAGCTATTCAAATAAAATGAAATGTTTAAATCTCAAAGAGTTATGAGGTCCTGGGAATTAGTGGCGCATTATGCTGGGGAAGTGAAAGGGTGACCTGCCCTGAAGGAACATAGAAAAGTAATAATGTTCAGGTCTCATCTGTCAAAAGAAATGTAACAGGCATTTCATTTTTACCCAAAGGCTTTCTTCATTCTTGGAATATTGAAGGCATTAGAATACTACGCATAATTTATGAACAGAATAATTTATTATTCTGTAAACCATGACATAATTTTTCTCTGCTGAGTAATTACAAAATAGCGTAATTCAGAACCTTTTATTTGGATTAAGCAGGTAATATAATAATAACATACTTTTATTGTATTTAATAGCATTATGATTGAGCAAAAGAGGAAGGGAGTGATTATACACCATCAAATCTCTGGCAGCTCAGCAACTCCCTAGATAGAATTTCTAACCCCACCTGACCCTTCAGATCTTCCAATAGTGCATTCATCATTGCTGTACAACTTAACAACCACAATTGATCCCAAAATTTATGTTGCTAAGTGAGGAATTTGTAAAGTGACTTTTGTCCCGTTTTACAATGTTTCCTGCCACATTTGTTAAGTGAATCCCTGCAATTGTTAAGTTAGTAACCCAGTTGTTAAGTGAATCTGGCTTCCCCATTGACTTTGCCTGTCAGAAGGTTGCAAAAAGGGATTACATGACCGTGGGACACAGCAATGGTCATAATGTGAGTCGGTTGCCAAGCATCTGAATTATGTGACCATGGGAATTCTGCAACAGTCATAAATGTGAAAAATGGTCATAAGTCACTGTTTTCAGTGCCATTGTAACGTCAGATGGTCACTAAATGAATCATTGTAAGTCAAGAACTACCTGTAATTGAGCCCATCCACCTTCCTGCTGCTGACCCTCTTCTTTTTCCTTCCACCTTTTCCAGCATTAGGATCTTCTCAAGAAAATTAGGTCTTCATATAATTTACCCAGAATATTATCATTTAAGTTGGTCATTTGTGCCCAGACCCAGAGCCCTGAATTAATTTGTTTTTTTTAGCTATGTATGGTATTTTCAGGAGCCTTCTCCAATACCAAATCTCAAAAGTGTCACCCTGTTTCTAACCTGTTTCTTCTAAAATCCAACTTTCATTTCCACAGAGTATCATGGGAAAAGTCATTGCCTGCACAATTATGATTTTTGTAGGTATAGAAAAATATTGAAATAGCTTTTCCAAGGCCTTCATTGCTATCTTACTAAGCGGTAGTATGTGGTTCATTTCTTTCTTTAATCTAGCTGCATCATAAACACCATTATTATTCTGAAAGTATTCAGCTTTTCCTCAGTAGTGTATTGACAGGCCCAGAATTCAGCATGATATCTTCAATCATGTTATATTTTGTCCATCTGATTTTCTGGGTAAAATACAGATATGTTTTAATATTGTCTTATGTCACACAATATGAAATTGCCTTTGCCATTGTCACTAAACTCATCATCTGTGGCAAGACATGGGGTCTTAGTCAAGACATGGGGTGGAATGCTACATTAGCATTTTAAAAAAAGAAATCTAAAACATAGATATTACTTCTTGGGCCAGTCAGTTTTTCTCAGCCATAAGGAGAAGGCAATGGTAAATAATTTCTGAAAAACCTTGCCAAGAAAAATACATGGACTTGTCAGGCAGGTTACAAGAATCTAACACATTTGAATGGAAAGGGGGGAAAGTGTTTGTGTGCCTGTGTGTGTGTGTGTGTGTGTGTGTGTGTGTGTGTGTGTGTGTAGCAGGGGTAGGGGGGCAAACACCAGTGCTGGAAAAAAAATTTATAGATAACCTTTCATATAAATACTCTGCATTTTAATCTTTTTTTCCTCTATCCTTTCTTGCAAATTTTATTTGCAGTATATCCATTGATATAATGAAATATTGCAAGTGCTCAGTGTTTCTCACTTTTATTGCAAAATTAGTCAAAGTACTTGATGTGACATTATCCTTTGAATTTCCTTAATTCTCCTCTAGTTCAGTGGCCATCACAGTAAAACATCAGAGCAACATGTCAGGAATTGGTAACATTATTCGAGAGATACCTATTCAGAAGTGAATTCAGTGCACCTTGCTTTTAGATAAACGGATATAGGATTTCAGCTTTATTGGGAGAGTAAAACTGGTGCCTCTTTGAGAAAGAAACAATGTTCATCTAGTAAAATATTAATCCTGTCCTATATTTGATTCCATACAACTTGAAATATTTCAATTACTCTTAAGTATAGAGTAATTTTCAGTTATTTAACTTTCAATTATTTCAATTACTCTTAAATACAGAGAAAGCAAATAAGAATAATAAATGTTTATCCTGACTCTGTGGAAAAGTTCATTGACAGGTAGAGAAAGGAATAAGAAAATACATATGGGAGAGGGGATGGAGGTGGGGCTTTGGGATACATTTTTTAAACTAGATCTAAGATAATTATATAACAGTCATGTAAAATAAAATATTTTATTATTGAAAATCCATATAAAATAAAAAATCATTTTGCCACGAACTGAAATGATATATTAGTTGCTTGAGGTGAAATTCTATGCTTTCTGGGCTACAGGCACAAAGTTAAAGATTCCCAAGCGGTCAGCAGATAGATCTAAGCCACTTTTCTTCAATCAATATCAACGTGTTAAAAAATATCAAACATGCTTTTAAAAATGTCAGTAAAAGAAAACCTCTCTGGAAGTTGAGAGGGAGAATAAAAAATTGCATTTTGTCCCAATGTAGGAGCTTCTAGCAGCTACACAGGTAGGATTGTTCTGTTAATTAGTTTTGCTGAGCTACCGAAGGATTGCTTTTTTGCTTTTTGGTTCTTTTTGCTAGAATACTTTGGCAGGCAAAGCACAAAGGAGCTTTTGAAACATGCATGCTTCCATTTTTCTGAACACCTGGACTACAATCTGTTTCATTTTTGAAAGCTAATAGGTTTCATTCCCTAGGATGATTTACATTTCTCCAGAAAGCAAGCCATATGAATTATTGAAGATCCATTATGATTCTCATTGCTGCCATAATAACAACTTTGGAACTAGAGACCATAGCCAGGCCCAGGTCAGATGCTTAGCTGTAATAGGTTCCAAAAGGTTACAAGCAGTGGGCAAAGCAACCTTCACACCCAGCCTATGTCCAAAGCAGGGGTGCAATGCTCCCGGTTCGGATCGGATTGCCCGATCCAGTAGCGATGGCGGTGGGTGGTTTGGAGAACTGGTAGCAGAAATCCCTTCCCCACCCCCAAGCCCAACTGAGCCATGAGATCATCAGAGGCTTTTTTTTTTTTATGTTTAAAAGCATTTTTTCTACAAATGCTTTTAAAAGTTAAAAAAAAAAGCCTCTGAAGATCACGAGGCTCAGCTGGGATTGTCAGAACCTTTTAAAAGCATTTTTTCTACAACTTCTTTGGCTGAAAAGGTTGTAGAAAAAATGCTTTTAAAAGGCTCTGACGATCCCAGCTGAGTTGCCTGATCGTCAGAGGCTTTTTTTTTCTTTTAAAAACAAAACAAAACAAAAAAAAGCTTTTAAAAGGAAACAAAAGCCTCTGACGATTAGGCAACTCAGCTGGGATCGTCAGAGCCTTTTAAAAGCATTTTTTCTATAACCTCTTTAACTGAAGAGGTTGTAGAAAAAATGCTTTTAAAAGTTAAAAAAAAAAAGTTGACCATGCCCACCCAGTCACATTACCAAGCCATGCCCACAGAACTGGTAGTAATAAATTTTACATTTCACCACTGGTCCAAAGGTGATACTGATGCCTTCTGAAAAACTGATCTCAAAGACCAGAAAACCCATCTGGAGAAGCTTCCCGGGAACTGGAAGTGTTTGGGTCTGGAATGAAAAAAATCTAAACTGAAAGACTGGAATGGATGCTGCAACTCAGAAATCTGAAACTGAAGCAAGGTTTCCATAGAAAATTGACATTTTTCCATGTTATAATAGATTTCCCTAGTCATTAAGACATGGCAGAGAGAGAGAGAGAGAGACAGAGAGGGAGGGAGGGAGGGAAGGAGGGAGGGAGGAGGATTTTAAAAGTGGGAGGTAGGTAGGGTTTTTTTGAATCTAAAATTATTTTTGTGTTTTCTTTCTTTCATCCATCACAATGTAGTTTATGCTTACTTATACTGTAGATTATTTATTTCACAGTCCAGTTTTCAATTCATATTTTGAAAATGATTTTCACATGGACCTCCCATTCCCATACACTTCATCCTGCTTTTTACACTGCTAACATCATTTTACACTGCAGTTACTTAAGATGCTCTGTTTGTTACATTTCAAAGAGATTGAACAATGTGTTGCCTTTAAAATGCAACTTAAAGCCCATAAACCTGGATAACAATTATATCAAGTTATTGATATCTTTACAAATAGATGACTCTGTGGACAGAGTATCAATCTTACAGAGATATATATATTAGGCATTCTGTGAGAGTTTGAGCTCTTAATAACCTGCCAACCATGCAGAGCTCCAGATCCTTCTTATTCAGACTCTCCTGTCCCTTTTGTTCTACCCAGTCAATCAATTCTTCTCATTGCTCCATTACAAGATGGAGCATCATGTTTGGCTCATCTTTTTGGAAGATTTGAATCATTCATATCATATCATATCATTTGTCAAGATCTGATTCAGTCTCTTGCAACATGGGAAACTTGTGGGTAGGTTTGCTTGTTGGGCTAGCTGATCACTGAGCTGCCTTAGGCACCATCTGCAAAACTCAGTTTCTTGAACATTATCTATGGAAACAGGCAATAGCTAGGCTCTTTCTTGAAGCTCTGTACATCTGGTCTAACGTACCCTGTAGCTAAATAAATGGATTGAATAAAGAAAAAAACAAAATTGTTGACCCGTCTGTGAGAAGGATTTTTTTTAAAAAAAATATTTCTCATTTGGCTAAAAAGAAGTGGCACAACCACTGTCACAGAATTCTGTGTAAATGTCATGATAGTCAATAACAAGATTGCTTATACTGGGGACTATTGTATTTAAATTTTCTACCTGATTTAACAATCAGAACAAGTAGCATTAACTACGCTAGTATGTCACTAGTTAAATATGAATGTAACCATAAACCAAAGCAGAGATTTCTTATAACTCTTCTGATTGTGCTTTTATGTTCTGTTTATACAAAATACATACAATATGTCAATTTCACTGAGCTTGATACTTAAGCAAATATTTGAGAAAATGCATGTGCAAAAAGTATAAAAGCTCCACCGATAGTCATTCTGTATCACTATCACAGGTGCTTTCAAGTCCATGAGTCAGATAAATAACAGATAGCCTCATTCCTCAGGTCAAATGAATGAATACAACTGGCATGTAAACATATTGATTTCCACTTTGCAATTTAAAGTAAAAGGCCTGCTAGGATTTAAAGAAAACTCCATCCGATAGCAGCTTTCATTGAACAAAGGCATCAATAAGAAAAACAACCAATCGTACAAAAACAAAAATACATACAAATTATGAGAGTAGTGGTATTTAAAAACTAAAGGGTCTTTCTGGCAATGTTGTTCTAACAGGTACCAGGGAATGAAGAACTGAGGTGTCCAAGAAAAATAAGAGACATCAGATTCCAGATGGCCAAGGCATACAGGATACATAGCACTGTGGAAATGGGCTAGTTTGAACTTCTCCATCATCAACTGGGAATCAAAGTTTGTGACAAGAGGGAGATCAACAGGTGTTTGATGTTCTTAACAGATAACTTTATCATCCAAATGGTAGATGAGGGAACAGAATTAATACTTAGACATAAACAGGGGGAAATAATTGAGGAAGTAGAAGTTGTAGGCAGTTTCTAGATGGGAAAACCAATTTAGGAGCATTGGGAAATTCTGAAAAATAAGTATCAGGGGAAGGGTCAAACAAATGCAGACATACTACAGGCTTTCTGAACATATTTTTGAGAGGTCTAGCTGCAGCAAATGTTCAGACTGAAAATAATTGCCAGCTTGCTGTATTCCTTGAAACAATCAAGGAATTTACCTGAAGCATAATGGATAATTGTATACATACTTGACAACTAATATGAGCTTTACAGCAGTGAGACATTCAAGACTAGAAAACTGAAGTTCTATCTGTCAAAATATGTTTTTTCCCCCTCAGAGAAGATTGCATTACTGAGAATTTGTGTAATGCCCTCATGAATGAAAAGCATAAGCCTTGTTGGAAGGTTGCTCTTGATTACTCAGTTCCAACAATCTTGTGCCCCTCCAGCATTTTATTCCGAGGTCAGAGATGCAATTTAGAATGGCCTCTCTTGAGTATTATGGAGTCTGAAATACAGATTCTTATACTTTGTGCAGTTATTGTATTTAGAAGATAAGGGTATTTCTACTGTTTCGGCACTATATATTTCCAATGTATTTTACAGTAACACTTTTGCATACTTACTCATTTTAATGCCAGAGACTTTGACGGTGGCTCTGTGCCTTGTTATTTTGAATATAACAATTGTGATTAATGGCTCTACTAAAGAAACCATCTATCAAAGAATCAAATTGCATTCAAGGTAAAGAAAACATAAGTTTAGGACTAGCATGATAAGGCTTAAATTCTGTAAGAGAAGAAGATGAATTATGTTGATATATTGTCTTAACTTACAAATATGCTAAAAGAGTGTATTAAAAGCTAGAAGTCCACCTAAACTTCTCATTTCAAATTATAGAAAAAAAGTTGTTATACAAGTGATTTTCAGCTTTGAATGTCTATTGCTCTTCTTGAGTAATTGTCCTCTTCTTGGGCAGCCTATTTAAAATAAACTGAGCTATATGACTACCAGAGAATCAGTTTGATGTAGTGGTTAAAGTATCAGCCTACAAACCAAGATACCTAGGTTAAGGTTCTAGTCCCACCTTACGCACAAAGCCAGCTGGATGACCTTGGGTTGATCACTTTCTCTCAGCCATGGGGAAAAGGCAATGGCAAACCACTTCTGAAAAATCTTACCAAGGAAACTGCAGGGACCAGTCCAGGAAGTCGCCAACTGAATGGAAGAACAAAAAAGTATTATCACCACAATGAAAAGTAGCCAAAAATGGTAGGAGCTTAAAAGCAGAAGGCACAATCAATAAGGCAGCCAATTGCTGATGATTTGTAATGGTTTTGGAGAATCTATTAAAGGGAATAGAATCATTAATGGTAAAATTAAAATAATTGTTATGCTAGCAGGTTTTAAGTTTAATAATCAGAAGATAAAGATGTTAACAAAAATATTAAAATAGAGAATCAAATAAACAGATAAAGAAAGCTGGTTTTAAGATTGAGGAAAAAGTAAAATATTTGAGTGTTTTACCCAATAGGAATTGGGTGTTATTTCAAAATAATTATGTTAGGATATGGAATAAAATTAAAAAGGATATGTTAAAATGAAAGAAAATATAATTGTTATTGTTGGGAAGAATTTGTATGATAAAAATGAATGCTCTGCCTAGAATCATGTTCTTGTTTCAGACATACTTTTGACATGCCCTGAGACGTGGGTGGCATGGATACTTTGGTATCAGAGTATCAAAGTTAACATAGATTTTAAAAATCATTATGTTAGATGTACCATGTTGAGAATATGGAAGAGATACAAACCCAGGTTGTGCCCAAAAATGCCTTTATGGCTTTCAGAACAAGAAGCATTTCATAAATGAGAAACAATAGGCAAAGTATCTTACCAAGGGGAATATAAAACAACACTGTTTTTATATCTGATAAATGCAGTGAGATTATTGTAAGCACAAAGATAGAAAAATTTGGCAATGCCTATGATGTAAGAGTGGGTAGTGAAGATGACAGAACCTGCTAAATTGACTTGTTTCATTGGAGAAAAAACAATGTCTATTTTTATTGGTGACTGGAAACACCTTTTGGATTTTTTGAGTTTAAAAAAAAGGAATGAACTTATGATTTATGGTTTTGGTGATTACACAGAATAGATTATAGAAAGACAAAAGCCATGATGTAATGTTAGAAAGGCTAAAATATAATTGTACTGATAACTGCTGTGAAGACTGGAAGCCATTTCTTTATATATTTCTTTATATTTTTTCTTCTACTCTTTTTCTTTCTGCTCTTTTAAGTTTTTCTGTCTCTCTCCCCCCACCCCCACTTTCTCTTTCTCCCTTGAGGGTGGAGACAGCAGCCAGACGTGGGTTGTGCTCATTGGTCAGATGTTGGACTGAGCCTGGAATTCTTTTTAAAACCGCCCCCTGTTGCTAGGGCTCCCAGCTTTTTGCTCAGTCATCAGACTGGACAGTTGTGTGGATTGTGGCTCTAGTGACCTTTGGTTTTTTAGAGCTATTCATTTTCTGCGGATGCCACCCTAAACGCTACGAGGTTTGCTGCAAAATCCATGGCCTCCGCTGTTGCCGCTCATCGCTTGGTCTGGCTTCGTCACTGGCAGGCAGATGCCAGACACAAGTGGCGCCTAGCCTCTGTCCCCTTTTCGGGCACCAAGTTGTTCGGGGATGCCTTGGACAAGTTTCTTATTGAAACTAAGGATAAACGAAAGATCTTACCAGTTGTTTTTCGGAGAGGGGAATCCCGCTTCTCTCCTTATGGTCCTCGCCCCCCAATGAGGTCTTCAGAGGGCGGTTTGGGCTCCTCCTGTCCTATGGGTAACTTCCATATGGGATATCTAGGTCCCAGACAGAGGAATTTCCAGGACAGACCACCCAGGGGGAGGGCTTTTGGTTCCCGGCGGCCCTTTCGAGGGGGAGGAGGTCGTTCCATCCGTCGCCGTCGTTAGTAGTACCTGCAGTCCTCCCATTGGCGGAAGATTGGGCCTCTTCGCCAACATTTGGGAGAGTACTACTTCGGATTGCTGGGTCCTGGCCTCCATTTCATCGGGATTGGCCATTGAATTTGTTTCCACCCCCCCTTTGTCCTTTATTCGCTGTCCCCTGTCCCAGATAGCCGAGCGTAGATCCCTCATGGATGCGGCTATCAACCATCTGTTGGCCATCAAGGCCATCCAACGTGTGCCTTGTGATCAGGTGGGACAAGGGTTTTACTCTCGGGTCTTCTTAGTCCCTAAGTCATCGGGTGGGTGGAGACCTATTCTGGACCTTAAACGTTTGAACCGGTTTGTAATCTATCGAAGGTTCAAAATGCAATCCTTGCGTTCAATCTTAGACGGTGTACGGAGGGGCGATCTCCTCTGCTCAATAGATCTCACGGAGGCTTACCTCCATTCCCCATTCGCCCTCCCCATAGGAAGTTCCTCCGTTTTTGTTATGCTGGTGTTCACTACCAGTACACAGCCTTACCCTTTGGCCTTTCCTCGGCTCCCCGTAGCTTCACTAAGATTTTGGCGGCCTTGGCGGCCCACCTCAGGCTTCAAGCCGTTCGTCTCCAGTGCTACCTGGATGACATCCTCCTTATGTCATCTTCCCATCAGCAGGCCATGTCTGATCCCCGGCTTACAATTCAGACTCTGGCATCACACGGCTTCTCTGTTAACCTAGATAAAAGCCACCTGGAACCCTCGACTAGGATCCTGCATTTGGGAGCTATTATTGATTCGGAACAAGGTAGAGTTTTTCTCTCCCCGGATCGGCAGGCCGCATTGAGATCCATGGTAGCTAGAGTCCTGAGGCATAAGAGGGCTTCCCCTTTATTTCTTTCCAAGCTCCTAGGCAAGATGGTCTCGGCCATCTCGATAGTTCCCTGGGCCGGGTTACACCTTAGAGACCTCCAATGGTTTCTCCTGCCTTTTCAGAGAACGGGCAGGGGATCCTCTCTCGCCAAGGTGGCAGTTCCAAGGGAGGTGCTCTCCTCCCTTCGCTGGTGGCTCTCTCCAACGCTCTCCAAAGGCTGTCTGTTCCTGGACCCTCAGTGGGTAACAGTGACCACCGATGCCAGTACGGTCGAATGGGGAGCTCACTGCGGAGCTCAGATCGCGCAGGGGGCGTGGTCCAACATGGAATCTACCCGCAGCATCAATTGGCTGGAGCTGCGAGCTATTTACCTGGCGCTTCGAGCATTCCAACTTCTGGTTTCCGGCGAGCACATGTTGATTCTCACCGACAACACCTCTGCCAAGGCGCACGTCAATCGCCAGGGGGGCACCAGGTCCGTTTCGCTGATGCGGGAAGCAAAGAGACTGGGCCGTTAGGCGGAGAAGCATCTGGCCTCCTTGAAGGCGGACCATATCTCGGGGGTCTCAAACCTGACAGCAGACTGGTTGAGCCGCCAACAGATAGACCATGGGGAATGGAGCCTTCATCCTCTTCTCTTCCAGAGGATAGCTGCACATTTCGGGAGTCCGCAGGTAGATCTGTTTGCCTCCCACCAGAACAGCAAGTTACCTCGCTTCTTTTCCCGTTTTCCTTCCAGTCAGGTGGAAGCAGTGGATGCCCTGCGCGCCCCCTGGCCACAGGGCTTACTGTACGCCTTCCCTCCATTTCCCCTCATCCCAAGGGTAATTTGGAAACTATTGCTGGAACAGGCAGAGATCATCCTGGTGGCACCACACTGGCCGAGGAGGTCGTGGTTTGCGGACCTCATACATCTCTCTGTGTCCCCTCCTTGGAGGATTCCATATACTCCAGATTGTCTCAGCCAAGGGGCGGTTCTACATCCAGACCCTCAGTGGCTTCAGCTGACCGCCTGGCGGTTGAGTGGGAAGCTCTACAGCGGGACCGCATCCCTTCTGACATAATTCATACCATCCAGGCATCCCGGCGGTCATCTACCCAATGGATTTATTCCGCTACTTGACGGTCTTTTTCTTCTTGGTGTATGACTCAAGGGTTTTCCCCTCTCCAGGCTTCCATCTTACAGGTCCTTCATTTTCTACAGTCGGGTTTGGACAAAGGGCTGTCTCCAAACACCCTCCGGAGACATGTGGCAGCTATTTCTTCTATCTTGACATATAATTCGGTTCATTCGTTGTCCCAGCAGCCGCTGATCCGACGATTTCTCCAAGGAGCAACTAACCTCTGTCCGCCCGTACTACATCGATATCCTTCCTGGGATCTCGCCCTGGTGTTGGATTCCCTTATGGAATCACCATACGAACCTCTTGCTTCTGTCAGCTTACGCCTGTTATCCGGCAAAGTAGCCTTTTTAGTGGCTATCACTTCAGCGCGCAGAATTTCCGAACTAGCAGCGCTCTCCACTAGGGAGGATTTATGTGTTTTCCATGGGGATCGTGTGGTCCTCAGATTGGATCCTACATTTGTGACTAAGATTAACTCTCCTTTTCATCGTTTACAGGAACTGGTTCTTCCAGATTTCTATCCATGTCCTTCCAACCCATTGGAGGGCCGGTTACACACCCTGGATGTCCGCCGGGCGCTCGAACTCTACATCCAGAGGACTGCGGCTATTCGACGAACAGAATCACTGTTTGTTTCATTTCTACCATCTTCTTTAGGTCAACGGGTTACTTCTTCCACGGTGGGGCGTTGGATCAGAACAACGATCTCGACTGCATACGAACTTCGGTGGTTGCCTCCTCCTTCCAATGTCACAGCCCATTCTACCAGAAGTGCGGCGACCATGGCAGCTTGGTCTTCAAACGCCTCTTTGGACGAGATCTGCAGGGCGGCGACTTGGACATCTCCTTCCCCATTTATCAGACACTATAAACTGGATAAGTTCGCCTCTATGGAGGCTGATTTTGGGAGGAGGGTGTTACACCGTGTTGAGGCTCGGGAGGGGTGTTCTGCCCAGATTGTTCCCGCCCGTGATATGGGACAGTGATCTTTGGTATGTCCCACGTCTGGCTGCTGTCTCCATCCTCAAGGGAGAAGGGGCGTTGGTCCTACCTGATACGCCCCTTCTCGTTGAGTGGAGACAGCAGCCAGCCCCACCCTGATTGCAGTCTGGTCATCTATGTCATTGTATTATTGAATTGTTTACTGTTTTTTCTTTCCACACTCCGAGTTTGGATTTTCCTTCGACAAAAGCTGGGAGCCCTAGCAACAGGGGGCGGTTTTAAAAAGAATTCCAGGCTCAGTCCAACATCTGACCAATGAGCACAACCCACGTCTGGCTGCTGTCTCCACTCAACGAGAAGGGGCATATCAGGTAGGACCAACGCCCCTTCTCTTCTTTGTCATTCTGTTTTATTTTGTGTTAGTTCTTAGTGGAAAAACTTTCTATTAAAAATTATATATCTAAAAAATCAATGAGAAAGCCAAAAGATGGAAAACCATATAGAATAGAATAGAATAGAATAGAATAGAATAGAATAGAATAGAATAGAATAGAATAGAATAGAATAGAATAGAATAGAATAGAATAGAATAGAATTCTTTATTGGCCAAGTGTGATTGGACACACAAGGAATTTGTCTTGGTGTATACGCTCTTGGAGTACATAAAAGAAAAGATACATTCATCAAGAATCATAAGGTACAACACTTAATGATAGTCATTGGTTACAAATAAGCAATCAAATCATATTAGGAAACAGTCAATATAAATTGTAAGGATACAAGCAACAAAGTTACAGTCATACAGTCATAAGTGGAAGGAGATGGGTGATGGGAATGATGAGAAGATTAATAGTAGTGCAGACTTAGTAAATAGTTTGACAGTGTTGAGGGAATTATTTGTTTAGCAGAGTGATGGTGTTCGGGAAAAAACTGTTCTTGTGTCTAGTTATTCTGGTGTGCAATGCTCTGTAATGTCAGTTTGACGGTAGGAGTTGAAACAGTTTATGTCCAGGATGCGAGGGGTGTGCAAATATTTTCACAGCCCTCTTTTTGACTTGTGCAGTATACAAGTCCTCAATGGAAGACAGGTTGGTAGCAATTGTTTTTTCTGAAGTTCTAATTATCCTGAAGTCTGTGTCTGTCTTGTTGGATTGCAGAACCAAACCATACAGTTATAGAGATGCAGTTATAGAGGTGCAGATGACAGACTCAATAATTCATCTGTATAACTGTATCAGCAGCTCCTTGGGCAGTTTGAGCTTTCTGAGTTGGTGTAGAAAGAACATTCTTTGTTGTGCTTTTTTGATGATGTTTTTGATGTTAGGTATCCATTTTAGATCTTGCGATATGGTAGAACCTAGAAATTTGAAGATATCTACTGTTGATACTGTGTTGTCAAGTATTGTAAGAGGTGGAAGTATGGAAGGGTTTCTCCTAAAGTCTACCACCATTTCTACAGTTTTGAGTGTGTTCAGTTCCAGATTGTTCCGGTTGCACCACGAGGCTAGTTGTTCAACCTCTCATCTGTGTGCGGATTCATCAGTGTCTCAAATGAGACCGATCACTGTTGTGTCATCTGCAAACTTCAGTAGCTTAAAAGATGGATCGTTAGAGCTGCAGTCATTGGTATATAGAGAGAAGAGAAGTGGGGAGAGCACACTGCCTTGGGGGGGCCCTGTGCTAATTGTACAGGCATATAATGTAATCAGATTTATCAAAATATACTTTTAAACAAAGACCAGATGTCCATTTCTTGGGAATGCTAATATGGATTCCTGTACTGAACATAAAGCTGAACTAACTGGTCTCCAGGATTCCTTTCAATCTTCATATTCTATTATTCAAAAACAAAAATACTATTTGAATATATCTGTCATTATGGTTAGTTAGTATATATGCTTTTCTTTTCTTTCTGTGTTTTTAAAATGAGGTACAGTGATGATACATCTAATTAATTTGTATGCACACAGATTGCATGTACAGAAACCATGCAGATTGCATGGTTTTCTGATGTATTCAGAAAACCAGGCGATATCCAGATATCTCTATTACAATGGTTTTGTATGGAATGGCAATGGTTTTGTGGTTTATAGACTTTTGTTCCTGGATCACAATATGACTTCTGAGACATTAGTGTTTTTTTTTTTCTTCAAATAGACTGTCTTTATCATGGATGAAAGGAGAGACTGATGAACTGAAAAGGTTACTAAAAGCCTACCAATACTTAGCAATGCCCATAAACCTCAGTTGTTAATTTTAAATCTAGAGTATGCTTCACAATATATTGCTTTATTTAATGGAAGCTACAAAAGCCTTTAACAAATGTGGATCGAGGAGGGCAAGATTTCAAATACGCTTATGCTTCAGTCACTTAAGCTTTCCCCCACCCCCTTAAATGTGAAGCACAGACTTGTTTTCAACCACAAAATACATTTAATTGAAGAACGGAAGAAAATACCCCAATAATACAAGATGCAGATGAAATTTATTTATAGGGTGTAACATATACACAAATACACATTTATAGGGTGTACAATATACACATACACTGCATTAAAACAAAGTCATATATAGTGAGATGCAGCATTAAAGTTTACTGTTCCACGCCAAAGTTGCTTTTTCAAAAGGCGAGCTCTTAGCACTACCAAACAAAACACATGGTGTAGTTCTTTCATCTTTTTCTTTCCTGCTTAATGGAATTTTTGAGGAAAGAAAACATTGAGAAGAGTGGGAAAAATTGGGACGGCTGGGGAATAGATTAATCCAATGAAATACACAATGTAGAAAGTTAGGAACTGGATTCTCAATAATGGGGCAGGAGTATAAAATGTTAGCCTTCGAATATAAGATCCACTTCAAAATCGTGGCATGGCATAAATTCTCTAGAACAGCTATTGTCTGTGAAGCAGGCATACCTGGCTTTTCACCAATCCTGAGTAATCTTGGACTGGTTCTGTGGTTTCGTGAAGGGAAACAGGACCCTGTGAAATGATTTAAATGGAACTGGAACTGTCACAAGGATTTAGCACTTCCAAGTGCAGTAAAAATGTAGGCAGAGTGCCTGCAAAGAGCACCACATGCAGGATTCATTTATCTGCAACACAGCAGACTGAAGGGGAAAAAAAACAGAGTCATGTAACTATACTGGAAGATTTTAAAGATCACTTGCAGTTCAATCAATACAGTAGAATGATCTTTTGTTGTTTATAGGGACATTCCCAAATCAATGTAATTTCTTAGACCAGGAGTGTCAAACTCAAGGTTCTTAGATCTGGCCCACGGAGCCACCCTGGAAACAGCTAAGGAATGGCCTGCTTACCTCTGCCGACATAAACGGAGCTCGTGGAGGGCTGCAGGAGGCCATCACGGCTGAAAATGGGGCCCAGGGGCCCCTGTGCGGCCCACCGGAGCACCATTTTTATCAGCAGAGGGCTGCAGGAGGCCATCACAGCCGTAAACAGAGCTCACAAGGGCTGCACATGGCCCTTTTGAGCTCCATTTTCGCTGGCAGAGGGTTGCAGGACACCATCACAGCCAAAAACAGATCTCAGGAGACTGTTTCGTTGGCAGAGCACTCGGACCACCATAGATGCCTCCAACACAAGTGACCTCAAGCTGGTCATGGCGCTCCCAGTCCCCCAAGGTCAAACACAACCCTGATGCAGCCCTCAATGAACTCGAGTTTGACACCCCTGCCTTAGACAATCTTCTTCTAATGTCATATAATTCTCAGCAATAAGAAATACCAAAAGCAGTCAACTGTCAGAATGCATCAGTTCGAAAGCTCCCTATACGTATTTATGTATATTAAACATATATTGCCTGCCAAACAAAAAGCAGGAGAATTAATGGATCTTTTTACCAATCCAGATTTATCAGTATTTCCTTTACACAACTTGAAATTTGCCAGCAATTGTCACAATTGTTGGCAAATGTCATAATTAATGGATCTTTTTACCAATCCAGATTTATCAGTATTTCCTTTGCACAACTTGAAATTTGCCAGCAATTGTCACAATTGTTGGCAAATGTCATATAATTATGTTTCAAAAAGTTAAAAGGCACTTTTATTTCTTTTAAAATGTTCAGAACTTTTAAACTCCAGATCCAATTGATAATATTGCAATTATTTCTCTATTTACAAAGTCTGCCAGGGTCATCTTATTCTGTTAAAAAGTAAAAAAAAAAAAAAAGTTGCAGAAATTTTATGGTGTTCACCATGTTAGTCAGTGGGGCTTATGACATGAAATCATTTCACTTTGAGTCAAATTTGGTTATTTTCAGAAGCTCTCAAGATTATTTGAAATGAACTTTGTAACTAGACCCATCCCCACTCTGATGCTGTGAAAGACCTGTTAGAAAATAAAACCAATTTCCTTACCCACTGCTTTAAAAGGAACATAGTCTGCAGATCAATATGTGACAGAAAACAGTTAAGGGAGAGAATTAGTATCCTGTATCAAGGCAGCTTCCCAGCTTCCCGTGTCTTAAAGGGGAATACACACAAACACACACAGAGAAATGAAGCAATGCTACTGCAGCACAAATGGTGTGGATTGTAAACTGAAAATGAAATGGCTGAAGTTAAAAAAAAAAAACACCTTTGTCTTCACATTTCCTTAGCAGTTGATTCTTTGCAAGACACATCAGTTCAGTATAGAAATTCTAGGCAACATGGACTAATTTTCAGAGTATAATGAAGAATCAGCTAGCAAGCACCTTTTGAAACTTGTATCTCACTCAAAACCATTTCCCCCTTTTTTTCTTAAAAGTACTCCAATAGCATTTCCTCTTTTTCTTTCACAGAAATGAATGAAGTCAGTGTAGTGGCTATTTCTAATTCTTAACTTAAGCAAAATTAATGATGTCATTTCCCCTGTTGAAATCTAGGTGCTTTGCTTCTTTGCAGCTGGATTTGGCTCTCCCTCTCTCCCTCCTTGCCCCCATACATAGTGGATTTTTTTGCTATTCCAATTCCAGCCTAAAGGTAGGAAAATGTCATTTTGGAGCTGTTTTAATAACTCTTGTAGTTATGATCCCTTGGCGCCACTTGTCATACGAAGAACTAAAGCAGGGTGAGATGAGTAGCACCTTTTCCAAGGTGCCCTCTATTCAGCAAAACTGCCTATTCTAAATCAGCTAGAAATTGCTGCACTAAGGGCTAAAATTTACATTAGTTTATTCTTTTCATCTTATGCAAAATTAGGCAACTTTCATGTACTTATTTGTCTCTCAATTTACACATAAGTAACACAAACACTGTGACAAGGACTGGCTACTGTGACAGGAGGTGATGGACTAATGTCATCTTGTCTAAAATCTGGATGGCAAGATTTATTCTCTCCTACTGTTATATTCAAAAAGGAAGTGGTGGCTCAGTGGCTAAGACACTGAGCTTGTCGATCAGAAGGTCGGCAGTTCAGCGGTTTGAATCCCTAGCGCCGCATAACGGAGTAAGCTCCTGTTACTTGTCCCAGCTTCTGCCAACCTAGCAGTTCGAAAGCATATAAAAAATACAAGTAGAAAAATAGAGACCACTTTGGTGAGAAGGTAGCACCTTCAGCATTTAGTCATGCCAGCCACATGACCACAGAGATATCTACGGACAGTGCTGGCTTTTCAGCTTAGAAACAGAGATGAGCACTGCCCCTAGAGCCGGAAATGACTAGCACATATGTGCAAAGGAACCTTTACCTTAGCTTACTGTTATATTCATTCTAGGATTTAAATCTGATGGAGTATGTGCTGCACCAGTTTCTCTTGCTGTGCTCAAATTATGTGTTTGTATATTATATAAATCTGTTGGGGGGAATGGGCCTGAGCTTATTTTATGATATAGCATTTTTTAGAAATTATTATAAACAGATGAGGTGAGGAGCAGGGGGAAGAGAGAGAAAGAATATAAAAACAAGTAAGAATCTCCTATATTACTATTATAATTTGTGTTTATGAATCCTCTCCAGAGCAAGTAAATCTAGACAGCACATTTGAATTAGCTATGAATCTCTTAGTTTTAAATTACTTCTAAAGAATTATAAGATCTCATCTTTATGCATCAAAAGTTTCCCAATCCTCCTCCTCCTCCTCCTCCTCCTCCTCCTCCTCCTCCTCCTCCTCCTCCTCCTCCTCCTCCTCCTCCTCCTCCTCCGCTGTTCTGGGACATATCTGGGAGGGAGGAGTATGACAATGTACATAATGACCCTCTTAAGAGACATAACCAGTGCAATGACTTACCGATAGTTGCTCCCACCCTCTTTTTGCAGGATGATCTGTGTTCAGTTCTGTCCATTTCTGAACTGATGGGCACATTCCCAAAGTTCTGAGGTGCCACCACCCAAATGCTAACACCTGTACATTGATTTGTACCATGCCAACAAATTTTGGAATTACTATTTTTAAATATAAAAAGACGGGTGTGGCAGGACTCAGTGATGCTTCTGAGAATTCAGAGCAACGAAATGCTCCTAATCACAAAATGCTCCTAATCACATAATCAATATAGATAGATGTATCTATATTTCTTTCAACTGCCATTTAAACAAGAGTTGACTTCTTTTATTTATTTATTTCAGATGTTCAGCAATACAGCCCATTCTCTGATGATGCAGTACACAAATATTAATGATATTAATGATCCAGAGTCAAGCTAGGGATATAATTGGCCATATGATTTTGTTTCTCACTCTTTAATTGAATGATGTGACACATTCTTCCTGCACATTTTGCTTCTAGGGAAGTTAACCAATGGTGGATTTTCCCTGGTGGCTTGTCCCCTACGTTCCATGTGCCAGACTGACTTCAGTCTAAGCCAGCTTCAGCGTTGACAAAGGGCTTTGTATAAAGCTCTTGTCTTTCAGTATGGGGGCTTGCTAGGCACAACAATGCAATGCTGGGGAGATTTTTATCCCCTAAATAATGTGTTATTTGGCACATTACTTATAGCTAAGAATAAAATACCATCTGTTATGTGCTCACAATAATTCAGTCTGGAGAGTTTAGCTTGTGGTTTTTTTTTTTTTTTTTACAACCTTAAAACAAAAATAGATTATTGGGAGGGGAGATTCACAACATCAAGTGTGCATGTGGGATGTGTGAGCGAGACACATAGAGAAAGGGAGGGCGACAGAGAAGAGGAAAATCTTTAATGCATGTTTTATTCATTATTTCTTTTTAAAAAGCATAAACAATAAAAGGCAAATTCTTAGTTCCTGAGATAAGCTGCTCCTAAAGCTACCTTAGCTTTATTGTTCAATTCTTTTGGTGTTTCGTTTTAGTGACCATTGAATGAAATCAGTACAAATTGTGGGGAAAAAAATATCCTAAAATCACTATCTGATTCTATTGTGCTCTGCCTGTAATGCAGGAAGATAATTAAGCCACTTTCACTTCCAGTTTTAATTCTTCTTTCATGAATCATAAGTTAAGCATTTTATTTGCTACTCATGTTTATTTATTCATTTACTCACTTTATGTGTTTGCTGTCCTTTCCCAAAGGCTCTTGAATATGAAATGTTCTTGAAGCAGTTAGAACCTAATAAAAATGTTCATCCATTCCATTAGATGCATTTTAATCCAGCAGTATATTTAAAACATTTGTTACTTTGAGTTGCTTTGCAATGCAATAGTTTTCTATTTCATTCCCTCAGTTCTTTTTATACATTTATTTTAAATCTTTATTTCCACCCTTTCCTTTTTTCCCCTATCACTTAATATATCTTGTACAACATGAAATGAATATTTTCCTACTGTCCCAGCTTTACTTCTTTCTCTACAATGGTCTTACACTTTCACAATTGTCATGTATTTTCAAATATGTGGAATGGGATTTGCAATGAGATCAACATTGTTATCGTATTAACTTTGCATGTTTTATGCATTGGTCAAAGTCATCTGAGATACGGGGAGATGAAATCATCAATAGATACTATGTGTACAACTTTACCTCTTTCTCTCTAATTCCAATGGACATCTTGCATCAATATTTGAAGTTACCGTAATTGGCTTTAAAATACCTCAGACATTAATGTGGCTATACTATTGGAGGGGGAAAAGAAGGCTGGTCTGGGAAGAAATCTCTGGCTTGTTCTGAACGAGGATACTCTCCTTCCAAATGAACATTGGAAGTGTATTATTGAGAACTTGTTCTGGAACTAGCTTTACTTCACGATGAGAATATGGCAGCTGCATTTCAAACCCATTGTAGTCAATTTCAGTTTAATGTGAATTAAAATTGTTTTCTGGAGAAAGCTGGCTCAGTTACACAAGCCCAAACTCCAACCCATGTAGATGAAGCAGAACATTTAATAAATAAAATAATCTGATAGGAAGTCTGGTGATTTGATCACATGATACCTATATATAAAATCACCTCCAACTGCTGTTGTTAAGATGTTGGTTAAAAGATCTTGACCAGTTATGTTAGAAGGCATGTATTCTATACATAGAGCAGAATCTAGTTGTGGTCATTGGTTGGAGATATATATGAGTGTGTGTGTGTGTGTGCGCGCGCACGCACATTCACACACACACACACATATATACATCTGTTAGGGAGCCATACAACACAAAGCCAGCAGCCAGGTCATAGAACATCAGCAGGAACTCAATTATAGATATTGCTTCCAGATATAATTGCTTACCTCATTGGCCACACTTCACCAGAAACGCATGCATTTTATCATATTGTATTGTCTTTCACTCATCTCTTCCATTTTTCTTTGTTCCTGTTACCTTGCAGGACCTTGCTATAGGTTGGCTTTCTCATGGAACATCTAAAAAACTGAAAAACCCATAGGCTATTGGCGTAGGCTATTGCGATTAGCATAAGCTCTTTTATGCAGCATTTCTGGACAGAGTGAATGTGACAGAACATTAAAATAAAGAACATATTTTTAAAAAAACGCACACATTTAACATGACCTATTTATTTTCATTATATGCATTATATTGCTGGACTTCTTTGAACAAAAAAATTGAAAAGGATTTGTTACCATATCTCTGTACTGAAATATTTCCTGAACTAAACAATCAGCTTGACCTTCATATTCAGGATGCTATTTATTTTAGAAGTAACAATGTAAAACTACCTACCTTATTTTAGTACAGATTTGCCAGGGCCTTTTCCTTCCACAATTGTTTTTACAGCCAGCTCTTTGTTGTTCTCCAAATAGATATAGTGCAAATATCTCTGTTGGCTTCCTCTATATCTTTTTCCAGGTTTTGTCTTTTTAAAAAGTCTGGATGTTTAGAAAACCTTAAGAATAGCTCAAAGTCACCCCACACATTTATCTTTTCTTCCTTTTCCTTTCAAGGTATAAGTCCTTTAGTGGTGTAACTACATATACAGTATATATAGACACATTAACAAATTATGTGCTTAAAAATGCTGCATTGCTCAATAAAAAATTACATTTTAATATAAAGTTAAATCTCAATGAATGGTAGAGGCTATTAAATGTGTGCGACATAATTTTAAAATTACAGTTATTACAAAGAAGATTCAACTCACTTTTTGATGGGACATCTGTACAAAAAACTACCAATCTAACCAAAATATTCCAGCTAAAAGAGCCCTAAGAATGGAGTAGATTAAAAAAATCTAGATTTTAACTTAATTCTGAAGCTATTTCGCTGAATACCGTACTGTACATATCTATGTGCAGTTTCATTACAGATTTTAGGTTATTTTTAACAAGCACAGATGCATTATATTTTGAGTTAGTCTTTCAAAACATCTTTCAAAACATAAAACTCATTTCATCACATAACAAAATCTCTGGGTTTAATATAATTTTAAAAGAAATCTTCACTTCTACCACTAGGGAGCACTACACTATTAAATGCTGTCTTGCCTTACCTTACTGTTTCAGTTCTCATTTGATAATTTATTGGAAATATTGGCTGATTGCTTTTGTCTTTCTGCTCATAATAAGAGTCTGACCACATATGAAAAATAAGATTCCATTCATAAATTGAGAGAGGAATCTATATATACTATCACACACTTCCTTTGGTATGTTTATGTCCCATTGTTTTATTTTATTTTACAGAAGCATTTTTTTCTTGTTCATTGGAAACAGGAAACGTACACTGAAACCCTTATTGCACACATAGTCTTTACATGGTGAAACAGTGAATTAGACTGGTGGAGTGCTGAACATTTGTGGCCCATTTGAAAAAAAGATTTTGGCTCAGTTATAATTCAATATAATTAAATTCAAACATAGTTTTTTCCCCATCAGTGTATGCTGTCATTATTCTTCTCTATGAACAGTTTCTTTGTTTATTACTCTAACCAAATTTAGTTACTGTAGTGTAAAAGTGTTGCCAAGGCCAAGTGATATATAGACATATAGAGAAATATAGAGATACCAACGCAGACATAGATCTGAAAATACAGAGAGAAAAATCAGAATAATTTACAATACCAATTAGAGGAAGAAGACATCAATCAAATTGAAAATTAATCCATTTTTGAAGGCAATGCACCTCCATAACCAAATGAAAACAACACACAATCACACATTTATATTTATATATATTTATATTTATAAATATATTTATATATTTATTTATATATTTATATTTATATTACATTTATATTTAAATAATACTGAAGCCGTTCCAAGTGTATCTGCCATTGCAGTGCTGTAATATTTGAAACAACATAGAGCAAACAGAAAAATTCCAATAAATATATAAAGCTGCAATTATACAAGCACTCAACTTGTAATAAATCTAATAAAGTGAAGTTGCTTCTGAGTAAAGATACACAGAGTTCTGCAGTCAATATATCAGTTGGATTACAGTAGTAGGGAAAATATATGTTAAATGAATTTGCATCTTAATTTATTTCAGATCAAAATGATCATGGAATTTGATTCATCTACAGTCAAAAAGAACATAATCACAAAAAAATATTATGGAAACTTCCATTTTTTCTAGAATTTAATGTCCAGATGCTACTTCTAGGAGGCCAGTGATGAGGAATTATGGAAATTAAAATTCAGCATCTTGAAGTGAACAGATTCAGCATCCTTGACATGAGCAATTAGTGATCCAAGATAATTCTCTCTCCCCATACTCAGATAAAATATGCATCCAGACATTCAGACAAGCACTGTGGTATGAACACAATTCATGCTTTCCTGATTGTGCCACATCAATTTTGGCCATAAAAGTTGTTTCAGTACTTTAGCAAGTCTTTTGTTAAGTTCTTAGCTCAAACATAATGTGGATCCCAAAGACTGTAAGAAAAAGGTAAACTCACATAAATACATTATTACTTTGGGAGAGAAAAAATAGGTGCTTAACATATGTTTCTTAATGAAATAATTTCTATCTTTGTATGTGTATTCAATTACTTTTTATTTTAATATGTATACAGTTTTAAGGGAAATTAATTGAGAGGGGGAAATGTTTTTTTTTTTTAAATGCTGTGATTACTATTATCCAATTCCTCTGCCCAAATCCAATATTTCTCTTGGCTGTGCCTTAATGCTTTACATCTGTGACAATAAATATCAAATGCAAGGAGAAAGACAGTGAAGGAAACTCCATTGCGGTAATAAGATTACTCTGAAAATAAAGCACTGGATTACCAAAATCTAATTTGGAAGTGATAAAGTGTGTGTGATTGCCAAGTAATTATTACTTCAGAGCCCTTTTCCATGGGGAGAAGGCCTATGATTAGACATCACACCATGCTAAAGTTGCTAGAACTTGATCTTGATGTGAGTAGATGACATAGTTTTGTAGCAAATATGTCAAGACTCTTTCAAGACTCCATTAAAAGTATAAATCCAAGCTTCTACTGAACTGATTGCACAACAGCAGAGATATCGGATAAGGCCAGATAATATATTTTATTAAATCGTAGTTAATTGGACAGTCTTCTAGTTCTGAAAGGTTTTCTTCAGCCATTGTTTATAAATAGGCATCGACTTAGTCTGAAGGAATCACATATTTCTTGACCATTCTGTTCATAGACTATACAGTATATGATTTTGTATGACATTTCTTGTACCAGTAATGTAGTCAATTTGATTTCTATGTACTCCAGTTGTGATGTTGACATACTGCATATGGATATCATTTTTGTGTTTGGAAGCTGTGTTAGCAGTGAAGAAATCATTGGATTGGCAGAAATATTAAGTTTTCTTTCTTCATTTATTACCTAATTTGTTTCCTGGGCTATAAGTGTGTGTGTGCGTGTGTGCGCGCGCGCATGTGTGTGCATATACATGCATGTATATATACACATTTTAACAGTGAAATTTGGTTGCTGAAAAGCTTCCTGCCCTTGTTGTGATGTTATTTAATATTTCACAGAGATAATATATTTATCGGTGATGTGTGCTTGTCTGTTTGATATGAACACTGTATATTATTTCCCAAACTTGATCCATGGGATTATATATGCTTATAGCAGTCAATTCTGATGAGCAGCATGGTGGCCTAGAGGTGAAGAGACTTACCTCCCATTCGGAAGGTTGAGAGTTCAATCCTACGCGGTGACAGATGTTTCTCTATCAGAGCACAAAGAGAAAATATCTGCTGCAAACTCTGCATAGGCATCAGGAAGGGCATCTGGCCAGTAAATGTTCAGCTCCATTCAGTCACCTTGATCCCACCCTAAAGCAAGCGATTATAGAATTATTTTTTAAAAATAGTGAGTTCTGATAGTCATTATTACCTTCATTTAGGTAGTTGCTTTTTTGCTCTATAACATAATTAAAGAAATCCATCAAACAGACAGATAGACAGGGGCATCAAGTGATTGGGGAAGATGTATCTTTTGAATCTCTGCCTGTGTATATCCTTGCCGATTCTAAGACTGATATAAAAAATCAAGGCAAGCTGTGGGAATAGGGATTTTAAGCAGGTGATTATGCCAAGAATAAGCATAGCTTTCCATTCTTCGCCCCCAGTATCCTGGCTTTTTGAAGAATACATTTGTATTAATCTGATTCTCTCACCTTAATTCCACTCTTTGATAATGGAATTTGCAATCATGTCATAAGATCACTTTACATTGGCAACCTTCAGTCTCAAAAGACTATGGTATCGTGCTCTGGAAAGAGGTCCTAAAACAGCATCTAGTGTGACTAAAAAGGCCAATTTGAGAGTGGCAATCCCTTCCACACTGAGGGAAGATACATTCTGCCCCCTGCCCAGCCCCCAGATTTCGCTAGTTCTGGGACTGCCTCTTTGCCTCAGCCTGCCAAACAAGTATCTCTTCGAATTGGAGAAGGCCATGCTGTGTCTTTAGCCTCCAAGCTGAATGATCAGAGGTCAAGGTTTCCCAGTTGTTAATGTCCATTCCCAGGGCCTTTAGGTCCCTCTTGCAGGTATCCTTATATCACAGCTGTGGTCTCCCTCTGAGGCGCTTTCCCTGCACTAATTCTCCATAGAGGAGATCTTTCGGAATCCAACCATCAGCCATTCTTATGACATGCCCAAGCCAGCATAGGCGTTGCTGTCTATCCCGTAAGCATTTCAGCTGGACTTTAGACTTTGCTCTCAATCTAGAGAGATTAAAGAGTTTTCCATCTGTTCTGGTCCAGAGGTAAATACCCTCTGTTGCAGTTCCAAAAGCATGTTTCAACATGACAGCAAAAAAGATCCCGAATAAAGTTGGTGCGAGGACATAGCCCTGCTTCACTCCACTTTGAATATCAAATGAATCTGAAGTTAAGATCACTAACTTTTCAATAAATTCACAGGACAGAAAGAATTCCTGCATCTCAATGTAATTTCATTTGCTTATTCTTTGCTTATTCCTTTCCATCTTTCTACCTTCAGTTTCTTTTAGGGAAGAATGAAAAAATATAGGACAACATACTATAAGGACCAAATAATTGTTTGTACCACTTTTCATTCAATTGACCACTCTATAGTGATTTAGCTTTAGTCACCAAACATAATATAAATATTAGCAGAACAACATGTTTATACATTTCTGCTGTTTTGAAGCTTGCCACTAACTACTACTAACCAAGAAAAAAATATATAGCATTCACTAGATAGAGTAGAAGGTAATAATGCTAGTGAGTACTAAAAAAAGAGACACCTTTAGCCTCTTCATAGAACTTCAGTTAGATTTCTGCTTACTAAAGGCTTTGTGTAAAACTTCAGTATTTCCCCTCTTTTTGCTATTCATCATAGTCTGCACCTCAAATTTTGAAAATAGCCACAAAGACTCCTACATTACAAGACCAGTGGGCTAAACTACATGTTTTCTCAGTGTTCAAATAATGATTTGTTGTAACCAAAGTTACATGGAACAAAACCTAGCACCCTAGCTTATTCCTCCTAAATCATAATTTCAAATTTATATAGCATTTATTTGTAATATGGCCTACTATGATGTCTGCAAGGATCCTTCCTACTGTTCCTTTGGAATTATCCAAGCAAAGTATTGGTTTTATAGATGTTGCTTCAATACATGTTCTTCTCGGGGGTGAAATGCTCCCAGTTTGGACTGGATCACCCGATCTGGTAGCGATGGCAGCAGGTAGTTCAGAGAACTGGTAGCAAAAATCCCTGCCCCCCCCCCATGCCCAGCTGAGCCGCGCGGTCATCAGAGGCTTTTTATTTTATTTTTAAAAGCATTTTTTCTACAACCTCTTCACCCGAAAAAATGCTTTTAAAAGTTTTTTTTTAAAAAAGCCTCTGATGATCACGTGGCTCAGCTGGGATTGTCAGAGGCTTTTAAAAGCATTTTTTTACAATCTCTTCAGCCAAAGAGGTTATTAAAAAAAAATGGTTTTAAAAGTAAAAAAAGAGAAAAAGTTGGCCACGCCCACTCAGTCACATTACCCCCACAAGCCACGCCCACAGAACTGGTAATAATAAAATTTACATTTCACCACTGGTTCTTCTGAACTTAATCATTTTCTGATCTGTGGTAGAAAAGCAAATTGATCCCCAAGTGAAAGACCCGGTAACACCTTTTCTACAAATTAAAAAAATCCTATTATGGCAGATTATTTATATTACTTATGATTACCAGTCTCTGCTTTTTTCATGCCACTGAGGCATGAATTAATATTAGCATAATAATTGAAAGTAAATTGATGGGAATCATCAAAAGCAATGCAGCCTGACCCTGCTTAGTGGCACTGCTCAGATTGAGGTTTAATCTCAACATGCACTTGATGGAGGATTACTTCACTCCAAGTTATCCCCCAAGACTTCTTTTATTTCCTTCTCCTTCTAGCCTCCCTTTCATATAATCAGTAGGAAAATACAGTCAAGGTGAGGGTCTTTCTGCAGCAATTGCAAAAACAAAAATAAATTCCACCATGCATGGCCAGAACCCTCTTTTCGCATGACCCTCTGATCCTAAACCACCACGGTCACATTGTGGCTTCACATTGGGGCACTGTCTGATAGCTCACTTTGTGTTATGTGGAAGACATCTGCTGCAAGCAAGGAACATGCAAGCAGCACATGGCATACAAGGGATTCATTTAAAGCAGCTCAGCTACAATTGTTTGCCTCCCAAACTCCATTGAGCCATTCACTGTCTGCCATGAGAGTGGTGGCAACCATCCTTGAGAACATCACTGTTAGGCACTAAGGAAGATGGGGGGAGGGGAAGCATCTGAGACTGTAACATTCTGACTCCCTTATAGGATGTTGATCATGTTGGCCTTCTTGATTGTTCTTACCACCTCTTTCTTAGCCATATCAAGGGCAGTAGGAGAAAAATATTTTGTTAGGCAGGCAAGCAAAGATTTCATCCCTTCCTGTTTATTAGAAGAGGAGGATGTTGGCAGTAGGGAACAGATGAAAACAGGAGAATCCTTGAGAAACGGAAGGCAAAACTGGAATTTGGGAATATTGAATTCCAGAACAGAATATTTTATTTCGTCTGTTGTTATTTTTGTTCTTTCTACTTTTTTTCTTTTTTCTTATTTTTTACTTTTTTCTTATTTTTCTTTTTCTTGTATTTTTTCAAGAATATGGTACTAAAAAAAAAACACCTTGCTAAAGCAATTACAGCTTATCACAGTAGCTCAAAACATTTTGCCATCTGAGGTAAAAAGATGGTATTTGCTCACACCATTTCAGATGACAATGGAATGAGTGGTTGATTTTTCACTATCAGCTTCAAGACTTTGCCTCTGCCAAATAGCACTTAGACTTATATACTGCTCCACGGTGTTTTATACTACTCTCTACATAGTTTACAGAGTCAGCATAATGCCCCCAACCATCTGGGTGCTCATTTTATCTGCCTTGGAAGAATGGAAGACTGAGTCAACTTCAACCCTATCAGAATCAAACTCCAAGCTGTGGGCAGAGTTGGCCTGTAATAAACGCTCAGCTCCATCCAGTCGCCTGACTTTACCCTGAATTAAAGGATTATGAGGTTATAAAAAGGGAGAGTTTTTTTAGTGTATTCTAACCACTATGCCATCAGGACTCCAAGAGATAATTTAATTATTCCAGCAAGCTGGTCTGATGGGATAAAGGTTTTTAAATTGGGTTTTGATAGGGGTTTTAAAATGATTTTAGTTGGGTGTTTTAAATTCGGCCAATGATTGAATTATTTTAATTAAGTTTTTAAATTTTTGTTATATATTGTTTTTACCATGGCTGTTCACTGCCCTGAGTCCTTTGGGAGAAGGGCGGCATATAAATATAATTAAAAAAAAAAAAAAGGAGTCTAGGACAAATTGCTTTGTCTCCTTATACAAAGTAGATGATCAATGTTAGCTATGTGTTGAAATAGAGGAGCAAAATTAAAGGCTTAAATTGATCTCTCCACCCTCAACAGCCTCCAAAAACTATTCCAGATTGAAGGGTTTTTTTTTATGTAGAATCATAGATTGTTAGAGTTGGATGGAAACTTTGATGTCATATAATTTAGTCAGCTGCCTAGCAGAGACATTCACTCACTACATTCCTAATAGATGGATATCCAACTTGTCTTTAAATATTTCCTCTAAAAGAGATTCTTCCACTTTCCAATATAGCATGTTGACATGTTCGGCAGCTGTTATCATTAGGATTTAGGTTTTTTTTTCCCCTTCATTCAATATCCATTGTAAGTAACATAAAGTAAACCTTATTAAAGATGTAACCGAAGAGTAAAAATATTAACTGTATTCAATTTCACTTCATTCAAATGGAAGGGAAATTAAATTTAATTGTTGAGCTTACCCAACCCATTACTATTTAGGTATGACTTAAAAGCCAAATTGGAACTTTAGCCCAGAAGAAAAAAAAATATGTACCCCTGAAAAAAGGAAAAGGAATATGTTAGTTCGAGCATTGCTTGCTCTTAAAACAGGAGAATATTCGATTTCCATCTGTAACATTATTTATGCAACCTAAAGGACCAATAATTAACATATATATATATTTGCTTTGTCACCATTCACTTGGTTTGTCATACAATAAATTTATGATTCACTAGTCATGAATTTGCTAGCTATGTGGGTGGTAACCTGTCTGGATTTTGATGCATTTGTTTTTGCCTTCTCTACCCTCCTCTCCTCTACTTCCAGACCTCCACCCCTGCCTCTAGCTGCAGAAATAAGGTGTTTGTCAAATAGTTGGACAGCTACAATCAATAGCTCTGTGATGCTATTTGGCTCAGCCAGGTCAAAAAAAAAGAGCATAAGCGGTCCATAGAGAAAAAATACATATAAAATATAAAGTCTCTGTCAAACTAATTCATTAATATAGGCTCCATGTTTGATGTGTTGCGGTTTCATAGTAGGGAATAAGGAAAAGTGAAAAGCCATCATAGACCAAGATATGATGATACAAAAGGAGCTGGCTAAAGAACAAGTATCTGCATTCACCTCTTATTTCAAGTTCATCACACAGTTGAAATATTCCTAATGGTCAAGGTATCAACTATCCAGTCTCTAGGAGTCCTGGTGGCATAATGGTTAGAACACAGTGGTTAGAATGTAATTTTTAAAAAGATACTCTGCCTGAATTACAGAACAATAAGAAGAAAGGCTCAATCCTGTAGAGTCAGGTGTCATACAAGGCCACTTTAATTCAGTGTGATTCATACAAGCAGTAGTGAACAAGAAGAGTAATTGTTACTTTCTAAAGCCCATAGTGTCACTGTCTCCAGTGTTAAAGACTTCAGATGTATGGCTGCTGGGTTGGGTTCCACAACTATGTAGCTGCACAATAAGGCAATATAAGCAGTTACACTATACATACAGGCATTTGTCATTCATTCATTCATTTAAATTTCACTGCTGGCTTTCTCACTAATATAGTAACTCTGAGAGGCTTACAATATAATAAAAAGTTAAAAATACAAAAACAATTAAAATTAGAAAAATTGAATTTGGGTTAGAAGTTAAAAATCAAGATGTTGGGCAGCCTATGGGTGATAATCTCCTCTACCTCATCAATCAACCTTAGTGTAGCAAGCCCCTGTCGGGGCCCCAGGCCAAGTGGCAGAGCCAAGTTTTTAGGCTGTTCCAGAAGGCCAGGAGTGTGAGGGTGGACATAATCTCTGACTGGAGCAGGGGCCACAGCAAAAAAAAAAAAAAAAAAAAAAAGGCTCTTCTCCTTTTAGTTAATGTCACAGTGTGGCTTTTGGAGGAGCAGGGCTATTCACAGTTGCTTGTATCAAAACTCAAATCCTGTAGGCAACTCTTAAGAAATTCATGTTGTGGGGTGCTGATCTTGCTTCTCTCCATCTGCAGGTAATTATGGGAAGCTACAAGCAAAATTGAGGACTGCCGTGGTTTAATATAATCCCACCACCTATCAAATTACCCTGTGCATTGTTCTAAATAGTTACTGTATTCTTTTGGGAACAATTAGAAACAAATTAGGATTCTGTTCATGTACCATCCCGCCAACTGTGCAATACAGTCCCTGCCTGATTTAGCAGAAGCAGCCCTAAGGGTGCTAATGGTAACTCTCAGTCTGATTGGTCTGGGAGATTTCAATACTCAGACTTTCGATCTCGCCTCAGCTAGTTAAGACTTGGTTTTTCATGCTTTCCAGGTCCCATGTGTTAGTTGATACATGACCTCACTCACGTTTCAGGATATACTCTGGATTACCTTTGCTTCAGCAGATGGTGATCTGGTAGTTGAAGGGTATTTGAAATAATTCCACTGAAAGAACTCTAGGGAGTTTTCCCATACCTTTTGGGCTGCCTTGTCAAACCTTGGTTGATTTTTGCAATGGAAAAATAGCTTGGGCAGTTGGCTTAGGTCTTTCTAAACACTCTTCCAATTGGCCAAAATCCAAGCTTCCAAGTGGAATGTAGTTCCTGGGGAAATAGTAAAAAGATTGGTGGAAAGAGACCGGGGATGTATTTGACTAAACCCAAATTGCTTAGAGCTAATTTTATAGCCTACACTTTGCTGTCATTGCAGTGGCATGGTTTAAGCAGAACAACTGCTCTAAATGATGAAAGAAGTAACAACATCTGAATGCCAAATGTTGAAGAAAACTTTGCAGTGCACTGTGAGTGATTTGTTGAACATTTTGCCAATAAAAACCATTTACATCTGCTTCAGCTTGAATTCCACCTATAGAACAGTCTCCCTGTTCTCTCTCTTTTGCTCCCGTCTTCGCCCATGACTGGAGAGGCAGGTAAATAATCAATGACACAGGGTGGGAGAGATTGACTGAGTGATCCTGGAATTTGGCAACAGAATTTCTGCAGGAGTTCAGATCTGATCCTTAGTGGTGCTACCCTTGGATGGGAAAACATTTTTACAAACATAGTCTTTCTTGAAATGGGCCAAGTTGTATGTCTGTTCAAGTCTGTTTTCATTTTTGGGGGGATTGAATATTGCTTTTTGTTTTACAGGAGGATAGAGAAAAAAATGTTCTGTCTATAGGCTTATTTTGCAATCTTATTAACTCACTTTACAGAACCAGGCAGAAGTTGGGGTTTACCAACAGGGACCAGCTTCAAATTACTCTACAGAATAAAGAAAGTTTACTAATTTAGGAGAACTTTGTGAGAAATCTAAACACTTAGAGCAGGGATGTCAAAATGGCGGCCTGTGGGCCGGATGCATCACATGCAGGCCACGTCCACCACAGCTCCGCAAAGGGGAGAAATGTCACAATATGTCACATGATGGCAACGTGATGCTGCAAGTTTGACACCTATGACCTATAGAAACAAATGGACTATGGAAAGAAGTTTGTGGCACTTCAGATGTTTTGGACTATAATTCCCATCACTCCTAGCCAGTAATAGAAAGCATCTGTTTGCCTATTTCTGGCTTTGGTGATTCTGAAATAAAATTAGAGCAATGACGGGGGGGAGGCGAGGAGGGATGGTGGTGTTTCAGGATCTTGAACAGTGTGGATTTTAAACATGTGACAATAAACTAACATTTCTGACCTAAGAATGTCTTAATTGTTTTATAGAATTTAGTGTGCCAGCCAAGAGTACATATGAATTATTTTCTCAAAGCAATTATGTCACTCTAATGGGTTAAATTAAACAGGCAGCATAAATATAAGATGAACATATGGTCCAGCTCCTTGGAGGATTTTATAAAGCAAATGGCTGGTGAAACATCAATTCGTGGAGTGTTTTGTCAATGTGCAAAAGCACCCTCCTTCTACATCTATTCCCCCCCTTAACACATACAAACATCACAAAGAAAAAGATCAGGTTATCCCAATTATTTCGCTTCTCTGCAATATCACAGTGACATAGAGGAGAAAAAATTTGCTTAAGGGAAAAAAATACAATAAGTGGCTAACCCTCCTGGGTTACTGGCATAAAACAGGAGAATATGAGAAAACTGATATAGTTTTCTAATGCAAATGGAAATGAGAATCTGAGAAACAAAGCCCCTCAGGTTTCATAAAAATGCAATTTCTGTGAGTTTGCTCCCCTCTCTCTCTCTGCCCCCTCCTTCCCTCCCCTCATTCTCTCTGAATATGGCGCTTTAGTTATACTAGTTGAGATTTAATAATAAAGAATAGAATAGAATAGAATTCTTTATTGGCCAAGTGTGATTGGACACACAAGGAATTTGTCTTGGTGCATATGCTCTCAGTGTACATAAAAGAAAAAATACATTCATCAAGAATCATAAGGTACAACACTTAATGATAGTCATAAGGAACAAATAAGCAATCAAATCATATTAGGAAATAGTCAATATAAGTCTTAAGGATACAAGCAACAAAACTACAGTCATACAGTCATAAGTGGAAGGAGATGGGTGATAGGAACGATGAGAAGATTAATAGTAGTGCAGACTTAGTAAATAGTTTGACAGTGTTGAGGGAATTATTTGTTTAGCAGAGTGATGGTGTTCGGGAAAAAACTGTTCTTGTGTCTAGTTTTTCTGTGTGCAGTGCTCTATAGCATCGTTTTGAGGGTAGGAGTTGAAACAGTTTATGTCCAGGATGCGAGGGGTCTGTAAATATTTTCACAGCCCTCTTTTTAACTCGTGCAATATATAGGTCCTCAATGGAAGGCAGGTTGGTAGCAACTGTTTTTTCTGCAGTTCTATAAAAGTCCATATAATAAACATAACAAATTTGATGATCCATCATTGCAGGACTTCCATTATTTGCTTGATTGGAATCCTTTTCAGGAGTTGCTGTTTTAAGTTCAGAATTAACCTGATCATTTAGGAACAGGACATGATTAAAATCAAGAAGAATAAAATATTCCCCTTCTTCCAGGAGAACTCCTTCTAAGGAGTCAGGTTCAGTAGCCTTGGGTGAAAAGTAAGGCTTTGGGTGAAAAGTAAGGTAAAGTGATGTGCGTTTTTCACATGAAGGTTTATAGGAGAAATCTTAAATAGAGAGCTGTAGCAACAAATACAAGAACCTAACCTCATCAACAGATGGTGTCAAGTAAAAAAAAAATTACCTTGCAATTTAAACATTTTTTAAAAATTGCAGCTCAGTTTATTTAAAGCTTTGGATTCAAGAGATGGTAACCAGGTTTAGGAGTCATTTCTTTACCCTTTCCACACCTTGTTCTTGAGAAAGCAACTCAGCTTCTAGGAGCCTACAAATCTTTTATTTTTCACTCACAAACTTGATCCTGACACTTTAGAACTGATTTAAATGCTGACAGGAGAGAAACTTCCTCTTTTAGACTGTCAATCTTAGTAATGGAGCTGTTTCTTTTAAAAATGCATTCAGAAGTGATATGTCAGTGAAGATTCTCAGTCATCCAGATAAAATAGTTTGGAAGTTGAGTGATGGAAACTGGATTTATTTTATTGTTGGTTTGAGACTGTGTCTGTGTGTGTGTGTAAAAATGTTTGGTCCCATGACCACTCAGATTGGATCTTGAAACAAGTTGGTTAGGGGAATCTGAGAAGGCAGAGAGTCATTGAAATGTGCCAATTTCTAAAATTCTTAGGGATATTCAGAGGTGGTGCATATGGGATGTATCATGTATACTCCTTGGTCCCAACACTCCTTAAATCAAAACCAGTGATTTTGAAATAGACTGACAAAACACAAAACACAATTAACACAATGCTCATTCCATTCAGTGCAATGAAAACCTTTTATTCTTCAACTGCATACATCAGTTACTAGAATATACTCATGAAAGTATACCACGGAATTTTGAAGGACTGAGCTTTTAGGTGTTATTCAAGCAGATCTAACTCTCTTCAACATGGTTAAATCATGCACACAGAGATACCTTTATCCCTTCCTCCTTTCTGTGGGAGTTATGAATCAGAGACGGAAACATCTGGAAAAGAGAGAAGTAATCTGATGTAAGCCAAATAATGCTTTAAGATGCTACAAACTGTCTGGTTCCATCCAACCTTTCATGCTGACATCAAGTGATGACCTTGAATAGGGGGATTTCATTTTCTTCATTTCAGAGGCTGAACTTTAGAGGACATGAACACAAGTCAGGATCAAACTTCTGCTTCTGTATATTTTAGAGTAGCAGTGACAATCCATTTATAAAACAGTGTATTATGGTTAGCCTATTGCATCAGGTTTTGGAGGCTGCTAAATTTACCTGAGATAAAAATAATAGTAAAAAATTCTTCCCAAGAAATGAGGATGGGAACATAGTAATACATTGGAATAAAAAGAATTATGCCCTAATAAGCAACATTTCAAGAGGCTTTACAGTTTTAGCAGAGCATGGATCTACATGAGAAGTATTTTTAATACCCAAAAGAGACATTGGGACCAATCCAGCAGCTCAGAATTTTGGGGGTTTCTGGCTCTGGGTTTATTTATCTGATTGTTTCCATTTGCTAAAACTTGTAAAAGAAAGAAAGACATTTCATCCCTAAGCTTTCTCCTTTAGAAGAAACTTTAGATACAGAAACCAGTGAATTGGAAAAGTGGGTGTGAGACCATAGTACCGGTAGTCTTCAACTTACAACCATTCATTTAGTGAGTGTTCACAGTTACAATGGCACTGAAAAAAAGAGACTTATAACTGATCCTGAAGCTTACAACTGCTCAGTATCCCCATAGCCACATGATCAAAACTTGGATGCTTCACGAATGTATTTATGATGGTTATAATGTCCATCTAACTTTCTTAGATGGCTTCTGACAAGCAGACTCAATGGGGGAAGGCAGGCTCACTTAACTACTACAGCAAAAAGCTCAAAAAAATTGAGTGTAATTCACTTAAGAGCTACCTCGCTTACCAACAGAAGTTCTGGTCCCAGTTGGGGTTATCAGTCAAAGATTATCCGAATAAGCTTAACTAGTTAATGTCAAATACTAGTGTTTTATTAAAAAAATAAAATGACACATCCATTTACAAATGTGTATGCATTTTGGAATATTAGTGTTTACTTACACGCATTAAAATTGGGGCTATGGTAAGCATGGGAGAGTGAGAAGACAACTGATTGGATTAATGTGCTAAATTCATTATGTAAATCATGGAAGTGATGTTGCATATACCAATTGCATCATTTGACCACTTTATGATGGTCAACTGTCTGTTGCCAGGAAGGCAACTCATTTTATATTGTGAAAGTGGAATATGAGTTTTATACATAGCCCATATATATAATTTCCTGTAACTTTCCTTTGTTCAAGGCTCTTCTGTATTCATTTTGTGAGGAGCCCAGTGGTTATTGTTTCAACAATCTCCAACTGCTTGGCTCCCTTATTAAAGTGGACATTCTCCCACAACATAAATAACAGCTAAAGGCTTCCTTGGCTTTTACACAGACACATTCTATACAGACTCACAGTAACAATGAATGGGAAAATTAAGTTTACAAAATGTGGCACATGGCTGAGAATTTATTAGTGAAACAGAAGAAATGGAATCTGTACCTAATGATTCCTTATTACCCATACTGGGAGACAAGCAAATTCTCCAGTTCGTGCACACTATGACTAATATTTTGATGTGGGGAATGTTAATAACTGATAAGTCATTGCTTCATTAAAAATGAGATAAATGTTATTTTCAGAATCCAGTGAAGCCTGTAAATTGTTTCCTTGCAAGTATGCCAAGTAGTTTATAATTTCCCAGTCGAAACCATGGCACGCAGTTTAAATCGCATGTGAACATTCAGGCAATGCATCATACCTTCCTTTAACAAGATTTTTTACCATGCTCTGATTTGCTGGTGTTTACAAAACCATTTTTTAAAAAACACGATTGGTTGCTTCCCTTCCCAGCATTTCTGCACCTTGATTGGCTGTTTGCCAGTGGCTAGGCAACCAAGCTGAAAGAGTTTGGAACCAATGGCAGACTGTACAGAGGGGCCCGTGAAGGAAGAGGCTCTGGGATCAATTAAAATGCCATGCTTTTTCAGGCCAGTTTCCAGAGCATCTGTACATGATTCCACATAAATTTAGGGAATTAACGATCAGACAAAGGTAAACAGTTCTGTGCTTTGGTTAACATGGAATTTAAATGAAGGGATGAAATATGACAAGGCTATTCAGCTTGAGGCTGGGCTTACACCATTTGTTTTAATTTTTAATTTTCATCCAGTTTCTTTATTATTTTAAATACAGTCATAGGTTGCTGTTGTTGTTGTTGTTTTAAAAAAATCTTAGGTGAGCAGAAATAGATTGATTCTGACTAATGTTGAAGCCATTTGTCCAGTACATTATACCTAGGGATTGTAAAAAATGTGCTGTGTGAGAACACATATAAGAGAGAATTTAAGATATGGTAAAATCTTTCTTAATAAAACAAAAATATTTATTTCTATATAGGATGGAGCTTTGGTGGCACAGTGATAGAATGCAGTACTGCAGGTTACTTCTGCTGACTGCCGGCTGCCTACAATTTGGCAGTTCAAATCTCACCAGGCTAAAAGTTGACTCAGCCTTTTGAGGTGGGTAAAATGAGGACCCAGATTATTGGGGGTAATATGCTGATTCTGTAAACTGCTTACAGAGGGCTGCAAAGCACTGTGAAGCAGTATATAAATCTAAATGCTATTGCTATATAGTCCAGATTTCTTCCAAGAACTCCATATATATAAATCTTCATTTTTACCCCCACAACAGCAATTTTATGATAGCTTGGGGTGAAAGAAAGTGACTAGCCAAAATCTACCAGTGAGTTCCCAAGGCTGAGGATGGTCTTTCCCAGGCCTAGACCAACACCTTAATCATTGCAACAAACTGGTTCTTTAAAAAATATTTTTAATCACTTAAAAATATCACAGTTGCATCACTTTGTACATTCAAATCCCTAATTGGTAATAGCTCTTCAGCATATTCAAAAGCAACTGCAGGAGAGCGAGGGAAAAAATGCTCACCTTTTAGAAAAGTACAGGGCCAGATGGATCATTTCTGTACTCATTATAAATGTCCATCATTATAATGGCCTTTTAAAAAGGACGTGTAATTTGCAAGCATCTAGAAGTTAAGCAACTCAATGTTGTTGAGAATATGAGCTGCACAAAAGCAGATATGAGCTGCTTTTGGAAGGGAAGACCAAGCAGATAATGGAAAATAACCTGGGTCCTATTACATGAAAAATGGATTCTCTTGGGTTGGAGTTGGAATACTGGGGAATTTTTGGTGTTCTGTTAGGACAGTGCTTGTAGTAAGATTGTTTACTACAAGCACAGTCCTAACAGAACACCAAAAACAATCTCAAAGAGAGTCCCACATTTTGGGTTGGATTTTTATTAATCCAATGCATATAGATAAGACTGTTCAATCTACTATCTCCCATTTCAAGAATCTCCATGATACACCAACTTCAAATGGCTGATTTGTTGTATTCAGCACTACAGCAACTACACCAAAAACAAAAGGAGGAAAAATAAGTTTTGGTGTCTGTGCACAAATTCTATAGATGGGTGAAGTATTACGTCTTTCTCAAATCTAGGTAATGTTTGTGATCAAACCACCATTGGTCACTCTAATCACATACTTGTTTCCCAGTCTCTAATTTTGGCCATGCATGACAATGTTTCATGACCTACCTTAGCTGAGTTGCTTTCTTTTGTAGAGAAGTTCTATGAGTTAATCTTAAATATTTCTCCCAGCCTTCCACTGCATTCAACCAACTCTATTGCATTTGGGAAGGGACATAATTATTCTTTATTGTCATTCCTTCCGTTACATGTCTGAAATTTGCTGTAATTATTTCATATAATAGGAGGTATTATCACTGCAATGATGGCCCAGTGGTTAAGGAACCAGGCTAGAAAACAGGTGTGTGAATTCTAGTCCTATCTTAGGTATGAATGCTGGCTGGATATCTTTGGACCAATCTCTGTCATCCCAACTCACCTCACCAGCTGGTTGTTATGGCAAAATAGGAAGAAGGAAGGAATATATTAGGTAAATGTGAATTTTTAAAATCTCAAATAAATAAATTACATTTGAAACAACTTCCAGACACTTTAATAAATTTGGTTTTTACATTTGAAAAAATATAACACTTTAATGCATCTCATCCCATCCAGCACCCTAAATTTCATGCAAATATAATATTGTTAGAAATTAGTAGACACCATCACAGATTAATACTTTTCCTATGTTAGATTGAAAAATTTATAGGTGGTGCTCTGGATTGTCCTCTCAGAGGAAGTCAGCTGAACTTTGATCAGCCCTGATTTGTTTCCCTTTTGTTTTAAAAACAGTGCTATATTTATTGTAGAATATAACTTTGACACAACTATTCATAGAAGTGACAGGAAATTTCCTCAAAGCAGTTAGAAAAACCTTCAGATTTCATTCTGGTTTTTCTCCTTTCTAAAGAGCACCCTCCCATTGTAGAACTAGGAATTCCCATAATCTAAATTTTATCTTGATTCTCCATATGCAGTTCATTATCTTTCCTGAGCAAAAGATCAAGTCAAGGTCGTGTCTTGTTCTATGAAATAGGAATGAGGTCATTGGAAGAGCCCAGCAATATCAGTGAAGCCATGATATCCTTATAAGATGAAAATAATGTCCCCAGAACTACCAGTCTTATTAGTTGAGAATTTTCTACTGGGAAATAAAGATTTAATTGTTAGCCTGTTATCTACATATGCTTTTAATTCAACATTTAATTCAAAACATATCAATAGATTAAAAAAAAAACACCTTAAGATACCAAAAAGGGCAATTTTCATCAGGACTGCAACAATCAAATAATTCTTTCTTCAATTGTGATAGCAACAAAAACCCTTGAAATTGAAAATCATCATAATCAACAACATCAACATGGCACTAAGGACAATTTAGTGTTCATACTGAGTCCAACATAGCACCTATACTGAACAAAACGTTCATCTTGGCTCTTGCCAGTGCCAAATTCAGGTTTTATACTGGTGATTTTCTGAGCATTCACTTGAAGTGCTTGCTCATTTTGGGTAATTTGTATAATGCAATTGGAAAATGAACACAAGTGCTCTTCAAAAAATTGCAAGCACTTTCAGATTGTTAAGACTTTCAGACAAAATCAAACACATTCAAAATCCATGAACTACAGGTACAGTGTTCTCTGTGCTACAATATAGCACAATGGTGGCAATTTTTTTTGGCACCGAGTGCCAAAAAGGTTGTGCAGAACTGGTGCACATGCGCACACTCGTCGGAGCCATGCTCTGGAAAAGCCAAACTTCTGGGTTCTAGTGCGCATGTGCGCCAAATGATCAGCTGGCCAGCATGCATGCGCAGGCCGGTTTTTGGCACTGCCTCATGCATGAAGGGATTGCGCTCCAGAAAAGCCAAACTTCCAGGTTCTGGAACAGGCCAGTTTTTGGCACAGCCTCGCACGTGAAGGGATCACACTCCGGAAAAGCCAAACTTCCAGGTTCTGGCATGCATGCTCACCTGACAATTAGCTGGCTGGTATGCATGTGCACACTGGTTTTCGGCACTGCCGTGCTCACGAAGGACAGCTGATTGTTGTTTGCGCATGAGCGCCAGAAACTCAGAAGACAAACAAGCAACGCCGCACTTGCCGGGCAGCATGGCTTCGTGTGCCACTTTGGGCACACGTGCCATAGGTTTGCCATCATGGATATAGCATAAGGATTTTGTTGTACCTTTATCAGATTGAATTAAGTCTCAAGTCAAACTAATTCAAGATCTCTTCTATTACAGAGTATAACTTACATGTAGAGAATGAGAAATAGTCCTTTAGCTCTGTTCCTCCTTATTTTCTTTCTTCATCTTTCATGAATAAGAGGGAGTGAATGCAGCTAGAGAACATATGTTCTCTATCTTAAGTTATTTATAAAAATAATAAAGGTGGGATATAAATAAATACATAAAATAAATAAATAAATAAACACTGCCAATACATTTACAGCATTCAGTCCTATAACCCAAGGATGGGATAGCAATGGTGGATGGAAAAGGTCTATACTACTTATTTATTTATTTATTTATTTGTTTAAATTTCTATACCGCCCTTCTCCAATATAGGACTAGGGCGGTGAACAGCCAAAGTAAAAACAAGACATACAAAATCTAAATCTACTTACCTTCTGTGCAGAGAAAAGAGGAATATGATGATGAGGCACAGCATTGCTATGAGGCTCTCCCAGTTTCCCTCTTTATAATTTGAGACTACCCATTTTAACTAGAGCTAAAAATGATTCAATGCAATAAAAACTGTGAGATGTAATGTACTACCTGAGAACCAGTATGGAAGGGAAGCGAAGGGAAGCGAAGGGAAGGGAAGAGAAAAGAAAAGAAGAGAAGAGAAGAGAAGAGAAGAGAAGAGAAGAGAAGAGAAGAGAAGAGAAGAGAAGAGAAGAGAAGGCATTAATTTGCTGAAACATATGCACAATAAGTAATTTGACTAAGAAATCTACCATTCACAAATGTAAATTTCCAATCTTCCCTTCATTATTCCAATAATTTATTCTGTGCTTCATGCCCAGTTTGTCTCTGACAATGCAGCCCAATTAAAACTGATATCAGCCACAATATTTAACTGTAGTTCAGTGCTACATGAACCAACCTTGAACTTCTGCATTCCATTTTTTTTTTCATCTTCTCCCATTATAACTTCAGGAAGAAGAAAGGAAGCATTCATTTCAGCTTCCTTTCAGCTAATTGCATGTTGTGCTTCTATTTTCTTCTGTTTGGGACTCTAGTTAGTCTTAACTATGCTTAAAATTCATCCAAGCAAAACAAAATCAGGACCCATATTTTGACCTTGGTTTCTTTATAAAGCAAAATTAAAACCCATGGATTGAACAATGGCTTCTTTACACATGCCATAATTTAAACCAGAGATGGTCATGTCACTGGTCATTAGTGAACACATCTTAAGCAATTGATAGGCAGAGACAGAGCCAATAGTAAACCAACCCATTATCTCTTTTACAAAACAATTAAAACAAAAATAATTATGAATTGTTGATGTGGAATAGAAGAGTAGGAACTGGAGAAGATAACAAAATACAAAGACCTGCAAATAGAAGTAGAATGACTGTGGAAAAAGAAAGTAAAGATAGTACCAATAGTAACAGGTGCCTTCCCAAAACAACTGGAGTACCACTTGAACACCATCAGATTGACAAAATTACCATTAATCAATTTCAAATAGCAGCTTTATTTGGAACAGCCTACATCTTGCAATGATACCTGCAACACTATCAAGCAACATCTTTGTATCCCAGGTCCTTGAGAAGGGCACAATAAAAATGCCAAATCCAGTCTAAACATCTGGCTGTGCAACAAACCATAATTTATTACATTCACATGCTGTCCTGCTCCCAGTGAATCTGGGAAGTTTATTTTGTTTTTTTTTTCCTTCTTCTGCCACTTCCTCTTTCTTTCTAAGGCTTAATATTCCTCCCCTCTTCTTTTTGCAACAGGATAGACTCATCTGCTTGTAAATACTTTTTGTAATTGGGCTGGAAGTCACATTAAATTAGACTGGTTGTCCATCTCTGCTTTAAACTAGGAGTAACCAATCTGGACAACCACTCTTTTTCCAGAATAGCAACAAATAAGAGTCTAAATCTTACTCCCTTCATTTTTTCAGTAGTAGAACTATAACTTCCCTGTCAGATTCTGCCTGAAAAATTATCGCAAATGTGTGCTTCTCCTTATTCCTATACAAGTAATCCACAATTTACAGCCACAATTGGGAGCGGAATTTCTGTTGTTAAGCAAGATGGTTGATAAGTGAATTTCACCCCTATTTTACAAGCTTTTTGCAATTTATTTTACTTTAGTTGTTAAGTGACTCATACAGTTGTTATATTAATCCATCTTTCCTCAGTGTTTGCTTTTTGGAAACTGGCTGGGAAGGCAGTTTCCAAATCCATTCCAATCATGTGGAATGACAACCACATGATTCCAGGACACCATAACCATTGTAAAGAACACTAATTGCCAAGTGCCTGCAGTTTGAACATGTGACCTTGAGGATGCTGCGACAGTTGTAAGTGCAACAATGAGTTGTAAGTCACTTTTTCAGTGCCATCCAGAGGTGGAATTCAGCCGGTTTTGACCGGTTTGGGCAAACCGGTAACAACAATGAGCTGGCCCCTCCCACCCACCCCTGCCCTATCCTGTCCTTTATTTCCTGCTTTCTAGCTCATCTCAATTGTGCAGCACAGCTGATTTCCCCCCCCCCTCGCTGTTCTACTTACCGTTGCTGACTTGGAAGGTAAGCAGCTGAGCTTCTAAATGCTTCATTTTCAGTGCGAAGTGCGTGCTCACCAAATCGGTTGTTAAACTGGCAGCATCCCACCACTGGTGCCATCATAACTTCAAACAGTTGCTAAACAAATGGTTGTAAGTCGAGGACTACCTGCGCTGTTTGAGGAACTGAAGTGCAGCCATTTTGTTGGTAGAGAAATAAAGGGCAGAGTAGTTTCTCAAAGATAAAAATAGTCCTAAGATGATTCTTTATAAGCGTTTTAAATTCTTCTGGCATGAATATTTAAGGCTATTTAATTATATATTGTGTACAATTGTACCATAATTTATATTGCAGTCCTAAACCAGCTAGTGCACTATTGTATGCTCAGGTATCCATCTTTTCAAACAATATTCTAAGAGATATATGTTATTTTGTCTAGTAAATTTATTACCCCTTGTACCATACTTCAAAAGTTTGAATGTTTAAATAAAATAATAATTAGTACACAACAAACACAACAACTTATGGAAAATGAAGAAGAAATGAGGCAATTATCATGGTAGTGGAACTGTTCTTTCTCCTGTCAAATAATGATTTCATTTTGAAAAATACAGCCTTGGGCTCTAGTCAGCCAGTCAATTTTTCTTTTTCTTTTTTCTTTTAATGGCTTAATAAGAGAACTCTGACCTTGACTACGGATTTAATTATACAGAGAGAATCACCACCTCCTCCACTGTAAGAACTTCTATAATGGGACTCTCAAATGCCAGGAGACTTGGAAACAATAAGAACGGGGTCACAAAAGACTTCAAAGAAGCTGCCTGAGGAACAATTGGGATCTGAAATAAATGTCACTTAAATGCCATATAAACATTTAAAAGAAGACATTTAATAACTATGTCAATACTGTAATCTAAGGAATATTTCTTTAAAGATTTGGAATTCTAGGTTAGGAAAGTTGACCTTAGTCTGTTCTCTATGAAGCATACTTACAGGCTGTAAACTATAGTAGTCAATATAATGTGATTACTTAATAACAAATATTATTAAGATTTAAGCCACTTTATCGAACTTCATGAGGAGAAATATCTTGACAATCAGTTTTTCTTTATTTATGTATCAAGGTGATCCACTCTGTTTTAGGATTCCATAATGAAATTACATATTGTTGTAGGTTTGATTGTTCCAAATTCCAAAAACCTCTTAAAATGATTTGAACTTCAGCTCAAAGTGGGACTAGTATAGGAAGAATATGTTTAAAAAGCAAACAACTCATAGATATCAAGAGCAGGTTGCTTTGATAGTTGTTAAAAGATAACATAATTGCAACTATCCATTGGCTAACAATACAATCCATTGTCTACCTGTTTATTCGGTGGAGCTACTCCAGAAAGAAATTTTATAAATGTTTGATGATTTTGCTTAAAGCAACCCAAAAAGAAAAAGATATATTAGAATTAAATTCCCAGAGGGAAGGTAACCATTAGTAGTGACAGCCATTTTGAATGTTCTTACATAGAATAAAAATATTTCTGAGATGATTTACTGCAGTACATAATGAATTAGGTTGGCAGCTAGTAAGGTATGAGTTCATTTTGTAACTTATGAAAACTTCTCATGATCTAAGCACATGAAATCTAGTACAGCTATTTCTGAGTTTTTCAGAGTGATGGTTGCCATTCAGCAGATTTTTTAAATCCCTTAGTGGAAGGTTTAAACAATTACCTTTTCTAACTGTAATAGTGTCCCTTATAAATTCTAGTTTTGAGGTGACAGAAAGCAAGGATTTAACACGTCTGTGAGCTTTAATTGGCCTGTAATACTGCAAACCCGTCGTGGCACAGATGGGGCCTGGCTATTTGATAAAGAACAACAAAGGCCTGGAAGTACAAAAGTCAGGTTTCTTGTTATACGATATATTTCAGTGATACAAGGCTGTTTGAAGAAAATGTAGGCAGAACCCTGGGTCATCCAACAAAAGGCAGTGAATCTAGAAACCTACAAAAGCCAGCCTCAAAATTAAATCAAAGTTTCATCCACAAAACAAGGAATTTCATTTTATTTTATTTAGTGGATGGCTTTGTTACATTATCCAGGAGACTACAACAGCAATAGCGATAGCACTTAGGCTTATATACCGCTTCATAGTGCTTTACAGTCCCCTCTAAGCAGTTTACAGAGTCAGCATATTGCCCCCAACAATCTGGGTCCTCATTTTACTGCCTTCAGAAGAATGGAAGGCTGAGTCAACCTTGAGCCTAGTGAGATTCGAACTGCCAAATTGCAGGCAGCAGGCAATCAGCAGAAGCAGCCTACAGTACTGTGCTGCATTCTAACCACTGTGCCATCATGGTTCAGTGATGGCCTCTTACCTCCTGAACTACAGATTAGGTTCTCCTTCTCAGCCCCAGAATCACAGGAACCCATAACAGACAGAGGGAGATGTTATTTTTTTCAAAGCACACAGTCATGAACTATAACATTATCTAAGGAGAAGATAATGCCAGCAAGAACAGACCTTGTGTTATCTATATAGCTAACTGTAAGAGGCTGCTACTTAAGTTGCCGATGTTTGTATGGGGATGTACAGTATAGAGAAAGATGATATTCAGGTTTCAGCAGTCTAGATAAGAAGAATAAATTATTCCAAGAAAACAGCAGAAATCAAGAGTTAAGGATACCTGTAGATCAGTGGTAAAATTCAATTTTTTTTACTACCGGTTCTCTGGGCGTGGCTTGGTGGGCATGGTGTGGCTTGGTGGGCATGGCTTGGTGGACGTGGCAGGGAAAGCTTACTGCAAAATCTCCATTTCCACCCCACTCCAGGAGAAGGATACTGCAAAATCTCCATTCCCACCCCACACTGGGGCCAGCCGGAGGTGGTATTTGCCGGTTCTCTGAACTACTCAAAATTTCCAGAATCTCCAGAATCTGTCAGAACCTGCTGGATTTCACCCCTGCTGTAGATGAGCCATTATTTTCTACCTACTCTGTTGATAGGTATGACAATGAAACTGCTAAGGCAAATTTTCAACATCTGATTGGCCAGCTCCTTAAATGTATGAAGAAAGAGGAAGATAGATTTAAATAATCATAGAAGCTTTCTCTTATTCCTTTCCATAAAGTCTTGCTAGTAAGTGCCCTATGGGAGGGAGTCCCCAAGAAAAGGAAAAAGGAAGGTGGCAACCATTACAGAAGACAGCTCAACTGAAGTCCTATGTTTATTGCAGCCAACTGCTCTGTGGTAAGGTTCCTGGAGATCTGTTAATATTTTTTTCAACCATACATATTGCATTTATATTGACCATAGTTTCCAGTGTTTGTAGACTATTTTAGGATAATTGTTATGCAGAAAGGCTAGGTAAGAAATAACTACAACAAATACTGAGATAAGTAAATAGTCTGTTATGATGGAGTCTTCACTTTTCTTTTCTTTTTTCTTTTTAATTGTGAATTTCATTAAAAAACACAATGTGCAAAGCAATACATAGTAAGAAAAGGAGGAGAGAGATGAGGATTTTTTTTTCCCCATTTGATTTTACTATGCACAAAGAGAAATGAAGATTTGCTTCTCAGATCTGCTCCTCTGAGTTTTGCTGTCTTGTTTACTGTGCTTATGCAGACATCTGATGGTAATGCTGGACCATCTGTCTCCATCTCTGAAAAGATGAGGTTAGTCATCTTCACACCTTCAATTAATATTCCATGAGTAAGGCAGAAAAATGCTAACAAGCTGAATAATCTCTTCAGTTGCAATGGTGTTTGTACACACAGTAGCTGATCTGGCAAAGGAAAGAATTAGATCTTCTTTCAGATCACAGGCAGCTAATTAATCCTGTAGGGATTTCAGTCATATAGGATGAACACTCTGAATATTTTTTTTTAAAAAAAATCCCCTTTGATAATCAAATCGCAGGAGAATTTTGAGTCCATGCATAGGAAAGGAAAATCTATTGACTCTAGCAGAAGTCATAAGGGAGTTGATTGTGTGATTCATTGCTCTTGCAAAATATCTTCTGTAAAAGAGAAGTGGGAAATGGGAAACTGCTGAGAAATATTCTTCCCCTTCAACCCTTTTCATGCCCAATTCTTCTGCCAAGATGAATTCTCAGGGCTGCTCTCCATAGAGATGGGAGGGAGGGAGGGAGGGAGAGGGAGGTTTGTCAATATTACAGTAAATGATGTATCAATGAAGCCATCAGCAAAATTAGAGACAAGCTATATGATTTGAAAAAATTTCCCTCACTTCTAAGAAATGGTTGAAGTCCATCTGCACCAATCTGATCTAATCTCTGGAAGTTTTACTCTTCATTGGTCACAACCATCAAGTAAGAATATTTTGCAATCAATATTTTTAGCTCTAAGTTGCAAACTGCATTATATAAAACCAATATTGGTTAACTGTTAATTCTCCTTTCTAAGTATGGCATACAGTTTGGATTTATAAGATTGGATTTCATAACAGTGTTTCCTGGGCCCCTTTTCACTGTATTCCTCCCAAACACTTTCAATAATGACTTTCTTTAGTGAGAAAAAGAAATATCCAGTCTACAGTACTCCTTCATTCTTTGACTTCTTCTGTGCCACTTTGCTACAAACAACTTGTACAACTTGAAGTACAACTTGAAACTTTGTTATTATCCCATTTCACTTGCCTGAGCCTATTTCATCCCAACTTTTCAAAATCCATGTCAAAATTGTGGATTACCACATCTCTTGTGGCCCATAAAAGTCAAAGAAAGTGTCCTCAAGTCTTTAAAAAATTGCCACCTCGGAAGGAGATGGTGTCACTATGCCAGCTCTGAAAAAAGAGTCCCAGAGCTGTACTGCTTCTCTACAGCAATACTAAATACAGCCATCGATGGGTAGGAGAGAATTATAGGCATAAGAATATTATCTTCATAACTATTGACAGTTTTCTCCATAATTTCAGAAGCACAAAAAAGAGGACAATCTGTAGTTTTCTCTAGGTTGGGGAAATTATATTGCTATCCTCTGACTCAGAAGCTTCCATTCCAAAATCCTGCCAAACTAGACCCCAGTCTATCAGCATCAATAGTACTGAAGCAGAGTGACCCTTTTATTTCAAGAAACTTCTTTTTACTGAAACTGGAAGTAACAATAAGTCGGAATGAATTTTTTTTTTTTTTAAAAAAGAGCCAGCTAATTAATTTCAAACTGAGCTCCCCAGAGAGCTGTCCATGGTGCTGTCTCTATCCTCTACTCCCAGTTTTGTCTCTAAGACCTTTATTTGTCCAATATAATTTCATTATAATATACATCTGTTCAATTTTTACCAATAATCAGCCTGATGTGTTGGAAAGAAAATTCATTAATTACTGCAGGTTGGAAGGAAGGTAATGTCGGACTAAATAAAAATGGAATTGTAGGACGTCAGTGCAAGCAATATCACCAATAAAATGTATGGTATCTCTATGGCAAAAATAGAATTGTTAGTCATAAATTCCTGTTATTGCTGAAAGTGGAAAGATATTTTGTTGGAGTCATATTTGCCAAAGCAATGTGAGATAATTTGTGAGCTGGCTGTAGCCTCAATAAAACTAAATTCTAACAAGAAGAAATATGACAGCTTTGGTGACATAAAGTTGGGGCTAGATACTAATTGTATTCTCATCTCCAATCACTCCCAATGGACCAGGTTTGCTGCCTTCATCTAAAAGAAATCAAAAGTTCCCAAGCAACCCTCAAACTCTTCCATAGTTTTAAAAATAAAACTCATGATGTTACAGAAAGCTCTAGTTCTCAGCTCTGCTTAACCAATTTCTAGATGTTCTTTTGAAAATTAAATCATCGAAGGATCTGCTTGGATTTCAAATGCCATATTTTATAAGACAATAAAACTGGCACCAAGACTTATCTTATTGTTCAAGGGCAGAGGAATTTTTGGCACCACTAATAGCAAACTTTTTGGTAAGAAAAACAGGCTTACTGTTTGTAATCAGGATGATGGAACCTGATGGAAACTTTTACAACTTGCAAGGATTCCTTAATACCATTCCTCTAAAAACACCAGTCATTTGGTCAGAGGAGGAAATCGTTACACCCAGTAGGTAAACCAGACCAGGAAATCATCTCCACGGGAAGATTAGAACTACTTTTTAAAGATTAGCTGTAATCTTGCAAGTATGACTGTGCTATATCTTTCAGACAACCACCCTGAATCAGGGAGGTATAAGCCTCCTTTGCCTAGGTAACAGTTCTTGCATCTTTCAATCAAGGTCATCCATTATGGTCTATAGTACTTTTCATTCCAGCTAAGCAGTGTCTTATATAATGAGCAGAGAGGAGAAAGGAAAGGAAGTTCAGAATGTTTTCATATAATAGTGTTTATCTGTACAAAATATAGCCACATTCATGTAGCCATGTCTTAATCAATAGTACTGCTCATTGGGAACAATTATGCTTAATCTGAGATAATTAAATATAAAATGACAATCTTCATTGATCAACCACTTGTTCAGTGACCATTCAAAGTTACAATGGCACTGAACAAGTGGTGCTTACAACCAGTCCTCCAAGTTCTGGGTCTCCTAGCACCTCCACATCATGTGACTGCAAACTGGGCACTTGGCAACTGGCTCACACTTAACAATGGTTGCAGTGTTCCATGGTCACATGATCATGATTTGCGACTTTTCCTGCAGACTCCTAAATGCAAAGTCAATGGGGAACATAGCAGGGAAGATCACAAGTCACTTGGATAAATCTCCTCCATCCCAAACTTCCCAGCACTTCTGTGCTAGTGCCATGCCTTACCAGTCATCCACATTGAGCAACATTTCCAAGACTCACTGACTTCACTCTGTACCCCACCCCACCCCCACCATTCATCCATCCTCATGTACCCATTTCCACCTGTCAGCAGCCACTCCAAGCCTGCCACACTTGGACCACACCTTTCCACCATCCAGAGACCTGCCTTGCTACAATCATACTGTGTTGTCCCCATGTGTGACAAAAACTCACCTATATGAACATAATAATTTTCCCAGCCTGGTGATTTCTTTGTTAGATGAACAACTCACATTACTTCCAGCAAGCATGATCATTAGATGTAAACCATTATTGAATTTCTGCTAAGAAGCAAGTAATGCATATCTGAGAAGGAATATTTGCTAGTTTTATAATATATTAGACAACCCATGACCCATTGGGTTATAGTTTCAGATTGATTTTCTTACCTAAAGAAAGAAACAGAATGACCAAGGGCAACAAGCACTGGAAGTTGGAATTACTTCCAACTTCTTTTGCCAGCTTGACAATGGCTGACCAGCCTCTGACACCTGCTAGTGGATTGGTCTATTTGGCTTCCAGAGGGCTAGACTTTGACTAGTCTACTCAGTTTCTGGGCAGTGGCATGATAGCACTGAAATGACACAAATTTGCCAAATTTCAATCCCACAGGAGTCATAGGTCCCAGTTTTTGGACACATTCTATAATTTAACCCATTTGAGGTACCTTAGTTCAAAAATTGTTGCCCTAATTCTAAACCTATGATGCACCATTTCACCCAAAGATCACAGACATGAGAGTTTTAGTATTGTATGTCCCAGATGATGAGGGGACTGGAGGCTAAAACATATAAAGATTGCTGGAACTGGGTATGACTAGTTTGATGAAAAGAAGGACTAGAGGTGACATGATAGTAGTGTTCCAATATCTCAGGGGCTGCCACAAAAAAGAGGGAGTCAAGCTATTCTCCAAAGTACCTGAGGGCAGGACAAGAAGCAATGGGTGGAACCTAATCAAGGAGATAAGCAACTTAGAACTAAGGAGTAAATTCCTGACAGTTAGAACAATTAATCAAGTGGAACAACGTGCCTCCAGAAGCTGTAAATGCTCCAACACTGGAAGTTTTTAAGAAGACATTGGATAAGCATTTGTCTGAAATGATATAGGATTTCCTGCCTAAGCAGAAGACCTCCAAGACCTTCCAACTTTGTTATTCTATTTTATATGTGCTTTTTCAAAAGGTAACTGGACTGTGCTTTTCCTTGTTTTGCTTCTCACCTAAGAAGTTTCTTAAATTTCTGACTGAAGAACTGAAGAAGCTTCTTGGATCAGAAGCAAAACATCTTCAAAGAAAAACAAAATCCTGTTGCCTTTTGAAAAAAAAAAAACATCTTTGGGACAACCATGATCTGGATGACTGAGAATTTTCATAGACATATTATATAGATGATAACTCTAACATGAGATATCATACATATATAGATGTATGCTTCTTTTCCTACCTCTTCTATGGAGAATAAATCAATGTTGTCTTACCTGTGGCATCCCCTTAAGTATTGGAAGAATATTATTTGCAGAATGCTTAAGAAACTTGGGTCTTTTCAGATAACTGCATAAATTCCATACAGTCCCTTCTATTTATTCATTGGCAAAAGTGGACTTATATCAGGGGTGAAATCCTGCAGGTTCTGACAGGTTCTGGAGAACCGGTAGTGGAAATTTTGAGTAGTTTGGAGAACCAGCAGCGGAAATTTTGAGTAGTTTGGAGAACCGGCAAATACCACCTCTGGCTGGCCCCCGAGTGGGGTGGGAATGGAGATTTTACAATATCCTTCTCCCAGGAGTGGAGAGGGAATGAGAATTTTGCAGTATCCTTCCCCTGCCATGCCCACCAAGCCACACCCATCAAGCCACACTACGCCCACCAAGTCATGCCCACAGAACCAGTAGTAAAAAAAATTGGTTTTCACCACTGACTTAACTGTATATATAAGGAGGATGTTATTCTAGGACTAAATTTCCCTCTCTGATCAGAACATTTGGACACTTTCTAGAATTACTGCAGAATGGAACTTGCAGGAATCTTATAAAAAACCATGTAATTCAGCTAAAAATAGTTTGTATGTGTATGTAGCAAATATAGCAAAATAATAATTGGTAAGAGTAATTGGTAATCAAGTAGAAGACTTGTATAAAAATATGCCCCCAATTTGGGAGTCTTCCTGGACTCACAGTTTCTGCTTGATGAAAATAGCAACAAGCATATAATTAGTATTAAGATTAGAAGAAAGGAATACGAGTTTAATTTTATATAATAAAACAAATTTTGAAAGAAAAACAAATGCAGTTTTTGTGTCTGATCTGAATTGAAACCACAAATCTTTTTATGAGTTATGATCCCAGAAAACACAAATTAAAGGCATCATAATTTATTAAGACATATTGTGACAGTGGCAAGATTCAATCTGGCCCAACGTTTGAATAAGAGAAATCTTGCTGTCAAACAGTATTGGGGGACTAAAATTAAAGGATACACCTAAATGGAAATACTGCTTGTATACAATATATAGAAGTCAGACAAATTTGCTTGTGTACAACATATCACACGGCAAAGCAAGCCAAGAGACTTATATTATACTTTAAAAAAAACAATCTGCCTTAATAATAACAAAAATTAAAATATTTTAAACTGAAAAGAATAATAACATTGAATGTGAAATATAAAAATTTTCAAGTAGCAATTAGTGACAGGTGGAGTAATGTGGGGAGAAAAATATAGAGAGGAAAGCTACCAAAACACCTTTTGATTTTTTAAAATATTGTTTGTTTGCTTTTTAAAAACTTTTTAAAGATCTTTTAAGTATATCTTTTAGTTCTGCTTTTTGAATATGTCTCTCTCTCTGTGTGTGTATGTATGTTTTAATTAACCATAAATAAAGAAGTTTTTTAAAAAAGAAAATTAACTAGATTTTTTTTTTAGATTACATCCTTTTCAACTTGGTTTGATTTGTTATGATTTTATTGTTTTTGCCCACACTGCCTATGGAGTTGTATGTTATTAACTCTTTTTATTGTTTTGCATTTGTATGTGTATGTTTCACAAAATATATGAAAATAATATGAAATTTGTCTCTCAATTCACACTGTAATAAAGAATTGGAATGTAGGTACAATAAAGGACACCAAATCTTTAAAATGGGATCTAGAATAAAAGGAAAATAATAGCCAGTCAACTTAGTGTCTTTTTAGGCAAATGGATAGAAATATAATCACAGGAAAAAAGTAATTAGAAATAATGAACAGCATTACTGAAAGATTATTGACATGGATTACACAAAGGTAACTCCCAACTCAGAAATATTTTAGAGTTTTTTGAGAATGTTAAAAGGCATGTGGATGGAAGAGACTCTTTTGATACAGTCTATTTATAGTTTCAGTAAACTGTTGACAGAATTCCTCTGCAGAGGTTTTTGAGTAAATTTATGAAATAAAAAGCTCTGTCCCTTTGTGAATTGCTGACTGATTAAAATCAGAAAGCAAACAGTAGGAATACAAGGATCTCTCTCTCTCTATAGTAGTAAATAATAAGTGGAGTTCTTCAAGAATATGTATTAGGAATGGTGATTTTTCATTCATTCATAATTTATTGGGTATTGGATGTAAGTAAGGAGCTGGCTAGATTGGCAGATATGATTTATTCAGACATAAAAATCAACAATGGTTTTGAAGAGTTCCAGAAAGGTTGCTGTAATCGAGATGAATTGAATTGAATTTTTTATTGGCCAAGTGTGATTGGACACACAAGGAATTTGTCTTGGTGCATACGCTCTCAGTGTACATAAAAGAAAAGATACATTAATCAAGAATCATAAGGTACAACACTTAATGATAGTCATAGGGTACAAATAAGCAATCAGGAAATAATATCAATATAAATCGTAAGGATACAAGCAACAAAATTACAGTCATACAGTCAGAAGTGGAAGGAGATGGGTGATGGGAACGATGAGATGATTAATAGTAGTGCAGACTTAATAAATAGTTTGACAGTGTTGAGGGAATTATTTGCTTAGCAGAGTGATGGCGTTTGGGAAAAAACTGTTCTTGTGTCTATTTGTTCTGGTGTGCAGTGCTCTATAGCATCGTTTTGAGGGTAGGAGTTGAAACAGTTTATGTCCAGGATGCGAGGGGTCTGTAAATATTTTCACAACCCTCTTTTTGACTTGTGCAGTATACAGGTCTTCAATGGAAGGCAGGTGGGTAGCCATTGTTTTTTCTGCAGTTCTAATTATCCTCTGAAGTCTGTGTCTGTCTTGTTGGGTTGCAGAGCCAAACCAGGCAGTTAGAGGTGCAGATGACAGACTCAATAATTCCTCTGTAGAACTGTATCAGCAGCTCTTTGGGCAGTTTGAGCTTTCTGAGTTGGCACAGAAAGAACATTCTTTGTTGTGCTTTTTTGATGACATTTTTGATGTTAGCTCAAAATGTTAGCTTTGATGTTTGCTTTGAATGATCAGCCAAACCACAGATTTGATAAGGATAACTGCAATGTTACTTTAGGAATCAAACAATTTCAAAAGGAATTCCTAATCATTGTAGAGCAGGGATAACCAATCCCCAGGTCCACGGAACAGCACCATTCTATGGCCTGCTAGGAACTGGTCTGGGCAAGAGAGCAAAACCCCATCCGCACACATGTAATATCCAGGCAGTGTGCAAACCCAAAGTTATTAATGTTGACTATTATTGGTAAAAGGCGATAAAAGGAAAAAAAATCTGCTAACTTTCTATTCCTTTTTTTCCCCCGTCTTGGTTTCTTTTCTGCACTTAAAAAATTTAGTGCATTTTTGTATCAGGTCATTGTATGAGTTTTCCTGTTTAATATAATCCTTAATAAAATTATTGATGAAAAAGCACTGAAATGACGAAGCTTTAGGGATTTATTTATAGATAAAAGATGTGATATGTTGCTTCATTACAAGATGGGTAACAAATACATTTAATAAATAAATAAATATGAGATGAATAAATCATTTGTTTTATTTTAAGAGAATCAAATAAGATATATAACTATCAGATATACTTGTTATGATGTAGAGGTAAGTCATTTTTATGTATCTTTTTTTTTTTACTGTATTCTTATTTTTTTTCTCTTCCTTTCTATTTTTCCTCCTATATTGTTTGTACTTCCTATTTTTCTTTTACTCTTTTTAGTATGTATTGTATCTTACTCTTTTTAGTTTGTATTTATTTTTATCTTTGTAATTGTAATTTTTAATAAAATTACTATTAAAAAACCCAAGACCTTACTATTAGATTCTTCCATTTTGCCTTTCTTCATGATGATATGATAGGCATGACTTGAAGTGTTTCTTAGCTTTAGTCTGCTAACTCACTGTGGGTCTAATGAAAGGTATTGTTGGTAAGGTAAGTTGGGAGATATATGTCTTATACAGTTGAGGCCCATCCAGTGATCTTAGCATAATATGTGGATGTTTTTGTTTTTTTATCTTTTTTATTAGCTGGGATTTATTGAACTAAGAGAATGTGCTGTTCTTCCGGATATATGTTTTCAGCTATGTTTTGATGTTTTCTACAACTGTCTTCTCACACTTGCTGTTGGGTATTTGAATAAACGCTCACTTTGAACTTGGTCAGAAAGCACAGAAGGTCTATTTAAATGACAACAATGTCTTTATTCAAGGGGTAGTTCTGCTATTACAGGACTAAGGACTCTGGTAAGAATCCATAAAAGAAAAAACATTCTTTCATTGAAATGTACTGTATGGGTGGAATATATGAATCAAAAAATAAGGTTTTGAAAAATAAGGTCAGAGGTTCTTTTCTTTCTCTCTCTCTCTCTCTCTCTCTCTCTCTCTCTCTCTCTCTCTCTCTCTCTCTCTGTGTGTGTGTGTGTGTGTGTGTGTGTGTGTGTGTGTGTGTGTTCTTTCTGTTTTGTCACTGCTGTGTAGAAGAGAGCTTGCAGTCACTCAGCCCAACGGGGAGTTAATTAAAAAGCTGCCCTTCTCTATCCAAAGTTTATTCTGATGTTAGAGTGTACGGAGGTAAGTTTAAGATGGAGAAGCCCCAGTCTAGAGCAAAATGCTTTGCCTGTTATTATCTACAAATAAACCTTAGTAAAGGGTAGTTTTCTTTAGATCTATTGGTTGAGTGCTGATAATAAATTCTCAGTGGAATTGACTTCAACCTATTAAGCAAGCTGGCTCCTGCCATCCTAGTTGTTAATTTGACAGTACTGTGTCACATTAAGTAGAACAAACATGTTTTCACCCACTCAGCCATCCAGAACGGACATGGCTGTTACTCTAACAACTGGATATTGATTGGAATCACTCACCCTTCCCGACCCAGGGCTGGTGTATGAAAGCCGAATCAAGGCTGATTAAGAAATGAGCATGTGTTTTCTGCACACGTGGATCACATGGATGAGGCCTATCAATCTCCAGCTAGTTGACTACCTGCCATTGTAATGCTCTAAGCACTGGATCTGTCACTCATCTTCCAAGGGGAAGAGAAGCCTCATTTATCCTGAATTATTTATGTATGGCAAATATCCCGGCACCCATCTGGCCAGACAATGCAGTTCAAGATTGGCTGCCCTACAGATCCAATAAGCAGCTTACAGTCAGCAGCTGTAATAAAATTTCAGAGTGTCTGCTGGCTTAGCACCAATAGGAACCTTTAATCAACTTATTAGAATGTATGAGAGGCATATTTTGTTCATTAATCCAAGAGGAGTGGGTGGAATGAATGCACATAAGAATTTGAGCAAAAAAAAGAGCAAAAATAGAAATAGAGGCTATTATTTAAAAATGAAGAATTCTGTAGTGCTAGGAAATAAATCTAATCAATAGATCTCATAGATCTGATTCAATTAAAATCAATATTTTTAATTGGACCCAGATTATTGTTTTTTTTTTCCAAAAGTGATCACTGCAGAATTTGAGAGTCAGATTTAACAGATTTAACAGATTTACAGAGTTGGAAGGGACCTTGTATGTCATCTAGTCCAACCCCCTGCCCAAGCAGAAGACCCTATACCCATGATGGCACATGTGCCACAGATGGCACGCAGCGCCTTCTCTGTGGGTATGTGAGCTGTCGCTCCAGTTCAGCTCCGCCACACATGCGCACACGCCTCCCGCTGGCCAGCTGGTTGTCGGGTCTCTGCCACACATGCGTTGGGGTGGGGAGGTGCTGTGTGGGCACATGCATATGCAGGGGGCACATGTGGAGCATGGGGCACATGCATGGGGGCCGTGTGTGCATTGCATTTTGGGGATTCGGGCATGCAAGCATAGTGCTTTGGGCACTGTGTCTGAAAAAGGTTAGCCATTACTGCCCTACACCATTTCTAACAAATGGCCATCCAATCTCTTCTTGAAAGCCTCCAGTGATGAAACTCCTACAACTTCTGAAGGCAAGCTGTTCCATTGGTTGATTGTTCTCACTGTCAGAAAATTTCTCCTGATTTCTAGGTTGAATCTCTCCTTGATCAGTTTCCATCCATTATTCCTTATCTGGCCTTCAGGTGTCTTGGAAAATAGCTTGACCCCTTCCTCTCTAGGACAGCCCCTCAAATATTGAAAGACTGTTATCATGTCTCTCCTGATCCTTCTCTTCACTAGACTAACCATACCTAGTTCATGTAACTGTTCTTCATATGTTTTAGTCTCCAGTTCCCTAATCATCCTGGTTGCTCTTCTCTGCACTGTTTCTAGAGTCTCAACATCTTCTTTATAGTCATCATATACTTGGGATTTAGATCATACATTACTCCCCAATAAATCCAGGTTTTCTATAAATACTGTAACTGCTCAAATTAATTCTGGCTCTCTTACTACTTTTTTTGTGTGATATAATTTTTACAAACGTATTTGTCACAGTCATACCTCACTTTTTTGTAAACTATCAGATAAGTTGTCTGTAAATAGTCACATGCCCCTATAGCAGCTGTCCCTAACCTGAGCACTTTTCAGATGCCTGGATTTCAGTTCTCAGCATTCTCCACCATGACTACATTAGTGATAAAATAGGGGGATTTAAAATCCAGAGAGCTGGAGGCAGTGTTGAAATGTAAAATTTACTACCGGTTCTGTGGGCGTGGTTTGGTGGGGGGAATATGTGAGTGGGTGGGCATGGCCAACTTTTTTTTTTTTTACTTTTAAAACCATTTTTTCTACAACCTCTCTGGCTGAAGAGGTTGTAGAAAAAATGCTTTTAAAAGCCTCTAACGATCCCAGCTGAGCTGAGTGATCATCAGAGGCTTTTTTTTTTTACTTTTAAAAGCATTTTTTCAGCCAAAGAGGTTGTAGAAAAAATGCTTTTAAAAATAATAATAATAAAAGCTTCTGATGATTGCCCTCAGCTGGGCATGGGAGGGGGGGGCAGGGATGTTTGCTACCGGTTCTCTGAACCACCCGCAGCCATTGCTACTGGATCAGACGATCCGGTCCGAAACGGGAGCATTTCACCCCTGGCTGGAGGGTTTCCATTTTGAGGGAAACTGTTTGCAACATCCCCTTCTTCTCTGATTTTCTATTTGATTTGAAATGTAGTAGATTTGAAGGGGAATTGGAATAGAAAACGGGTAGTCCTCAATTTACAACAGTTCATGTAGTGACCATTACAACGGCACCAAAAAAAGTGACTTATGACGTTTTTCACACTTACAACCATTGGTCACATATATCAAAATTCAGATGCTTGGCAACTGACTCATATTTATGATGATTGCAATATCCTGGTTCATGTGATCCCTTTTGTGACAAGCAAAGTCAATGGGGAAGCCAAATTCACTTAACAACCATATTATTAACTTAACAACTGCAGTGATTCACTTAACAACTGTGGCAGGGAAGGTCGTAAAATGGGGCAGAACTCACTTAACAAAAGTTTCAGTTAGCAACACAATTTTTGGGCTCAATTGTGGTTGTAACTCGAGGACTATCTGTATGGGAGAACATGAGTAGAAAGGAACTCTAAATGGGCACATTGAACTGTAGGAGTTACTCACACTTTATGGTAAAATGTTAAGTTTCCACAATCTTCAAATTATTGCGCTGTGAATGTTTGATTAGCAAGATGATTGGTCTGAGCCAATCAGGCTGTTTTTATAGAGAGAGAACAGAAGGTCCTTAATGTGTGCCAATAATCCTCCATATAATGTTTCAAGAAGGTTTTCCTAAGCAATCTGAAAATTGTTATGTTTGGGAGATGGGAAAAAAGAGGCAGGTTGAGTATTTCTATTCCTGTCAGATAGTATACAAGTCTAAGGCTAGCTTGCATCCATTTTAATAACTGTTGGACGAATAGAATGCAATGGGTAGGAGAGGCTTCTTATAGCAATAGCACTTAGACTTCTATACTGCTCCATAATACTGTACAGGCCTCTCTGAGCGGTTTACAAATGTCAGCATATTGCCTCCAACAATCTGGGTCCTCATTTTACTGACCTTGGGAAGATGGAAGGCAAAGTCAATCTTGAACCAGTCAAGACCAAATTTCTGGCTGTGGGCAGATTTAGCCTTCAATACTGCATTCTAATCACCACGGTTTTTGTGGAGCTCAGCTGGGGCTCAAGCTCTTTATTCCTGTACAAAAATTGCAATATGCTGATCATTAGGAAAGTATGTCTTCCATAAAATGATCTAGTTTTCCAATAATTGGAACAGACGTGTGTATCATAATCAGCAAAGAGCTCACTACCAATAACTGCAAAATATCAAGCTATGCTTCCAAGGCCAATTGAGGGCAGTGGGAGAAGGTATTGGAAGAAGGTTGAACTGAAGACATCAGTATTATACTGCTTTCTATAAGTTAATTAAATACAGAGATTGTTCGTTTCTTAATTCAATTTCTATAGCCACCCATCTCAATCCAATCCAATTCAAAATTATGTTCAGTCTCAAATACGTAATACTGCATTTTGGGTAGACAGGTCATAAGAAGAAGTGAAGAGCAGAACTTATATGTCTATATGGACTTCAGAGGAGGTAGAATATAAATCTAGAAAATAAAATAACTTGAATAATGGAAAACTTGCATTAAAAATCAATTTAAAATTAGAAAATCATTTTTAAATCATTTTTCTTCTTTGTTTGTCGGTTACAAAGCTCAAGGGCTTAGCATTTAATGCTACAGAATTCTACCTTCTTCAACTGCTTTCAATTGATTTTGGAAGCATCGCTTGATATTTTGCAATGGGGAATCTCTCAGGATTTATGTGTGGATGTTCTAATGAAAACTGACTTTGACATCACAGGGCTACAATGAAATTAAGGATTCATGAGAACTCGGCAGAGGGCGAGAGGGAGGAACCTGATCAAATGTGGAATTAGTCACAAGGGAAACACAGGCAAAGCTTTGAATTTAAAATAAGTAAGATCTTGCTTGCTGAATTTTCCAGCTCTAAATATAAATATATAAAAAGGTAAAAGTATCAGAGCAAAAAGGCAGCCCTACCCTGCAGACCAATATTCTGCTCTGAAACAAAGGCGCCCTTTAGCTATTTAGCCCAGCCATTTCATATACAGATTTTATTTCATTTGCTATAATTCCAGTTGGTGCTAGCCTAACAATGGGGCTCTGTTTTTTTTTAAACATTTATACAGCTGCTCATTTGTAGGCTTTAATATTTTACTTGGAAGAAAGTCTCCAAATAGTCATTACCATTTTTCACCTTAATAACTTTTTGCATTAACATGGTTAATGCAAAAAGCATGGCCTAAGGGGAATGGGGCCAGGGTGGGGATAAAAGGGTTATCAATAAAGCTCTGTTTTATACATAAATAAATATACATACTAATGTAGAACCAGCATTCCTATATATATATATATATTGTTCAAATCTGATGAGCCTGGCAATGAACAATCACCAAGAAAGATGGATAGTTTGATTGGCATAATTGAAATGATATCATGTTGTTGCTTAGGACTCTTTTTAGTACTATATCTATAATACTAAATACTATATCTAGTATAGATATAAATACTAAAATATCTATTATACTAAAGTCAATGGTAAATACATTAAACACTGGCATACCTGAACAAACATAACTCATTCATGACAAGCTTGTTATGAGAAATAGCCTGATCTGTCAGGGACAAAGGAGAATTGTGTATAGTTTCCCTTAATTCCTCTTGTTCTGCCTTCTCTAAAAGTCAAACAATTGTCCATGGAAATGCCTAAATGTCTAGCTTTTTGTGAACTATATAACACAACATCTTTAACAAGAAATACATTTCCCAGTCAGCAATCGCCTAGGAATTTTTCATTGTCTGACAGAAAGTCCATTTTCACTTGGTTTGGCATTTTCTCTAGTGTCCATCATTCACAGTCATTCAACCATTTTACATTGGAAATGAAGCATTTAGCTAGCTCCTATTACATCTAGCAAAAGTAGTTCTTTTATTACTTTATTGCCCATGTTACCTAGCAGGGCATAACAGAAATGGAAGTGCCATCCAAGAATTATCCTGCTGTTCTAGAAATCATATTATTATAATAAAATTATTGAGATTAAGAATTCAAAATTATTGAGATTAGGTACATTCAGTATAGCCAAAGAAACCTATATATACTGGCCATCAACATGATTTTTCTGTTTGCCACCTAATCAGATTAGTGCTACCTGTTATTATTTTGTTCATACTGAATATCAGAAGTTGAGAAACTACAGTATGAATATTGCTAACATACAATTCCAAACAGCCAGTTGTGTTCAGAGTCTTGTTACTATTTTACAAATGCTTCCTTAGTAACATCTTCCAATGTGAGATATAAATAATAATTATAGGCTTACATCATTATAACTCTCATGGATGGATGGATGGATGGATGAACAGACAGACAGACAGACAGACAGACAATATGTCATGCTTACATAGCTTGCCTCCTTTCTCTACCAAAGTTATGCATTCCATGCAAATTTCTTGGTCATATTTCTTGGTATTAAGAGCTGCAGTGGCACAATGGTTAGAATGAAGCACTGCAGGCTACTTCTGCTGCCTTCCAGCTTCCAACAGTTTGGTAGTTCAAATCTCACTTGCTCAAGGTTGACTCAGCCTTCCATCCTTCTGAGGTTGGTAAAATGAGAACCCAGATTGTTGGAGCAATATGCTGACTCTGTAAACCACTTAGAGAAGGCTGGAAAGCACTATGAAGCAGTATATATGCCTTAGTGCTATTGCTATCATAATGAGCCCAAGATAGCAATGGAATGCAAATAGAAGGAAAAAACACAAACAATTTACCAATTGCAATTTATCTTATCTTGAAAGCAGTTGATCCACAGTTCTGCTCAAAGCAACAAGTGTATGAGTATAGATAGCCTATGGCCTTTTTGGGATGGCTATCATAGGCAGAGTCTTCACAACAATGCTGCTGAAATTGTGAAAAATTATCCCATGATTATTCATCAAGCTAAAATGCTACTTTTTAAAGCATTGGCTAAAATCTTTTGATTTAACCAGACTTCTGGGAATATCACTTTTATTATTTTCAGATGTAACATGTGCTGCCATATTATTGTTTGCTTTTTAACTTTAATGGTTTTTATTCTTTTTGAGATCCCTATTTTAAATAATATTGAAAGCTACTATGTCAACCTGTCATTAATTGAAATATGGTCTATGCATCGTTAAAATAAAATATAATAAATCATACACAGGGTGCACTGTGGTAAGGCAAGAGAATGGTAAATATTCTGAATAGTTGAAATAAATGAACCAAGGCATGTCATAAAAGAGAGCAAATGGAATTGAAATGGAACCAGGCTGCTGATGTATAACATCAAAAAGGTGTCAAAGTTTTGAATTGAGAGGACAGGTGCCAAACAACCTCTGGTTCAAAATGGCAAACATTTCAGAATATACTTTAAGGTCACATATTAGAAGTGGTTTAATGGTGAACAAGACATCAGAAGATAAATAGGAAATCAGAATGCTGGTAAATAGGGATAAATTTGGAATATAGTCATTTCTGGATGCATATAGAAAGAACAGGGGAAGTCACATTAGGGGAATTGTTATTTTTTATATCAAGCAGGATATTTTAAAAAATGAAACACCAGATTCTTGCATAGGATCATCATGAGTAAAGGTAGCATCTGACCACAGTGTAAAGTAGATTTAGCAAATTGTTAATCTTATATCAATTGTACTATTTTTATCTTGAGTTGATGAAAAAAAAATCAGGGAACATCAGTTGGAGTCGGTTGACTAAATCAGGAAATCTACTCCTCAGGAAGGCTAATATTATTTGAGTTCCTTTTGCTTAGTTAAGAATCCCTGCATATTTCCATCAGTTATTTTTCTTACTTTCTATAGAGAGATATAAAAATGAGGGTTTGTTGTAATGATAAGGGACTTCAACTACCTTCACTTAAGGTTTATTCTTACTGAACAGACAGAACTATTTCTGGAGCGTAGAAATGGTTAATGTCATTCTCTGCTAATCAAAGTGACTTTTGGACATGTTTTCTACTTAACTTCAGAGTACACTTCTCCTACTCTACACATGTTTATTATGAACATCATTTATTTATATGGGCTAAAGCAGGTGTGTCTAACATTTTTGTTAGCCTGGGCTAATTGAATGAAGATGAATTGTCTTAGGTCTTAGGCTGCATATAAATATATATACTATAGTTAATGTCTATAAATAAACTTATTTTATTTATTTTTTATATTTTTATGTGGGACCGCATTACTAGCTGTCCAGGGCTACATATGGTCTGTGGGCAATGGGTTGGATATGCCTGGGCTAGAACAGCTTAGTTGGTTACAAGCTAAGCACAATAGTTTATTGTCTATTTTGTAGAGGAAGAGCTACTTCTTCAACTAAGTCAATGCTTACAATTATTTATTAGTGTTTAATCTCACCTTTATTAGTTTATGAATAATACATACACACACAATATTCCTACTTCCTCCTATTTTCCCTACAACAACAAATCTATGAAGTAGGTTGGGCTCATGTTTAAGGTAGAACTAGAATTCTCCTGATTTTCAGCACCTTAACCAGTACACCAAACTGACTTTTTGGTTAATTACCTTTCAGACTTCATTTTACCTGGACTATTGTTAATAGCCCATGCAATAACATGTGCTCTTTGACTGTGGCCTCAAAAGTCAAATGATGCTAGTTCAAAACCCAAGGAATTTTTTAGGTTACTATTTTCCTTCCTCTCTTCCTCCCCCCACTTCCCTCCCTTCCATTTCCATCTGTCCACCAAATTTACAGTAACTTGAGATAGAAGAATGGATTTCATCCTTAGCTTCCTGTGAAGAGCATACAGTAATCACTGCACATACTTTCATCTGAAGATTAGGAAATAAAACTACCTGATATGAAGAAGGCTTGAAAAACAAGAACAAATCAGTAGTACTGTAATAGATTTAATTTTGAACCATGGAATTAAGACAAAGATGCATGATATTGTCTATCTCTGTTTGACAGCTTGAAGCTAAGTTGGTAAAGATTGATTGAACACAACAATTAAACTCAGTCATGAAGTCTACAAAGAAGGAATATAAACTATAAACTGAGCAAGATTATTGAACAAATTAATCAATAGGAGCACTCTCAGTAAAACAAAATGTTTTGTGTTCAAATAACTTTAATTTATTTGGTTGCAGTAAAACCATTTGCAGACCATACATGGTACATGGTAACTAATTGAGTTGTTATAATATTTTTATAAGACAGAGACATGTCCTTCATCAAAAATAATAATAATAATAACATGATATCTTTGAAATGTTTTGGGTATTTATTCATCCAGTTGTCTATTCATCCAGGTAGATCCTTTCCTTTATTTCTTCCTTATATCTCTGCTCAAGAGGACATCTGATATTCTTAGTTAATATCTGTTTAAATTTTTTAAAAAAACATTCCCTAATGATGTCTTTTATGCAGGCTGAAAAAAACAGTTGAATATATCCCACATCTATTAGTCTGTTTTATTATTTGCTGTAACATACGTTTAGACAGAAACACCCTGATAAAGCATTTGTTCATGTAAATCCTGTTATATGCTTGTGTAGTTGTCTAAATGGAATTGAGATTACCAATATCCCTCCCCTTCTTTTAAAAAATAAAATACGATTGATGAACTGTAATTAAGGTATAAATTATTTAAAGCCCATCTGCTGGTGTAAAACTTGGCAGGCAATTCAATTCTGGACAGACTCTAGGGAGACTTGGCAGAGTACCGAGAAAGCAAGAATTATATGAAAATCTGAAAACAAGCTGGAGGGCTAAAATGCTGGCAGTGTCTGGGTGAAAAGAGGACATTCTCAGCTGAATCATCTTTGCAGAAAGTCATGTTGCACTGCTGTGAATTTCTCTTATGATTTATTGTGTGCTATCAAATCATTTTTGAATCCTAGTGGCCACGTAGATTTTATCTATGATGATCTATCCCTAATCTTTTCTTCCAAATTTCCCAATAGTGCACTCATCATCACTGTAACTGAGTTCATTCACATTGCTGTTAGTCATTCTCTTCTTCTTTTTCTATCCACCTTTCCCAGCATTAGAACTTTTTCCAGAGCCTTCACATAACATTTCTGAGGTAGAATCACTTTTTTAAAGTCCAACTTTCACTTCCATAGAGTGTCGCAAGGAATATCATGGCTTACACAAGTCTCATCTTTGTAGGGAAAGATATTCGAATACCTTTTCCAAGGCCTATAGCTGAGTAAACCCATTGCCCCTGACTGAGGACTGCAGATATTGATCACATGACAGTCTACATTTCATGTAAATATGTGAGTTATGGGCTACAAAAAGAGTTCTGCATAAATTATGTGAGAGAATTAAAACCAAACAATGGAAACATATCCTTTGAACTAATTATGTAGGATATCTCACACATTTCTAAAAATGGTATTAAATTGATACTGGTCATTTGTATCTCTGAAAACTTTCCTTTAGTTTTGTTGTTGTTTTGTTGTTATATGTAATAAATACCACATTGTACATTATTTGGATTGTAGCCATATTACAGCCATGACTATTACATTAATAAAATATTGTCAGCAAACCACATTTCAGATACAGACAAGCTTGCCATTAATTAATTAATGAGTCCTACTCAGAAAACATAATATACTTTTAAATAAAAGATTGGACTGCCATTTGTCAGAAATGGTATAGGGTCTTCTGCTTGAACAGGGGGTTGGACTAGATGACCTATAAGGTCCCTTCCAACTCTGTTAATCTGTTAATCTGTTAAAAACCCAGTTTTGCAACTTCTGGGCCTTCAAGAAATTGGAAACCGCAAGGTCATTGCCCATTCTTTAATTTCATGTGAAGCCTGACACCTGAGAAAAGTGTCTTGCTGGAAAAGTATGAATTTATTTTTAACATAATTTTTGAACAGAAAAAAAAATTAAAGCAATTGAACCACTTTCTGAAATGCACTTTCCGCACTGGAGACTTTGAACACTGATATGCACGTCTTTCCTCATTCTTATTATTATTTTACAAAACTCAGGAAAACATGGGTATTCAGAAGAAACTTGTGATGGTTAGTGCTCTTTACAGTATTTATCATCTCTAATATTTTCATCTCTTTTTGCCAAAGAATGCAGCACCTATTATTGTTTTCCCAATATAGCCCATAAATTATAGCCTTCTTTTTTTTCTCTTGAACATTGAAGTGACTGGGGTCAACCTGATTTGCTTTCAAATAGCAAACACAGGCATATCAAGTAATTTTCAATCTGGTAATTTTCAAATCTGAATCTCCAGTATCCAGTGAGAACTGATTCTAATCTGCCAACAAGACAATACCACTCTTTCAAGAACCTACTGTCAGAAGTTGTTCATACTCTTTGGTTCTCATGACTAATCCTGCCTACAGGGAATAAATATTTCCATAATAATTCTACAAATCATAAACAGCTGTGTGATCAGAAAAATATACCTTGCTTTATTTGATCATGAAAACACGATTAGTAACTCCAGAATCCTTACTCGATCTTCTTACTCAAGAACCAATGTAGCAGCAAGTTAAAGATGATAGGAGTTGTAGTCAAACATAGGTAAGGAAAATTTAGGATAGTTGCATTAGATTGCAAAGTATTTGTGATGTGAAAACTGCAAAAATAAATAGAGGTCTCCGGTTTTTATATGCTATTGGACTTCATAGACAATTAAGTATGAATGCTTGCAAGTTAAATAAGAATAATGTTTATTACACAGCTTTAAAAATAAGCTATGCCAGACTCCCATACAACTGGTTATAATAAAAAAAGATAACATAATGAAAAACAGATAAAATGTAAATGCAACTTAATATCAGTTGACAATAGTAGACAAAACTTATTTGGAAATAAATTCCAGATTTAACTTGGAATTTGTTCATTCCAAGTTAAACATTATTAAAATAGCTTGGAAAAGATATAGATATACATACATACATATGTATTTAACAAATTATGTTAGGTACCAAGAAATGAGCTGGGAGAAAGTATTCTGTAGATTATAATGTTGTTTCTGAAGAAGAACTTTTCCCAGTTACCACTTAAAGCAATTCAGACAACAGCACAGACAGAAAAAAATCTCCAATAGACAAATTGAGACAATTAACTGATCTATGAAGAACATGATTTAAATGTAGAGTGAAAATAATACCATACCTTGAATGAGTCTAGAAATGAATGAAAAAGAAACAAAGGTATGCCATCACAATTCTACTTACTCCCAAATCCAAAATGCATTTTTAAGATTTTACTTATTTACTTATAAAAGTCTCTAAACCATTTGTTTGTCTACCATCAAAAATAAAAAATTTGCTGCATAAGATGAAGGAGATTGTCCAATAATATTGTTTTGTGAATTGCAAAATTATGCAAGCATTAGTAGAAAACTATGTGCAGTATTATCATATCAATACGTAATTTCTCAGTATTGATGCAGAATTTCTTTAAAAGTTGCTTTAAAAACATGTGAGAGTAATTCTGAATCCAAACTGGAGTGATACGTTAGATGCAGTATTGATCTGAACCAACACAATCATATTTACAATTGGGGTAAAAATATGAGTAATTTGTGTAGACATCTTGTGAACATACTACTGCTATGTTTAGCAAATGTCTAAATTCCGTTTGAAGGATGAAAAAATCAAGCAGTAAAGCTGATAATTATTTTAGTTCCTTGGGGAATGTGTATATTATAATTAAAGTTATTTCTGTTTTTAATGGATATCCTTGGATAAGAGATATCGTTAATAGGGTTGCAAACCCTACAAATCGGGCTGCATATGCTAGACACTCCAATGCAATCTGTTCATCTGAACCATAACAAATTTTCTGTTAACGATATTTTAAATTCTAATTTAAAACCCATGTTAAAAATAATTTATGAACAAAATACATGAAGGAGATTTATAATATTTTCAGGTTTGTGCATATATATTTGGAAAAACAGGTCACAATATTAATGTCAAATGATATATATTCTTGTGTGAAGCCATCCTGTTCTGAGAATTAATACCCATTTAATGTCATATATAGATATACAAAACAGCAAGTGCAAACATTGTACAGTCTACTTTAAAAAAAAAACAAAATGATTCTTTGTAGTCATGATTACTTCTAAAAAAATCTGTTGACTGGAATGTACTTCTTGTTTTTTGTTTTTTTGTTTTTTTTTATTTACACTTTATTGATATAGTATAAATGACACCAGATATTTTTTCATATATTTATGTATAAACACTGCGAAACCGATGTCAAACAGAATTGTTATTATATTTTATCTATGGAATGTACTTTTTGATATGCATGTGGGAACTTGCAGATCAAGATAGAAGGGGTTGTATGTAAAAAAATATATATCAAAAATCTAGTGATTAATCATATCCAAAAATTAACTCCTGGATTTTGCTCTCAGTAACCCAAGTGATTTGTGGATGCATTGAATGATTTAAAAGGTGGAAAGATATTTTGATAGATGGACTAATGGTAGGTGAAGTTTAAGTTACCTATGAAAGATGAGATGTTAACCACTGCTCTTGATGACCACTAAAGGCAATCATTCACTCCCTTTATAGTTCTTTAGGTATTGAACTGTGACTCCCATTGCACTAGTTACTTGTGTTGTTATATTTGTAATATACCCCTCCCAAGAGTTTTTAATAGTGTATAGAGGATTGTCCTTCAATAGTATCTTCATACTATACTGTGAGGTTGGCTGGGTTGAAAGAAAGGAACTGTTCAAAGTCATCCTGTGAGGTGTATAACTAAGTGGAGATTTGAACCCTGATCACAGCTTTAATCAAAGAATCTAGTCACTTTAGTTCATTAGTTTTATTCATCACCTTTGGATCTATTAGTTATACCTTAGATAATTTAAAGTTCAGCAGCATTTAAAGGGTCAGTTATACGAATGGTCACATAGTGAACTGTCGTAAATCGAGGATACTACCTGTAATACTACCTGTAGTATTACAGTATGTAATACTACCTGTAATACTACCTGTAGTATTACAGTATGTAATACCTGTAATTGGAACTTGTAATTGGAACGTGTAATATGTAATACTACCTGTAATTGGAATGCATTCTTTGTATATATATATTTTCTCACCATATTGTTTATATTTTTAAAAATTTATTCTGCATTTGTAATGGTTTTAATGTATTTGGGTCATTTTATTATGTACACCATCCCGAGTTACTATGTGTTATGGGTGGCTGTATAAATGCAATATATAAATATCACATTTGTGATATACAAATATCACATTTGTGATATTTATCTGATATTATAAATCTAGCCACAAATGTGATGTATAAATATAGCCACATGGGTGATGAATGTGATGAATAAATAAAATATGTCACCCAGCCTTCTGGTTTACCAATTGTTAAAAACATTCAAAAGCAAAGAACCATGGAAAAAGACAAAAACAATGCAAAACAAAAGAACAAAGATTGATGCTTAAACTCTGTAATTCAAACTTTTCCAGCCATTGTTTCCATGTGTCTTAAGGGACTGTAAGAAATCATGAATACATTTGTTCTTCATAATTAGCATTGCTTATATTGCTTACATGCATGTTATAATTAGTACGTGCACCAGAGTAAAAAATCATTACAGAATGTTTTCTGTCAAAAGTCAGACAGAAAATGGTCATTATTCTGCTAGCTATACTGCAAATAACATTGAATGCCCACTGCTAAGTATTGTCCATATAAAATTGGCCAATATTGAATTCACCCAGGAATTCACCCAGTGCCCAGTCAAGATTATTTGAAGAAGAGTTCAGAGATGATTGATCTTCAGAAACCAAAATGGAGAACTCTTGAGGAGAAAAATTCATTTCAACATGAAACAGCATCCTTCTAGGCATTAGATATTATTGCAAAGTGAGACATGCTGATGTCTGCCCTCTTGAATGCTTGAGATGGCGCCTTGAGAAAAAAGCAATATTTTTACTTGGCTGAAACAAAGCCCAAGGCCAAATGAGTCCCGTAATGACTAGGCTGACCTGAACATGTTAGGACTCACTAAGGCTGAATCTGTCACATAATCATGAAAAATATAGTTAATTATTTATATTCCAGACAGGAAGATAAATATCTATCTCTTAATCTTTCGAATGGACTTTTCCTTGAATTACCAGTATTATTTGGAGTCTGATTTCTTGATGTTTTTTTAAAAAAACATGTTTTTTAAAAAGAAAAACATGAAAGAACGTGTTTCTTTTTTTGCAGGACTTTTATGAAGTTTTCTTTTCAGTGGCAGTATTCAGTTCCAATTTAAATTATGGTCACATTGGGATTAGATTGATTAATTTAAATTGATTATTCCATTGTTATATTGTTAGTATTGATTTATATAATATTGTGAACTGGATAGATTCTTTGTATTACAAAACAAGTAAAATACTATTATTAATACTGTTGCTTACATACATGTGTGCACACATTTATAATTAAGCCAAATTTACACATCATCATCCACAATGTATATTCAATATAGAAGAGGCATGCTTGAAACACTGTACAGCTGATGGAGCCTTAAAGCAGGGCATAAGTAGATTGAATGAAGAGACGAGCGCTGACTGCGTTTCTTGAGCAATAGACCAAAGTTTAGTCCACAACCTGCTACTAACAAGGAGCTGGAATGACCTGGCTTTAGAAGCTTTCCAGCTAGGGCTACAGAAAAAGGTTCCTGCCCTCATAATCCAGGCTGGAAGGCTGGATGGCTGGATGGCTGGATGAATGGATGAATGGATGAATGGATGGATAAATCGGTGGGTGACCGAGTGGTTGGCCAGAATGGTATCATCTAGAAGAGTGAGTCAATAATCAGGGGAAATTAAAAACAAAACAAGAACTAAAAAATCAGGGAAAAGACATTGATTGACGGCCATACATGCAGATCCAGATCAGATACAAGAAAGACTTAGAACTATACGGATTTCACAAAGAACCACAAGAATTGGATAAGATTTTACAAGGGACAGAAGAAAAACTGATTAGAAAATATACAACTACTTATTGTGATTTAGAATGGAAGAGAAAACAGTCAAAGAAACCATAATAACCTGGGCAAAATTTTTTGGTTAAAATATAGAATTAGAGAAATGGGAGAAACTATGGGGAAAAAATGACAAATTGATCATGTTGACAGCCTATAAAGAGAACCTAGATGGCACCTGCCCCCAGAGAGATTGGCAAAAATGTTCCCAAACAGATCACTGGATTGCTGGAATTGCAGACAGACCCAAGGAACATACTATCATATGTGGTGGATGTGTGCAGCAACAAAAAAATATTGGATAAGAATAAAAAAGGGACTTGAAGAGATAACCCAACAATAAACAGAACTGAAACCGGAATTATTCCTATTAGGTATACTCACAGAAAATTATGATTAAAAAAATACAATACTTAATATTACATATTGTAACTGCAGCCAGAATTGTGTATGTGCAAAACTGGAAGAATAACACTGTACCATCAGAGGAAAGTGTGATAAGAAAAGTGCTAGAGTATGCTGAGATGGATAGACTTACAAAAGAAATAAAAGATAAAGGAGAAATGGATTATTATTTGGTATGGAATGAATGGTATAAATGGCTAGAGGATAGGTGCAAAAGTTAAGAAAATATCAAAGAAAGAAAATTTAGGAGTTAGCAAATAGTAATAAATCTGTATAAATATACATGACACAAAATGTATGTTTATAAATTAGTATATTGATATGTTAATATGTAAAAAGGATAATGGAATCACATTTATTTAATTTATTTTTATTTATTTTATTGAATTTCTATACCGCCCTACTCCCGAAGGACTCAGGGCAGTGCACAGCCATGAGATAAAACACATAGATATACAAAATTTAAAATCGAATAAAATGAATTAAATAAATTTGGCTGAATTAATACCCATAATTTAAGATACCCATATTTTAAAATACATTAAAAATTTAGAATTTACACTTAAAAGGGAGAAGATTTAGGCGAGGCCAGCTTGATGAAATAAAAGCGTCTTCAACTCACGGCGGAAGATGCGCAGATCCGGAATCCTCCGTATCTCTGGGGGGAGCTCATTCCAGATCGTCGGTGCCCCCACAGAGAAGGCTCTCCCCCTAGGGGCCGACAGCCGACATTGTTTGGCCAACGGCACCTGGAGGAGCCCCTCTCTGTGGGAGCGTAATGGTCGGTGGGAGGCTGTTGATGGTAGTAGGCGGTCCCGTAAGTGTATATGTATAGATATATAGATGTAAGGGGTGGAAATGGATATATAGCAGATGTATACCTATGCAGAAATGTTGCAAAGAGGAAAATTGTTAAAAAAAATTAAAAACTGTTTAATAAAAATTATTTTTTTAAAAAATAGAAGAGTGAGTCAACTTATTCTCTATTGACCCAGTAGTCTGAATGAGAATGGATGGGTTAAAACTATAAGACAGGAAATTCAGCCAAGTATAATGAGAAATTTCTTGTAGGTATGAGTTGTCATCTAATAAAACAGGTGGCCATCTGAAGTTGGGTGGTTTGGTGGTTCAGTGGTCGGGCTTGTTCCCTGGAAAGCTGACAGCCCAGGTTCAAGATCCAAGCACCACGTGACGAGGTGCGCTCCTGTCCTTGCTCCAGCTCCTGTCAACCTAGCAGTTCAAAATCATGCAAATGCAAGTAGAAAAATAGATATCACTTCAGTGGGAAGGTAACAGTGCTCTGTGATGTCATGGTGACCATATGATTGCAGAAATGTTTTCAGACAGCGCTGCCTTAAAACGGAGATAAGCATTGTGTTGTATAATCAGTAACGATTAATAGAATAAAATCCACAGACTCCTTTACCTTTTTTAAAATAAATTCTTCTTCACTCGAATTTTTTTAAAACAGAGACTGGATGATCTTTTCCACTGAGCAGGGTATAGGCCAGTGATGGCTAACTTTTTCCAGACCGAGTGCCCAAAGCGCACACATGTGAACCCAGAAAATGCAATGCGTGCACGCCTCCATGCATGCGCCCCACTCACCCCATGCATGCGCTCATGGCCCCCTGCATGCGCACGGCTCCCCAGACATGCGCGGCAGAGACCCAAAGACCAGCTGACTGGTGGGAGGCACGCGCGCATGCGTGGCAATGCTGAGCTGGGGTGATGGCTCACCTGCCCACAGAGAAGGAGCTGCGTGCCACCTCTGGCATGCATGCTATAGGTTCCCCATCACTGGTATAGGCCAAGATGACTGTTAAAGTCTCTTCCAATTATATAATTCTATGCTTCTCTGATCAATGACAATATCAAATTACTGGAACATCAGTAATGTCTGTATGAATTATATTAATGCACTAACTATGCATTTGGTATCATACAAATATTTATTCTGTAACATTACTCTTTCTTGCCTGGTACAATTCAATGAAATGGAAATGGAAACAAATAGGCAAACATACCGATATTTTCTTCTCTGGTACATTCAAAATAGTTAAATATATGAACATTTCAAACACTGACTTAGGACCTGAACTGACAATAAAGAATTCTGTGTAATGTTTGTCCTTTGCTGTATAGTATATAACACTAATTGTGTTGGAAGGTCTATATGTTGATCACATCTATGCGTTGCCATGGAACCTCTAAGAACAGGAAAAAGAAGTTAATAGAGAACCAATAAATGTAGATGAACAGGGTGCAATAGAAAGAGGAGAATCTGCAAAGAAATAACCCTTTTGAAATAGCCTAATATATCAACTTTTGTCTTTAAAAAAATCCTTTAAAATATATCTATATTCCAGAAGGAAAAGTTTTTCTCATGTTTTCCAGCAGAGGGTGTATATACATTCATTGCCTATATGCCTATGCATACCTATTAAGATTGTGAATATGAAATTGTTTTGTGATTTTTATCAGATCTGCACAGCTTTCGTCTGATCAAAGACTATTTTCTCAGTGTGTAAGAGTGAAGCATTTAATGTGAATGTGCCACGACAATCTCATAATATTCCATTTATTTCTCCCTCTTCCTCCTAAAATGGAGATTTTTGTGTCTATTTGTGTCCATGCTTGCATTGCTTTTAGATATACTATAATAGTTGTTGATTATTACTGAGAGATTAGACTCTTCTCCGAAACCTTTAGTCTTACATGGAAACCAAAATAAAAAGATTATATTAGCCAGGGAATGCCTGTTTTATTTTTTTTCACATCTCCAAGATCTCTAAAGTCCTGTTAAGTTTCTACTTTAAGTTGTAAATGTGAGATAAAGGAGGTATTTCAGTGTTATTTTTTCCCTTCCTGAGTCCTTTTTTTAACAGAAATCATTACTTCTCTTCAAGGCAGGTATACATTACCTGTCCTTCCCAGGAACAATCGTAGGAGAACAGTTAGTCAATCGAATGGTCCACCTTCTTGGAGAGAAAAAAATGACATACCTATGGGCAAAGAATCAATATTGTCTTTGATTTTTTATTTTATGATGACATCTCTTAACATTTCTAGTCTCAAGAAAGCTTAAAAATGCATAGCATTTTTTTAAAAAATTATAAGCATTCAATGAACATTATAGTGTATTGATGGCTATTGATGGATTTAAATCCTAATACTGGTAGAATATGACAGAATGAGAAAATATAATGAGAGAATATTTGGTAGTGAGATGCCTTATTGAATGAGTTAATTTTAAAGGTCGCTGTTTGAAATTAATTGTCTCTCAAACAACAAGATGAGCAAAAACGCACAGTCCACCTTCCTTTAGGAGTAACTAACAATAGCAGAGATTTCAGCATCCCGCTGAGTATTGCAGCTATGCTTCTCTACTCCAGGGACCGTCATATCAACAGCTCAAGGATATCGTGTGTGTGTAGTGTGTGTGTGTGTGCGCGCATGTACGTGTGAGTGGATGTACTCTAATTCTAATCAGCCTATTGAATTAAAAAAAGCTTTATGCTATGCATCACCACAAGATGTCTCATCTCCATTATTGCAAGAATACAGATAAGAGTTTCAACTTCTGCTGCATATGATGGCTTTTTCTGGAAAGATTATTTCCATTTCCTCCTCTCCTTTTTCTTTTTCACTGCCTGGTCTACGGTTTCAGTGTCAGGAAACAGAGGTGGGGGTGGGAAAGAAATTAGAGATTTTGTAAACTCATTTACAAATGCATTGTTCTGTAAACTATGCTGCTTTTTACAAACCCCCCCCCAAAAAAAAAACTTGGCAGATGAAAGAAAACATGAATGAGATTGTTTTTAATGAAACCTTTTCCGTGAAGTGATAATCACAAATCCTACCCTGTGGATTGTGTAGCCTGACAGCAATGGAAACAACAGATCCTTAGGCTATGTTCCGTACTAATGTTATTGCCTGGGAGTGGCTGTTGCCTTTTTTTTTTTTTTTAAAGAGAAGAAGACACAGGGTTGTGGCTGTTGTTTTAAAGATGAGCTACAAATGTATTCCAATCAGAGTCCCAAGTGTAAATCAATAATTCATCCATCTGCATCTTCTCGCACTTTGCAGGCAATCCCTGCTAAATTAATGGTTGCACATGACAGGATGACTTCACCACATCTCTCCCGGGAGATTGCCTACATTGCTCTACAAATGACATATGGTCCCAGGGCTGCGGGTGGCAGAAAAGCATTGCAAACTAATATTCAGCAGAGTCAGTACTGCCAAAAGAATGGAATTTTAAAATCTACCAGATAAGAAACTTCCTTCAGCTATACCATGCCAAAAGCTCAATGGCATCCACATTGATGGGCGGAAAATCTCCTGAGCATAAGGTAGGGAACATTTCCAGCCTTATCTACAGATCCTTCAGCTATCTAAGAGGATTTCAGCTAAAATCAAGACTTAGGTTCTCCATTTTACCAGAATTCTAGAGTAGAGCTAGAAAGTGACAACATACCAACCAGTGGTGGGATTCAAATAATTTAACAACCGGTTCTCTGCCCTAATGACTGGCTGGGTGGGCGTGGCATGGTGGACGTGGCCAGGGAGTGTGACAGGTAGCACTCAGCCTCCTGCACCCCCCTAGGAGCAAAAATGGGCTGGGGATGCACTGCCCCCCCCCACGCTCCATTTTGGGCCTAGTAGGCCTCCCTGCAGCTTTTTGGGAGCAAAAATGGGCCACAGGGGGACTGCGCCAAATACACACTCATGCCCCATTTTGGGCCTAGTAGGCCTCCATGCACTTACCTGGGAGCCAAAACAGGGTGTGTGGGGACTTCTGGAAGGGGCGGGCAGGGCCAGCCAGCAATTTCACAACCGGTTCGCCCAAACTGGCCCAAACCAACTAAATCCCACCACTGATACCAACAGTCCGTTTATGTTACCCAGTGCCAATTGAGTTCTGCTATTGTTCATCCCAACAATGAAGAGTTGTGTGTGTGGGTCTGAAATTAGTGGCCTTATATATTTTGTTGACAACACAACTGTGCCTCCTGTCCCTCCTGTGGCATCCTCTCTAAGTGAAAAATGGCTACCTATTTTTAATGCAAGTAATCCTTGATTTACAACCATTCTTTTAGTGACCATTTGAAGTTACAATGCCATTGAAAAAAGTGACCTATGATCGTTTTTCACACTTATGATTGTTGCGGCAACCCTATGGTCACATGATCAAAATTCAGGTGCTGGTCAACTGGCATGTATTTATAACAGTTGCAGTGTATTTGTCACCTTCCCAGCTTGCTTCCAACAAGCAAAATCATTGGGGGTTTGCATGATTTGCTTCACAATTGAAGTGATTTGCTTAACAACTGTGGCAATAAAAGGTTGTAAAATGGGATGCAACTCCTCTAACAATTGTCTTGCATAGGAATGAACATTTTGGGCTCCACTGACATCATAAAACAAGGACTACCTGTATAGAATAAGAATTAGTATAAGGGGTTTATTGCATCAGTCCCATTGTAGTACATACAGGAAAAGCTTATTATGCCTTTTAATAACATTTACTAGCTTGAAAACATCAGATTCCTGATTTTTGTGTTTCAGCGTATTCCCTTTTTTATTCTGTTCTGCCCTTGGTTTTTTTTTAAACAGCTGACATCTACAACAGTTTTGCCTACTTTCTCTTCAACACTGTTTGAAGAAAAAGCTGATTCATGCAAAGTTCAATAACCAGCATAATGAAATGAAATGGAAGATGCAAAATCCAACTAGGAGAAGAACACTATTTTTAACATTTATACGGATGAATCCATTGCTTAAATTTACAGGCTTTTAACCCATTTCTTTGGATTCATCTTTTTTTAAAAAAACAGAAAAAATATTAGTGAAAGAGAAAAGAGTTGCGTTGTTACAAGTATTGATTGAAAAGAAACAGCTCTTTATACATTTTAATTTTTAACTCTGTGGGGTATAATCAATCTCTGAAAATAATTACTGAATTTGACACCTAAAGTTATTGATTTAATAAAAAGGTTAGATTTACAGCTTATTAGTGTGGTTTGAAGTTATAAACAGGAAGAGTCTCCAATTTTTTAAAGACATCAGCTTTATTTTAAGACCCTCTTTATTTTCTCTTGGAAAGAGAGGCGAAGTAAAAAAATAACCTGTACTCCAATAGCCACAGTACTTTTGTGAACAATGTGAATTTTAATTCAGTTGTGGCTATCTATAGTTAAATTTAATAAATATATAAATTACGGTTTGGACCATGTAATCTTGCAGGCTTATTATTTGAAAATGACTAGCCCACCATTGAACCACAACTTTTGAAATTTAAATATGATTCAAATTCCCCTGATTATAAAAGGAAAAAAGTTAACTGAAGCTAGCACTCCTCCAAAAAAAAGGGGAGGAAGAGGAAAAACAGTGCAAGAAAAAGAAGGAAAGAAATGAAAAAAAAATCAAAAGAAGCCAAATAAAATTAAAAGGAAACAAAACAACAAGGTATCCAAGATATGATTAATACTTTGCTATTGTGTTTCCCCCAAAATAAGATTCTGTCTGATATATTTTTGAACCCTGAAATAAGCACCTGGCCTTATTTTCGTGGAGGTCTTATTTTTGGGGGGCATGTGGAGCAAGATGGGGCTCCTCTTGCTGTCTTACTTGATTTCCAGCTCTGTGTTTAAATATTTTCGGGCAGGGCTTATTTTCAGGGGGAAGCTTATTTTAGCGCATGCGCTCAAAAGCCCAATTGGGCTTATTATCAAGGGATCTCTTATTTTTAGTGAAACAGGGTACTTTTCTGTATCCTGTTTAATATTTAATTTAATATTGAAATCTTAAATATGTGTGATGAATGTATCAAGAAGGTTGATTCTGAGGAGGGGTTATGCATTGTGGAGGAGTAAGAAAGCAACTCATCCCAGATATTAAGTGTGAGAGAAAGAGGGTGAAGACAGATCCTCCCCTAATAGTTCACAGAGTATATTGTTGAAGCAGATAGTAGAGTCTTCAGTCTGTCAACATTTTGTCTGTAGGTGTAAAATAATAACGAACTTAGTTTGGAAGAACTGGCATGTATCATTCTTGATTTTGGACCTGACAATAGGCATTTATATGAGTATATATTTATACAAATCATTACAATTCAAATTGTAATACTGAGTTAAACCAGAGTTTACAGAATCATCTTGCTTAATCCTGCCTTTCCATACAGAGTTAATTCAAGCTAATTCTGAGATTTGATAGATTAAACGGAATCAACAGTTTCCAATCTTTGGTATGATTTCATTGTAGATATAAATTTAGTATAGCAGGTGAACTTGTATGAAAAGGGGGGGGAGAAGTGAACAGAAGGCTGCAAATGTTTCTCCACTCTTACCTGTTGATATCAGAGTGGTTTATTTTAATAACAGGGGTGATTCAGTGGTTAAATTTCGGGGCTTGTTGGCTGAAAAGCTGGCAGCCCAGGTTTAAGACCTGAGCACCACATGACAGGGTGAGTTCCCATCCTCGCACCAGCTGTGCCAACCTATCAGTTCAAAAGCATGTAAATGTGAGTAGGTAAATAGGTACTACTTCGGTGGGAAAGTAGCAGCACTTCATGATGCCCCCTATAGTCAACAATGACAAGCAGAGTAAAATCCACAGGGACTCCTTTACTTTAAATAATATTTCCACTGAAAATAGCTTTAATATTTTCAATATTTTATTAATTATTTTTTAATAAAATGAATAAACTAAGTTTTTACATTCCTCACATTTTTGAACTTGCAGCATAACAGTCTGCATGAGGTTTTAGTACAATGAAAACAGCCTTAGTTGATGACCCCATGAACATTGGTGTCCTGCTTTCAGAAGCTTAAAACAGTTGATTCCTGCAGGTTTACTTAAATAACCACAGAGAATATATATGCATAAATAGACAGTTCTAATGAGGTGACAATGGAACAAGCAGAAATGAAGATACTGTGATTAAACTGAAAATTCCTTCCATACTAATAATGCAAGATTACCTAGGAAATGTTTATACCAGCTTTTTTAATATAATTATCTGAGCAATAGTTGTGACTGAGAGAGAAAATGAAACTCCAATTATCTATCCATAAATGACATAAAAATTCTAATTCTAATCAGATTATGTTTTTAGTCTGAAATGTTTTGGAGTGCTTAGCTTAGTAGTTTTGGAGCTACTTAGCTTCTAATGAAACATACAATGGTGCAATTTTGTTACGGAGTTTTCACATTTTGTTATATCTTGATATAAAATGTAATGAAGCTGCTATTAAGGTGTTAATTTGGTACTTGGATTGGAATATGTGCTTAATTTTTACAATCCTTGAGAGCTAACACACACACCCCACTTTCCCTAAAAAGAAAAGAAAAAAGAACAAAACATTTTTTATCTCTCTTTGACAGGGCCTGAAATGATGATTTGATCTTTCAAATATAGAAGTTTTCCTCTATGGCATTTCTTCTGCTTCCAGTATTTGTTTTCACTCCTTAGATCCCAGAAGAGAATTTCATTTTGATGTATAGATACTCTTCTGTCAGTGGCATTCAGTTGAATAGAGGTGGGGGGGTTTTTTAGTTTACCCATTGACATTTATTGTATTTTCACAACTCTTGAGCCAGAAGGGTGGATATTTATTTATTTATTTTTGAAATGGCAAAATCCATACTAAAGGTACATTTGTATGCTGAAAGATATGATTTCTGGAGATGAACAATGCCATATAAAAAAAAATATTGCCAGATCATTCATTGTATGAGATACTTTTCAGATAGCACTAATGTTTCAAAACTATAAACAAATAGGCAGCATTTTGAATTCTGGCACACAGAGACCCACACACCAGTAGTGGGATTCAAATCCCATCACTACTGGTTCACTCCTGTTGCACGCACAACACTTCTGCGCATTCACAGAAGCTTCTGCGCATGCGCAGAGTTGTCCGGGAGGGTAGGCAGAACCTCCCACCGCCGCTAGCAGTTCGCCTGATCCGGGGTGAACCTGTCGCAACTGGTCACAACTGGTCTCAACCACCACTGACACACACATACACACAGAGTATATAAAATACTTTAAACTTAGCCAATTAAGACCTACCTTTTGATCATATTTGAAAAACTAAGACTAATACAGGCTTATATATCAAAAAAGAAAATGGTGTGATATAGGGGTGAGAAACTCAAGTCGTCACGGTGTTGTTATGAGGCATATCGTGACTTTTTTCCCCTTCGCTAAACCAGGAGTATCCAGCACATGATGCATCCAGCCCACAAGCCACAAGTTTGACAGCCCTGGTGTGGTATGTTCCATCCTTCCCCATCTGTTGCCAACATACCAGTTTTGAGGCCCAACATCTCATGACCCCAGAGGGCTGGATCTATCCTGTGATAGGCATTTTTAGTTTTCCCAGCCATCACAAAATAAAATGGGAGGCTTTTATTTCTCTCCCTGGGTTGTTTTTGTTTTTTTTTGTTTTTTTGGCTTTTAAATAATTTTTAACTCTAGAGATGACAATCTATGTCATCTCTATGATATCATGATATCACAGTCAACTTTAGCACTTCCTTGAGTAGACTTGATCAGCTGGGCCAAGCCACCCACCAGATAGCCTTTGGCTTCCTTCCCCTCTCCTGGGTCATCATACCAACTTTCCAGTATGTAATTCACACAGCATGAAGCAAGGGCAAGGGGATTCATTTACCAGGAAAAGTTAGTTTATTTCTAGATAACTTTGGACTTGCCTGGGGCATAATCTCACTCACTCTGGGTTATGTCAATGCATTTAGAGCAATGTTTCTCAAAGTTGGTAATTTTCAGATGTGTGAACCTCAGCTCCCAAAATTCCCCAGCCACACATCTTAAAGTTGCCAAGTTTGAAAAACACTGATTTAGAGATTTTCCACATAAGTGGATAATGGGAAGAATTAGTTTGGATTAAGGTGGGATAATTAGCAAACAAACAAGGCCAATATATCTAATTCTGCTGTCAGCCAGTTTGGAATTGTCAAGGAAAACTGGCAGCATTTGGCCTGATAGGTTACAATGTGATGAACTGACTTAAGAACCAATGATGGAAGAAATGTTGGGAGGTTTCATTTAGCAGAGTTCAATGCCTTAATATTCCACTGGAAGTCAACATACAATGAATAGTTTGTTAATGTGAAGAACAGTAGTGGGTTTCAAAATCTGTCGTTACTGGTTTGCTCGTGGGCACTTGCACGCTCATGCTCACATGCAACACTTCTGCGCATGCGCAGGAGCGTCTGGTGCGGGTGGGCGGAGCCTCCCGCCACTGCTGCCAGTTTGCCCGATCCGGGGCGAACCAGTAGCAACCCACCACTGGTACAGAACCAGTTGAGAGACACGATTGTCTATTTTCCTTGAAAGAAATGGTCCTGGGTAGTTTATGTGTGGCAATTCAGTTTTGCAAAATAGTTAAGAACCAAATCATAGAAATCATGCTGAAAGAAAACACACAGATACTTTTTTCTTTATATATAAAAGGATAAATAGAGCATTTATTAACACTTTTTTAGCAGCAACAAAAGTGACACAGTCCACATCTTTTCACAGCAAAAGCTATGGCCACATTTTACATCACTTTGAGGCACAAAGCAAAATATATAATTGACTTTTTTTTCTCCCTCCAGATAAAAGTAGGGGTAAGTTTAGTACAAGAAGAGAAAGAGGGGAGGGGTGGGAAGAAGGACAAAGGAGGAGGAGGAGATCCTTGAGTTGTATATTGCAGTAGCAGGGCCTTAAAATACTAGCACAATACAAGGAGCAGATCAAAAAACCTGAAAAGGCTTTTTAACATACAACACTAATCATTTCATTGGAGCTGGGAAATGGATACCTTTTTAGAGCATTAAGTGGTCTAGTAGCAGAATGAAATTTTATTGTTGATTAGTCTTGTCTGTTTTGCTTTTGTAAAATGTATTAACCCAAACTGTCTCAAGGATCTACTACAAGCTCAGTAGTGACAGTAACAAAGATTAAAAGATCATGCACTTAACAGTACATGGCACTTATTGCTTGGTACACTAACATTACAATTCTTATTGAAGAACTTTCTAAGAATTACAAGGCCTTGATCGGGAGCTCCACATCCATGGAGATCATTTTCTTGGGCTTCCCTAGTCACTTTAAAGGGAATGGCAGGTCCACACGCACATAACAGATGCACATATTCTGACTTGCTCCTCAACTGTAGCAAATGCAAGCCTGCACATGCAAAAGCTTGGTGGGCGTCCTAGAGATCTTCCATGGTCTCAGGTTTCTGGACAAGACACAAAACTGCAACCCATACCCCACTGAAGCCAGTGCCCAACCTCCCATGGATTTTAAGAAATTAGAATTGCACTGTAAAAGTTACCCTCTTCTTCAATCCAGCCCCTGTGGTTTGCCACTTTGGGCTCACTATGGAAATGGCTGCTCCTACTCTGTGGTCCATTATAGTTCTATTGTTTTGCAAGACAAATACATTTTATTTTAAAATTCAGAAATCTTTAAAATAGCACTATTTTCTATAATTATACAGCATCTTCAATAAACTATGACTTTATTTATAGAATTGTGGCACAACCTCTGAAAATATGAAAAACTATCCAGAATTAAACAAATAATTATTTTCTTTTCCCTTTCTTGCATTTACTTTAAAAGGCTTTCAAAGAAATACTTGTGTGTTCTAGGGCTATGTGTCTGCAGTATATTTTTCTTTGGATTTGTCTGGGTGAACATAAGACTTATGGCCAGTAATTTATACAAATAATAACTATAAGAAATACTTTTTCATCTTGCTTATTTATTCTACATGGAAGGTCAGACTAAATATATATATATATATATATATATTTACTGGTTGATAGCTATCAGGAAGAACCTGACACAAACATCTGATGTATTGGCCTGCAAATAACAAAAAAGAAAAGTTTGTGCCTAAATGTTCAATAAAAGCAACCAATTAACAAAAATAAAATAACCTGACGGTATATAATCACAATAAACAAATATTATATTTTAGACTTCTCTGTAAAGTCCCAATTTAACTCTCTTTAAAGGGCTTGAACTGGGGCTAAAATAGAAGTCTTACTCGATAAGAAATCCTTAATTTTGACCAACCATACATTTCTTACATTGTACCAAGTAAACCTCCACACAATCAATGTTTTGTTCTCTTTCAATACAATATGTAAGTGCATTTTTAAATGATCAAGAAGTTTTGGCTTTCTAAACTGAACATTTGATGTCCCAACTTGGATGGTAGTTGTGCTTTTCCTTAATTTTGAGTTTTCCACTCATTTTATACTGCGAAGACCTATTTTCCTGTGTTGTTTTGACCAGATAACCCTTAAAACTCTATAGAATGGAGACACCCAAATGGAAGTGATGAAATGTCACAGACTCATACAGATTGCACTTGAATGGTAGTATTTCTTGGGTTTTATAGTAAGACCTTCTTGTCTGATATGTGTTTACATGTTTATGTCACATTTGTGTCCATGGGTGCACGCGTGCGTAAACAATCACAATGAATAAATCACAAACACTACAAAATATACCCAGCATAGGCCTGTTATGAATAATCTTCTCCTTCCTTGTAACTATATGAGTCTTGTGCTCCTTCTTGTACAAATTCTTCTCTCTTCTCCCAGCCATCTGGCCAGCCACCATTAATCTGGGTTGTAGCACCATAAGATTTAGTGGTACCATAATTTACATAATTCTGAGTAATGTCCCCTGTTTCTTCATCAAGTTCATCTTCGTGAATGAAGCCACATTTTTCTTCACTGGTCTGTTCAGGATCTGCCCATGGTTGCTTTTCTCCTGAAGCAAATATTCCGTAGAATATGACGCCACCATAATGGACCAAAGCAGCAATAAGAAAGACATATTGCCATTCTTCGCGTGTCTAGGACAATAAAGATGGGGCCATCAGAATAGCATAGAAAGTTCAGGTCACGCTATCAAAATAGTTGTGAAGGATTCTTTTGGTTTATAATGATTTTTATAGGAAGTATGGAACTGTATCTAACTATTGTACAAAGGAAGAAGAAAATGCACTTTAAGGAGTAAGGGGTAACAGCAAAAGCTAGCTTGAAAAACTTGGAAAAATCTTAAGAGAAAATAAGGATAAAATTGTAGCTATATTTTAAAATAGAATACCCAATGAATGTTATCCTTATTTCTCATCTTATTCACCAGGATGGACTTTAATTATCATCATAAGGTGAAAAACCTAGTAAGAATACGCTTTTATTGTGGAATATAACATGTGAACTTACACCATTTAAACTTGTGACATGTGATAATCAATTTGATCAGGTTGCACATGAATACTATTTTTTTCAAGGCTAATAATAACTAAAACTAATTTTGGAAACTGTAATGTAGTAAAACTTACTTTGTTTTTTGTCATTGCTCCAACAATTATAGGGCATACCATCCCAGACAATGTTCCAACTCCATTTGAAATCCCCATCAAGATACTGGCATACCTCGGAGCAATATCTAAATGATTGACATTGAATCCTGTAATATAAAATCATTCTTGTTAACAGAGTGATAGAAAAATAATACATCGCTAAATATTTGTTTTTTTTATTATGGTTAGAACAGTATTCATAGTAAACTTTGAGATAATATTATGTTCATTTAGATACATATTCTTATATTATATTCTTTCCAACTCAGTAAAATGTTGAAATAAATTAAATGTCATGAACTCAGGATCTGTCTGTCTATCAGTAAGATAACTCTGCAAAAATGGAAAGAACAGGACCAAAGCTGGCATAGTGGGAGCAGCTGTTAAAAGAAAGAAAGGGATGGATCTGGCCGGCACTGCAGAAAGCATCTCAGATACATGTGAATGAGAGATGTAATCAGATAGCGGCTAGAAATGCCATTTCTCCATAAGATCCATTATAAAGCCATTCCTTCATAAATTCCAGGGTGGAGTATATACAGCTCACTCTATGCTTCCTGATACAAAATATATCCAGATGCAACATGAGGGTAAAACAGAAATACACGCAATACAATGTGTTATTCATCAAGAAATGAAATAAAGAAATACAGATTCCTTCCATGGTTAGCATCCATAGTGTTCCATGAGTTTTCCCTAATTCGCTCTTTCTTTTTTTTCCCAAACCTAACAGAATTCTGGAAAGTAATATGTAAAGAGATTCAGGATGTATCAGCACAATTACTCTCTGCAGTTGAACTAATGGCTTCATATGATGGAAGAAGTTGGCCAAAGATTCATATAATGGAAGAAGTTGCCAAAGAAAAATTTGTCTGACAGGTAGTCCAGAGACTGCAGAGAAACTGTGGATTGAGAATTTGGTGACTGCCCTATTCTAAGCCCACCTTACTCCTTCCTGTCAGCCACATGCACCAGTATGAAGTGTGTGCAGCGCAGCACATGCTTTCCTGCAGACATAGGAAGTAAGAGACACAGTGATACTCACATCCAGTCACAACATGTTATCTCATCCAGTTACAAGAAGTTTCCTTCATGCAGAGGAAAATAATGGTCTACTTGGGCCTCCTATGACCATTGCTAGTAAAAGGGTTAGAAGAATTCCAGAAGCTAAGCTCTGCATATATTTCTCACCTTATCTTGTTTATTATAATATAAATTTGATTTATATGCCGCCCTTCTCCGGAGACTCAGGGCGGCTTACAATGCGCTAAGCAATATTACACTGATATTACACTGATAAAGAAATTAACTTACCAGATATAGCAAATCCACTGAACCCAACAGCAAGAACAAGGAAGGAAATGGCCACACCTCTAGTATGAGAATATCCAACTACCAAGAGAAGGGTTGCTTCCATTCCAAAGCCTTAGGGGGGGAAAAACCTTGATAGTATTTATTGTTTTTTCAGAGCATTTAGTACAGCTAGGTAGCAGAACCTAGCCAGTCATAGCTTATTTCAAAAAGCTAAGCAGAGTAAATTTGGTTAGCACATAAAGGAGAGACTTCAGTAAATAATAGAGTTGTAGAATAGATTGGAAAGTCAAAAGGTGTTGGACGAAGACAATGATAAACTGCTTCCATATTGTTGCCAGGAAAAGTATATATACAATATATACAACCATTAGAATGAACTTAAAACAGAGAAAATAAAATGTGTAGCAGCCAAAGAATCATAAAAACTCTACGTCTTCATTAAAACTGGCAGGGCAAGCTATCGTATATAAACAGGCAGTAAACCCCACACTTATTCACACTGATGATGTTATCTAGCTGGGTAATGGAACGTATGCAAGCAATCAGCCAAGCTCAGAGAACCCCAAAGATTCCCACAGTTCAGCCCTGAGCTACATATATTCTCTTCTGTCAGTTGGTGAACACCCAACTATCAGATACCTTACTGAATACTACACTGAGCTGGGTTGGATTAAATTGTCTTTATGATGTCTTCTAATTCTATGATTCTGTGTCCATGAATTCACCACAAGTGGAGCTTAACTGGAAAGGAACTTTATTTACCTTACTCTAACCCTAACTCTAACTCTTTCTCCAAGATATTAATGAACAGCAGTGGTGACCAATTACCATGGTTCAAGCATTAATCAAGAATTTTTGAAACTGCTTTTCTTGTTGAGTCGATAGAGTATGTCCAACTCTTTCTAACCCCATGGACCACAGCATGCCAGTTCCCCCGCCCCCCCATCCTCCACTATCTCCCAGAGTTTACACAAACTCATGTTCAGCGTTTGGTTATTTTGGTTATGCTGGTACTTCTATTTTACAACAGTTAGAAGCAAATCAATTTTGTGATCTATCAGTTTATAGCACAGGTGTCAAACTCGATGCATCACATTGCCATCATGTGACGTATCGCGATGGTTTTTCCCTTCGCAGAGCTGGGGTGGCCGTGGCCTGTGTGTGATGCATCTGGCCCACGGGCCGCCAGTTTGACACCCCTGGCTTATATGAACCTGTGGTGAATTTGATATTTTATACAGTGCAGTACTTGTAGGACATTCCAATAAGGCTTTTAATAACAAGTAAATTTACCTCCACAGTTCATTATCTTCCTGACGGTTGTGGTTGAAAGAATTTGCCTGCTTCTTAGAAAATCTGCAATTTGTCCCCCAATAGGCACAATAATGGTCATCACTAAATGTGGCAGTGCAGACAGCATTCCCACCTAAAATCAGAAATTTTAATAAATGAGTTCTAATAGAATAAATTGATTGCTGGGGGGGGCGGAATGAGCAGATGAATAAGCTCACAACAGTTCATTTCGTGACCGTTCGAAGTTACAATGGCCCTGAGAAATGTGACTTATGACTGTTTTGCACACATATGACTGTTGCAGCATCCCCATGGTCATGTGATCAAAATTCAAACGCTTGGCAACTGACTCATATTTATGACAGTTGCAATGCCCTGGGGTCATGCAATCAACTTTTGCAATCTTCTGACAAACAAAATCAATGGGGAAGCCAGATTCCTTTAACCACCGTGTTACCGTGTCTCTCCAAAAGGAAGGCCGGTGTTATTTTCTTTTGACCCCCGGAAAAACAGCTAGGCCTTTATTTTTATTATTGACATTTTTGAGTGCATGCAATCAAATTAAGTCCCACCCACAAAATTAGCCCTAATTAAGACCCCACCACCCCTGGGTGCAGGGGGTGGGGTGAGGCGCACAGGTTAAAAAATAAGCTAGGGTGAGGATAGGGGGTGGAGCTTCCTGCAGGCATCTGCAGCCAATAACAGAGCTTCAGAACTCTGTTATTGGCTGCAGATGCCTTCCGGCAGGCATCTGAAAGCAAAACAGAGGCCAGGGCGATGCGTGCGAGTGGTGGCAAGCGGCCGCAGAAGAAGTCAAGGCAGGTGTCGGGGTGTGCGAGGCCTGGTAAGTAGGGCAGCTTCACTACCCCCCATCCCCACCCTAGCTTATTTTTTACCTGTGCTCAAAAACGTGATAGGGCTTCTTTTCAAGGTGTGTCATCTTTTTGGAGAAACACGGTACCTACTTAACAACTGCAGTGATTCACTTAACAGCTGTGTCAAGAAAGGTTGTAAAATGGGGCAAAAATTCACTTAACAATTGTCTCGCTTAGCAACAGAAATTTTGGACTCAGTTGTGGTCGTAAGTTGAGGACTACCTTTACTGCTAATATTCAAATGCCTTGGACTATATAAATCATTCCCAACCTGTATGGACCGTGGCACCAGTTTGAGGAAGGCTGGCTTTATAAACTCAAGGAAACTTTTAAAGGTACATTATCTTGATCGTTTCTAATAAAATAAATGTCACCAGCGTGGATATAAATTAGACTTTCTGCTTCTAGTGAGTCTATCTATGACAGTACAAAATAATATTTATAGCAACTTTCCCAGCTACAACACATAATAGTGTCCTAGACCAAATATAATTTAGAACCCTTTCAGAATATCTGAACTCGGCATTTCAATGTTGATAGGATTGCAAATTGTTATTTAGGCCTTGTCTCCCTGAAGATCAATTTAGCAAAATATTTAATGTCTACTTCTATCGTTGCTATTCCCAGTATGTCCAAAAGATGAATTTGGTGCTGATGGAACTAAAAAAGGATTCATGGTAGTAGGCAAGGAACCGAAGAAAAATATTTATGCAGAGGAATTGGAGCTGCCTCTGTTCTGCCTCTTAGCAGACTTTAAGGCTGCAGTTGCAGCATTCTAAGTAGCATTAGGCACCTGGATCTAGAGAGTTGACAGTTGAGAAATAATGAGGGAAATTAAATATTCTGCAGAGGTTGAAAATAGAGGTAGGAGGAACTTCCAATTGGAATCTTGCAATTGACAAAGGATCCCAGGTGATTATTTAAGGATAGGGTTAAAAGAGCTAAAGTTCAGGGGGATAGCAATAGTACTTATATACTGATCCATAGTGCTTTACCGACCCCTCTAAATAGTTTACAGAGTCAGCATATTGCCCCCCCCAACAATCTGGGTCCTCATTTTACCGGCCTCAGAAAGATGGAAACCTGAGTCAACCTTGAGCTGGTTAGAATCAAACTGCTGGCAGTCAGCAGAATTAGCCTGCAATACTGCATTCTGCCGGTAAGCACTGCACCACCATGGCTCGGGGAATCAATTAGTGGTATCAGCAGAATCCAGTTACTTGATCAAAATAATTAAAACAGCATAATGTCATTCTTTATTGCAAGCTCTATCCCTTTCACAAGGTATAGAATAACAGAATAACAGAGTTGGAAGGGATCTTGGATCTCCTCTAGTCCAAGCCCTACTCAAGCAGGAAACCCTTTGTGGATTATTATACTAAACTATATGCTAAAGAAGAGGTGCAGAATGGACTTATAGAAAAATATTTAAAGGATAAGAGAGTTACAAAAATTACTGATCAACAAAAGGAAAGAATGAATTATCTTATAACAGAGGAGGAGATAATAGCAGCAATTAAACAGCTAAAAACAGCTAAAGCTCCTGGCACGGATGGTTTGACTGCAGTGTATTACAAAACTTTACAAGCTGAAATGGTGGGACAACTTAGAGATTTATTTTGCAATATTCAACAAGGGGGTAAAATACCCCCATCCTGGACAACTGCTTATATATCTTTGATACCAAAGGAACAAGTTGGTCCTAAAAAACCAGAGAACTACAGACCAATATCTCTTTTGAACACAGACTATAAAATTTATGCGAAGGTATTAGCCAACAGGTTGATGCCAGTAATCCAAAAGGTGATTCATGAGGACCAAGCGGGATTTATTGAGGGCAGATACATGAAGGACAATGTAAGGCAAGTAATAGACTTATTGGAATATCTTGATAAGAATAAACAGATTTCTGCAGTGCTGGTCTTTTTGGATGCGGAGAAGGCCTTTGATAGAGTGGATTGGAATTTTCTACTAAAGACTTTAAAAAAGATGGGCTTTGGGGACCAATTTACACAGGCGATCTCAGCAATTTATCAAGAGCAAAAAGCACAGATTATTATTAATGGAAGTTTGACGACAGAGTTTAAAATTGAAAAAGGAACAAGACAGGGATGTCCGTTGTCCCCACTTTTATTTATTTTAACATTGGAAGTCTTGTTAAATACAATACGGGACTCAAAAATTTTGAAAGGCATAATGATAAGGCAAGAGGATTATAGAATAAAGGCATTTGCAGATGATCTGGTGGTTACCCTATCACAACCAATGGAATCAACAATCCTGATGAATGACATTATACAAGATTATGGTAGAGTTTCAGGTTTTAGACTGAATTCAAAAAAGACTAAAATGATAGTCAAAAATATGACACAAGATCGTAAACATGAGCTTGAAAGGAGGGCAGGTTTTGAAATTGTACCTAAGGTAAAATATCTTGGAGTTCAGGTTGCAGAATCAAACATGAAATTGTTTCAAAATAACTATGAGGTGTTGTGGCGAGAGGTTCAGAAAGACATGGAGACTTGGAAAAAGCTGCAACTGTCTTTACTTGGAAGAATAGCAGCAGTTAAGATGAACATTTTGCCAAGATTTCTGTTTTTGTTTCAAATGATTCCGGTGCTTAAAAGTGATAAACAACTGAAAGTTTGGCAAACTGGACTTAATAAGTTCGTCTGGAACGAGAAAAAGCCGAGAGTGAAATTGAAAATTATGCAAGATGTTCCAGAAAGAGGAGGCCTTAAACTTCCAAACCTACAGTTATATTATGATGCAGCAGCTTTAACTTTAACAAGTGATTGGTTTGGGGGTAAAAAGGCTGGAATATTGAATGCAGAAAGTTTTGATCTTGAATTTGGATGGCATGCTTACCTATTTTATGATGACAAAGTTGATAAAGTATTTAAAAGTCATATACTTAGAGACTCTTTGATGAGAGTTTGGAAGAAGCACCGACTCAAATGGGATTATAAAATACCACTATGGCTGGATCTTGGTCATACCTTGTGGAATACAAATATAATGTCACTCGGGGGGTTTTTATACAAAGAGGTTCTTTTTACAGATGCGGGCAGATGGCAGTTGAAGACATTGCAGACACTGTTGGATGAAGGGATTAATTTAACTTGGTTACAATATAATCAATTACAATTGAGATGGAAAGAGGACCAAAAAACTGGTATTATGTTGCATGAGGAAGAATTGGTTAGACATATAAGAGAGAAAGGTCTAATGCATATTAAAAGGCTTTATAATGTTTTGCTAGAAAGGGATTCAGAAATGGAATTAGTTAAAGATTGCATGATTAAGTGGGCACAAAATTTTGAAGAACCAGTGATGTTGGAAACATGGGAAAAAATTTGGGTTCAGAATGTTAAATTTACACAGTCGCAGAATCTGAGGGAAAATTTTTATAAAATGTTTTATAGATGGCATTTAGATCCTAAAAAGTTGTCATGTATGTACCCTAATGTTCAGCCAAAATGTTGGAGATGTGAATGTTTGGATGCTACGTATTATCATGTTTGGTGGACCTGTAGGAAAGTTAAGGCTTTTTGGATAAAAATATGGTGGGTCATGCAGAATGTTTTGAAGAAAAAAATTCAATTTTCTCCACAATTGTTTTTATTGGGCATAGTTAAGGGTTTTACACGGGATGAAACAAAATTAATATTGTATATGATAACAGCAGCAAGATTGTTGATAGGTAAATATTGGAAGAATGAAGCTTTGCCTACTATCGAGGAATGGACTTCGAAGATGGCCAGTTTTGCAGAGATGGCGAAGATTTCAGCATATTTAAAAGATTGTTCACAAGAGACTTATGAATGGGAATGGAAAAGGTGGATAGAATATGTTCAGAACAAATACCAAATTAGAAAGTATCAAATAGCTTTTATTTGAAAACAATGTATTAGAAATATTTTAATATAAAGAGACAAAGAGGGAAAATTATATAGGGGGAGGGATGGGTTCAGGTATATATATCAGTGTTATTAGTTATGAGTACATAATAGGGAAGTCTGGGGGGGAGGGTTAGGGAGGGTTAGGGAGGACGGGAAGTTTGGAGAGGGAGGTGGGGGGGTGAAAAAAGGGGTGAAAATGTAATTGTAAAACTTTTGCAATAAAAAAAAAAAAAAGAATAACAGAATAACAGAGTTGGAAGGGATCTTGGATCTCCTCTAGTCCAAGCCCTACTCAAGCAGGAAACCCTTTACCATTTCAGACAGATGGTTGTCCAATCACTTCTTAAAAACCTGCAGTTTAGAGCATCAACAAGCAGATTATGCTTAAGGATAATACTTTGCTTCAAAGAAAGCTAGCTTCTTGCTTGTTTATTTTTACTTATAAGATTTTTTTTTTTTAAAATGGTGGGATAGGAAGCCTGGTGAGTATTCAGGAAGGTCCATATATTTTATGTTGCGGTCCAAGAACCTTTACAATATGCGAGTTCATGTTTCTTTTAAAATAACATAAATTACCTTACTTATTTCAAATCCAAACACCTCTTCAAAGTAAGCAGGTTGACTAATAAGGAGCAGATAAAAAGTCCAACTTCTACAGAAGTTTGCAACTATGATTGCATAGACAGGCATAGAAGTAAAAAATTTTCTCCATGGAGTCTTGTATTTCTGTAAATGAAGACAGCAGCTGGTTATTTCTTGGACATATTAGAGACTTCCAATAAGACTGCGTACCTATTCTGCATTCTTATTCTGCACACTTCCGCATTTCTGCTTTCTCACTAGCACGTGTGAAAAACTGAAGATTTTGAGAGGATTACAGCACCATGAACAATATAATACATTTTGTATACAATATAATACATTTATATAGCAATATAATACATTTTGAAAAATTATATTCCAATTACCTCCCACTCTTTTTAAAACTAGATTTCATAGTTTATTGGCTCTATTTTTTGTCATTATTGTTCTTCAGCACAATCACATATGTATATACACACTACAAATGATCTGTCATGTTATTGTTAATATAATTTTTATTTTCATTTATGCATTAAATATGTGAAGGGAAACACAATGAAAAACAAAAGAAAATCAGGGAAAGAAATAGAATATATATTCCATTGACTTATTTTGCTGTCCTTTGACCGTAATAAAGATTTGATTTGATTTGATATATATATATATGAAATCACATACATAGCAACAGAATCCCTAACTTGACTTTGTTATTATTTAACTTTTAACATTATTCTTGGTGTTACATGATCTTTACCCTGAAGTGAGGACTGGAGTGAGAATCCAAAAGATAAGATTTAATATAGCAATTGATTTAAAAAAAAAACTATAACAAGATTAAGTGCTATATAGCTCAGATAAAACCATCTTCATTTTTAGTACAGTCCCTGATTTAGCTGGCAGCTTATTGTTTTTCTTGAGGTCTGCACAGAAACACACACAGTAGTAAAATCCTTACTTCCATTGCTCCTAGAAGATTAGCACTCTCTCCAATACTTTCTTCTATGTATCTGCGCTCCTCATCTGTAATTGTAGGATGCGTTGCAGGGCTCTCATATGACACCAAAAACCAAAACATGTACCAGACAATGCCAAAACTTCCTGTTGGACATAATAAGATGACAAATTGAAATGGAAACACAAGAAGCAAACACTGGTTTTTTTAAAAAATCACTTGCTTGAAGTTACCTTGATTTTTATCTAAACAGACACTGTCTAAATTATATATCTAAGGTTATGAATATATTTTAATTCTATTTCAAATGTATTTAATCCCCAAGGGGCTAAGAAAGTATGCAATCCCCAGTGATTCTACTACTCTGCTAGAATCATGTATAGGGGTACAGTTGCAAAGTCTGATGTAACCCTGTAAATTCTTCCTGATCACAGCTTTTCCAAAAAAAAACCCAAACCTTCTGTTAAATTAAGCAAATGTGTCATATGTTCATTTCTTCACCATCACTTCCCAACATAAATTGAATAGTTTTAGGCCTTTTCAGAAGATTCCAAATACAATGGATACAAGCCACAGCAGCCCAGCTGAAAAATACCACCTTAAAAAGCTGAATAAAAATTCCTATTCAATTCGATGGATTCCTTGCACAAAATGAAAGAGAATGCATAAAATAAAGGACAATGGGGTGAGCACTATCTTTCAGGTCTTATCTATTTTGGCCTGACACTTGAATCTTATAGTGGAGATGGAGTAGAATGAGAACTGTAGCCAAACCATGGAAGAAAAAGAAAAGAGCAGGTAAAAATAAATCCGATCCTTGGCATATCATCAACATATGAAGGGAATTAGTTATGGAGAATTTTTTCATCTCTAGTTTCATTCTTCAACTCCACATGTTTCATATAATTGCTCCTCTTAAAACAATGTTAATTTAAAAATGGTCAAAACTTTGCAAATCCTAACATCTCTGAAAACACTTGGAAAATTACTGGACTCTCAAGAGAACTTAGGAAATATTGCATGAATGAAATTTGAGACATTTGGGAGGGAATGTTCAATTATCATATAACATTTTATGCCTTCCAAAGATGGATTATTCTTCATCTGGAGTTATCTCAAATTTGTAATAATTACTGACTAGAGAAGAAATGTCCCACCTACCATTTTTTCCCTAAATGCAATTGCTATCACAATTTTTCAGTTAAAATCCCACTTGATAAAAAACAGAAAAAGGACATTACAGAAAGGTCCTTTCTGCTCCCCTACAGTTTGTTACTGAGAATTTGCTATGCCTTTTACAATAATTAACTTCATTTCCATAAAAATTATTCTAACCGAAGATCAGGTTCGTGGATGGCAATTCAACCTGCCCTGCTTTACACTGAATTAAGCGCAACATGATTGAGTCACTGTCCTCATTTAGGCCAAATTTGACATTCTGAACAATTCCACTGTTTGGGGAATTGTATTTCTAGGCAATCCAATTTGACCATTTTGAATGTTCTTTCTGTCTAAATTCCCCCAGAGCTTTTCTCGTCTTGATTCTGCTATATTTATATATAGTATTAGAACACAGCCATATTTTGAGTCATAATCTGGCATTCCAAAACTGGCTTTGAGCTGTCAAGCCCATGCCCTCCACCCACCCTCCCCAGTTTGTTCCAGGAAAAAAATCAGAACAGCATTGAGGATGATGGACCCATAAGCAAGGGGTTGCCAAAAATCACCTTTCCTTGTTTCTCTGAATTTCAAAACATTGTTGGGTAGAGTGACATTGTTGGATGCAATCCTGAATGGATGCTTTATCCTTCCTCTAAGACTGTTGGATTATATTTATGGTTGCTAACTTTCCCACATTTCTTTTCTAAAGCAAGATGAGAAGAAAAGATCATACCATACACGTAGAACACAGAAGACCATCCTGTATATTGCACTAAAATCCCAGCCAATGGCATTGCAATGACTGCACCTGCATAGGATCCTAGACAAGAATAATAATAAAAATACACGAGTAAATTATAAACATCTGTTGAAATAGCATCAAGTCTGAAATTTAATTCCCATTGGCATCTTGGGTATCTGCAGGGGGCAGTGGCATTTCGTATCTAGTGATATCATTATGCAAAGCTATGAATTATGTGATGGGAACCTCATTGTGATTCCTATCGGATGCCTTTGAAAGACATTTTTCTAGTTTCTAAGAAAACTGTTCACTAATATCTTAAAATGACCATATGAATTATTTTGGTCATTCTTTCCACAGTTTCCTTTGGGTGTACAAGAAGTTGAAAATAGATAAAAAACCTCTACAAATAATCTCACAATCTTATCTTAATGTTACCAGATAATTAGTTCATATAACCATCCTTTAAATCCAGAAAAAAATGTACCCAATAAACAGTAGCCTTGAATACTTAACAGATTCTTTTGGATCCACATGTCTTTATTTGTCAAGCTGGAAAGCTGATGTAGCATTTTAATTATTATTGTTGTTGTTGTTATCAACCTGAATCTCATCCATTGCTAAATGAAAGTCTCTTCATTGAAGCTTATAAACTATCATGGTTGCCCAGTGTAAATTGATACATAAATATTTTTTTTTCCATTTCCCAATCTAGGGCTGGGAGTGATGGCCTCAAAATACTCAGTTGTCTCTGTGACTAAAGGAAGAATATAACCTACATCTTTCTGCATCTTAGCTACATACCACACTATCTTCAATGTATTAATATTGTGTTCTATATGCTCTGCTTAGATCCTTTAATTTAATCTCACAGTTACAATGGCTTAACTTAATGTCATTTCCAGACCTGTATGTTAGTACACAAAAACCGGGAAAACACATTATTCTTCCACAATTATTAATTCAGACTGATAAATCCAAATGACCTCACCTGAATAAGAATATCTAGCATTCAAGCATAAGTTCTCAAGTTCTTAATTTTTGTTCAAATAAACAGAATGAGTCTACTCTAAATTGTTCTCTGTGAAAACAAAACTTACTCCAATCAGTGTGTCTGAATATTGAAGATGAGCTGCAGAAAGTTTATTTCAGTGTATGTTAGAAAAAGGAGAATACAAAACAAGTGAAATAATGGAGATGTCACTTACCACAGAAAGATGTAGTTGCTAGTCTACTTCTCTCTAAAGGAGGAGCCCACTTGCTCCATATTCCATGGCAAGCTGGATAAGTTACACCCTGTGAAGAAGGTTATTTGGTTTACAGATGCTACAACTGCCATGCAAATAAAAGGGTAAAACAAAAGGGGGGAATGTATTTATTTATTATTTATTTATTTAACTTCTATGTCACCCATCTCGCCAAGGTGACTCTTAAGTGGCTTGCAATCATTCAATAAAAATACCATATAAAACATTAAAATAATAAAGACCATAAATTTAAAATTCAGTTAATATTCAATTTTACCAAGATGGAGAGAAAGGGAGCAAAGTGAGGATAGAGAGCAGGTGGGGTCTGTCTAATCTATTAATCACCCCCCAAATTACACCCCCACCCACATGGAGCAGAGTCAGATCTTCAAGGCCCAAAGGATGAGTGCAGAAATGATAAAATCTGAGAGTATTTGTAGGTAGATCATACACTACCGGTTCGTGTGAATAGGTAGTAAAAAATGCTTTTTAAAAGTAAAAAAAAGGTTCCGACGATTGTGCGGCACAGCTGATTGTCACGCCTGATTGTCGAAAGCATTTTTTAACTTTTTAAAAGCAATTTTTACTACCAGTCCGGGCAAACCTGCCTGAACCGGTAGCATTTCACTGAGGGGCATAATAAAGAGAACCTGACTGGCAAATCAAGGTGTTCATAGAAGCGTTTGCACATCAGTTCCATACCTCAACCAAACCTTGCAAGATTCTAACAAAGATGACACATCCAAAATGCACCCGAGCAGCAGATGGTATTAACATGTTGAGGGTAGATGTCAGTAGTATCGCTGCACCAAAGACCCTGAAAGAAATTAATGGAATTATTGAGAACTATGCCTGAACTGAGAACATGTTTACGTTGTGTATAGTTCTAATACAGGTAGTCCTCGACTTATGACCACAATTAAGCCTAACATTTCTGTTGCTAAGTGAGAGAGTTGTTAAGTAAATTTTGCTCCATTTTATGACTTTGCTTGCCACAGTTGTTAAGTGAATCTATGCAGTTGTTAAGTTAGTAACACAGTTGTTAAGTGAATCTAGCTTCCCCATTTGTTTGTCAGAAGGTTATAAAAGGTGATCACTTGACTCCAGGAGACTGCAACCATCATAAATATGAGTCAATTGTCAAGCAATTTAATTCTGATCACATTTTATGACTTTCCTTGGCACAACTGTGGGGATGCTGCAACAGTCTTAAGTGTGAAAAATGGTCATAAGTCACATTTTTCAGTGCTATTATAAATTTGAATGATCACTAAGCAAACTGTTGTAAGTCAAGGACTACCTGTAGTTGATTTATATTTGTGTTCTCTGAAAAACATAAATGTTGGAACTGATCCAGATTCAGTTCCACACTTATTGCTGGAAACTGGGTGGGTTTCTCAGCCCAATTTACTTCACAATTTATTTGTGGATAAAATTAGAAATATGTTCCCTTGCGCACCAGGAGAAAAGAGAATTTAAATTGGGAAAAAAATACAATGCCCAAATTCAATTTTTAAGAAGAAAATAGCTAGTCCTTAAATAGATACAGAATAATTTTATATTAAATATTTAATATTTTCTGATGATCCCAAAACCATCTTTATATGAAACAAGTTTGTTCACGATTTAAAAACCTCATTGCAATAAGATTTTGAGTGGTAAGATCAATTACAGTACTAATGATGAGTTTAGTTTCTTCTTAGCAAGGACATATAAGTTTCTTACAATAGCTTTGTAATATTTTCTAGATTTACAATATATTCATATACACAACTGCTACAAAAGCCCCATTATATTCAGTTGGATTTCCTGTCCAGTCAAAAGCTATGCCTTCTGGACCTCTACAAACAAATCAGCACACTCTATGAACCAAGAAGTTTCTCTTCCTCTAATTTATAACTCCTTCCAAAAATTATGCACACCAAATATATCTTCAGAGCGACTAAAAGACCTTCAAAGCATTCCTTTTAGACATCAGCCTCTGAAGATAGATTAGACTGTCTATAGAGAAAAATATCTACTGATTATTACTTTGATCAAATATCCTGAAGTATTTTTAAAGCCATCAGTTATACAAAGGATAATTCATAATAATATTTTGGGAGCATGCATTTAATCACTCATCATATCATTGTACACTTGAGATTTATAGCTGAACATATCAAATTAAGATATATTGTATTTATGTCATGTATGATAGAAAAGTGTTATCTATTGGTGCTTGATCTCTAATGCTGGCTTTGTATGTGGATGTCATGATCACCAAATTTTATTAGGCAGTGAAAATCTGAATGTGAAAATATCTTTCAAAATGTGATTAGGAAAAAAAATAGCCTTAAAGGGGCCCTGTGGACAGGTTGATTTGGAACAGGAAGCCATTTATTTCAAATCTGTTTTCTAGTGAAGAAAGTTGCCACATAACCTTGAAAGATTCACCTATTTTGCTCAGCTGCTGTAATAAACAAATAAAATAAGGAAGATGTTTTGCTTTCAGGAGGAAATACTAATCAGAGGATGCTGGCTACCAGAACAGACATTGCTGCTTTGAGACTAAAATGTGGGTTTGTTTTAAATGATTAAGATTAAGGCAGGAAATAAGGACACATCACGGAGCATAGAGAACATCACTTCAGCACATGGCTTCCATGAATCTGTTATATACGTGACAGGAGAGAGAAATGTCTGGTCTGAAAATAGAATTGATATTGTTTGAAAAAGACAGACGAATAATTCAAGGCAGCTGTGCGGGAAAAGGTCAGTTGGTCTATGGAGGATGCCCCACTCGAATAGAACTCCATTTTACTCTCTTATTATTAATACATCCCAGCAAGCCTCTTTCTATATAAACAATCTCTCTCTCTCTCTCTCTCTCTCTCTCTCTCTCTCTCTCTCTCTCCCTCTCCCTCTCCCTCTCCCTCTCCCTCTCTCTCTCTCTCTTGAAAAACACACAAAAGAGTGTGTGACAGACTGCATATACCTATCTTTAACAATTCCTCCTGAAGTGTTTCCTGCATTTTTTTTCCCTAGCCTGGCCTGAATACAATGTTTACTTTAATATATAGATCATATTTCCTGGACAATAAACTCTCCCCAAAATATACAAGTGGCTGGTTTCCAAGTATTCTATTTTTAATACATTCATTCCATATTCTTAAGAGTCTAAGAAACTGTCTTTGCATATAAAACTATCAATATCACAATAAGGCTGAGTGTTAAAACATACACAGGTGTGCAGATAGGGAAACACACCACTTATTTTAATAAACAATTGTATAATCATAAAGAGAACATAAAAATACCATCAAGGATACTTAAAATATCCATTTTTATTTTACCCGTTCCAGTTACTGGTGGGGAAAAAAAGACATTCACATTTGCTTCATGCTTGCTTGTTGCTTGCTTTTGCTGCCATGATTCAGTCTTTTGTTTTTTTAAAAAAAATAACACCTTCATTTCATTTTCTTTCACTTTTCCATTTCTCGGGGTTTTTTGCCTAAGAATCTGTCCAAACCGCAAGCTTTAGTTCAGATTTCAACTCAGTGATTTAGAAAAACAGCCTGATCAAACTAGTTTTGGACTCCTATATTTGATTTTATTCAAGAGACAAGTCCAAAACTTCTGATACGCATATTGATTTCTGTAATTATTTAAAAGATGTACTGTATTTTTCAAAATATAAGACACACTTCCCTCACAAAGAAAGTGGGTGGAAATGTCTGTGCGTCTTATAGAGCGAATGTTGCCGAAGCACCGCCCACCCGCCAGCCCCCACCCTTCGGCCTCTGCCTCCAGCAATTTTCCTCTTTGCACCGAACAGCAAACAGCCTGATCAGCTTCAGCACAACCTGATTTAGAATGAGCAGCTGATTGGCAGTTGGATCAGCCTTCCAGAATACTGTCGATCAGTTATTCCAGGGTGCGGGGATTGCTACCTCCATGTGCTCCATTTTTGGCCTCTGTGTGTCCCATTTTTTGCCTCCGTGCATCCTGTTTTTGGCCTGTTCCAGGCAGCGGGGACCATTTGGCAGTGATAGGTGGCTGCGGGAGCAATCCCCACCGCCTGGAACAGTTAATCAGTGGTATTCCAAGAGGCCAATCCAACCACCAATCAGCTGCTTGTGCTAAATCAGGCTGTGCTGAAGCTGACCAGGCTGTTTCCTGTTTGCTGCAAGGAGGCAAATTGCTGGGAGGCAAAGGCAGATTTTCTTTTTCCCCTTGTTTTCCTCCCCAAAAGCTAGGTAAGTCTTATAGTCCGGAGCATCTTATAGTCCGAAAAATACAGTACATGCCCCTTCCCATTTAAAACAACAGTTTTACAACAGCAGTAAAATTCAAGAACTATAAAACTATAAAATTAAAAAAATAAAGCCATAAAATGATAAAACAAAACACCAGTGCCTTAAATTTCTCTCCAGGAAATTTCTAATTGACTCCAAAGAATGGAAATACAATCCCTATAGAACATCATGCCATAAAGCAAAACTCCCCACTACTGGCCTTCATGTGCTGAAAATGGGTAACGTAAAATTCATATCAACTCCAAGAAGGGAAAAAAAGTTTTAAAACTATTTTAATAATTATTGTAAAATTGCATTTGATTTTCTCTTTTTTCATTCTTTCTTAGGGTTTTTTTATTTGGGGAGCTCTTCAACAAATAACAAAGATTTTTCTTGCTACAAATATTTTCACTCATGGTGGGGGGAAATTCACTCTGAATCAATCACTTACAAGTCAACCATTTTCATTTTTCCCAAAATGACACACAAGAATTTCAACAAGACAATCCTTCTCATGTTAAAGCAAGATTAAACCTCATTAGATTCAGTGTTGGCTTATTCTTATCAGTATGACTGCAATCAATGCAGTTGTCGGGCAGAATACACAAAATAACATCTGTAGCGTTTAGAAAGCATCAGAAAAATTCAACATCTTAGGAAACATTTAAAGAGTCTTGCATAAATTATTGGTCAGCAGATGGAGCACTTGTTTAACTAAATTCTCCTTTAAGAATATTTCCTATCCTAGCTAACTAAAGGATTTACTTATCCTAAGCAAGTAACACTTTTAACTAAACTATTAAGTGGAATTTCCAATTTCCAACAGAAAATGTATTTTTCCTATTATGAAAGAATAATCAAGAATAATTAATATATAGTCATTGAATACAGGTAGTTCTTGATTTACAACCACAATAAAGCCCAAAAATTTTGTTGCTAAGTGAGACATTTGTTAAATGAGTTTTGCCCCATTTAACAGCCTTTCTTGCCACAGTTGTTAAGGGAATTACTGCAGTTAGTAAGTTAGTAACACGGTTGTTAAATGAATTCAACTCCTACCCTCAAAACAACACTATAGAGCACTACACACCAGAACAACTAGACACAAGAACAGTTTTTCCCCGAATGCCATCACTCTGCTAAACAAATAATTCCCTCAACACTGTCAAACTATTTACTAAATCTGCACTATTAATCTTCTCATCGTTCTCACCACCCATCTCCTTCCACTTATGACTGTATGACTGTAATTTTGTTGCTTGTATCATTTGTACCCTATGACTATCATTAAGTGTTGTACCTTATGATTCTTGACGAATGTATCTTTTCTTGTATGTACACTGAGAGCGCATGCACCAAGACAAATTCCTTGTGTGTCCAATCACACTTGGCCAGTAAAGAATTCTATTCTATTCTATTTTAATTTGGCTTCCCCGTTGACTTTGCTTGTCAGAAGGTCGCAAAAGGTGATCACGTGACCCAGGACACTGCAACCGTCATTAATATGAGTCAGTTGTCAAACATCTGAATTTGGATCACATGACCATGGGGAATGTCACAATGGTCGTAAGTATGAAAATTGGTCATAACTAGATTTTTTTCAGTGCACTTGTAACTTTGAACGCTCACTAAGTGAATTGTTGTAAATTGAGGACTACCTATACAGTGAGAAACTGAAGCCTCAGGATGGGAGGGCAATCTTTGAGTCAGTATTGATTCTTGGTGGCTGCCTGGAGAAGTCCCTGAAGTGTTATTGGTCTGATTTCAGAGGCAATTTGCCATTGCCTCCTTGTTAGGGCTGAAAGGGAGTGACTGGCCAAGCTAGCTTTGTGCCTCAAGTGGGATTATAACCCCTTATCTCCTGGTTTCTAGCCTAATGCCTTACTATACCAGACTGACTCTTAAAACTTCAACAGCTCTAACAAAATGCAAAAAGCTCTAACAAAAAGGCGGGTGGAAGTAAGATATTAAATAAAGTCTAAACCATGCTTACAATGTCCGTCTCTCTCTGTTATGTCAACTCAATCTTCTTCATGTGCCAGAGTTACCTACTAAGTCTTTTTGATGAGATAACTTACTTGGAAGCAATAGCTTTGCAAGGTTTTATGAACTAAAAAGAGGCTTCCATTCTAAATTCCATTATTGTTTCCTTATTCTGGCATGACAGATCTCCCTTCTCCAGAGAACGATTATGGAACGGAGTTTTGAAAATACTGATTGTGGATCTCAGAGGCTTTACCTTTAAGTAAGGTACAGGATATAACACCCAATATTTCATGTTAGCCTGCTGGTGTGCAGCAGTTGCCAAAAAAACCAACACAGTTCTAGGTTGCGTAAACAGAGAGATAGAATCAAAATCACGTGAAGTATTAAAACCACTTTATAATGCCTTGGTAAGGCCACACTTGGAATATTGCATCCAGTTCTGGTCGCCACGATGTAAAAAAAGTTGTTGAGACTCTAGAAAGAGTGCAGAGAAGAGCAACAAAAATGATTAAGGAACTGGAGGCTAAAACATGAAGAACGGTTGCAGAAATTGCATATATCTAGTTTAATGAAAAGAAGCACTAGGGGAGACATGATAGCAATGTTCCAATATCTCAGGGGCTGCCACAAAGAAGAGGGAGTCAAGCTATTATCCAAAGCACCTGAGGGTAGGACAAGAAGCAATGGGTGGAAACTAATCAAGGACAGAAGCAACTTAGAACTAAGGAGAAATTTCCTGACAGTTAGAACAATTAATCAGTGGAACAACTTGTGTGCAGAAGTTGTGAATGCTCCAACACTGGAAATTTTTAAGAAGATGTTGGATAACCATTTGTCTGAAGTGGTGTAGGGTTTCCTGCCTAAGCAGGGGGTTGGACAAGAAGACCTCCAAGGTCCTGTCCAACTCTGTTATTCTATTGCTCAAGCGTGAGAAAATGTCTCCCCTTCGCCCTGCCCAGCCTGCCCGTCTGGTATCCCTGCTTATAGAAGGGGAGCAACAGATCAACAGAACAAAATCCAAAAAGGATTTTGCCGAAATCTTACTTTCATGTGTGATCAGCAAGTTCCACTTTTTTTTTATGTGTACTTTCATCAAACTGGAAATAATTGTGATCTATCTGACAAGAATATTAGGAGAATAAACAACAAAAAAGATTAAAATCACTGTATTGTAGAACAATGGCTTCTGCATTATTATTATTCACAAAAATGTGAAATCCCAGCCAATTCTTCAGCTGATGTTGGCCTTTATAAGCACTGCATTCTTCCCAAGAACCTAGGGTATCATAATGTATTAGCAGAGTATAAGTACGCATCCAAGCAGTGTGACCTTTTGTAATTGACAGAAAATTTAAAAATATTTATTTATTGGACCTTCTACTAGTCCTATTTATACTCCTTAAAGCACTGTACACCCTTCAGCGCCCCCATTTTTATCAGAATTTCATGTCCCTTAATTTGGATGGACTACAAGTCCATAATAAAGTTTCAGATGATGCTGTAAGAGTAAGAACAACTACTGTATCAGGGGTCCCAAAAACCATTTATTTATTTATTTATTTATTTATTTGTTTCAATTTGTATACCGCCCTTCTCCAGCAGGACTCAGGGCGGTGAACAGCCAGAATAAAACAGAACATACAAAATTTAAAAACAGTTTTAAAATGATTAAATATATTTGGTCGCAATTTAAAACAATCCAATTAAAATAAATTAAATTTAACCAAAACAGTGGGATCAAGCCAGCCCGGCTACGTGAAATAAATAAGTTTTCAGGGCCCGACGAAAAGTCCGGAGGTCTGGTATTGTACATATCTCTGGGGGGAGGTTGTTCCAGAGGGTGGGCGCTGCCACAGAGAAGGCTCTCCCCCTGGGGGTCGCCAGCCGACACTGTCCGGCGGACAGCACCCTGAGGAAGCCCTCTCTGTGCGAGCGTACTGGCCGGTGGGAGGCTATTGGTGGCAGAAGGCGGTCTCGTAAATACCCCGGCCCTAAGCCATGGAGCACTTTAAAGGTGGTGACCAACACGTTGAAGCACACCCGGAAGACCACTGGGAGCCAGTGCAGGAGAAGTGTCACATGGAAGCGCCCCTTCGCTCCCATAATCCTCTGTGCGGCCGCATTTTGGACCAGCTGGAGCCTCCGGGTGCACCCCAGGGGGAGCCCCATGTAGAGAGCTAGGGAAGAAGCAGCCATGATTCTAAGACAGAATAGACACTGCCATAAGTGGGTATGTCAACATTATATCCAGTAGTATTTGTTACATCCTTGTTGTTTTCTGACCTTGGTTGCTTGCTTGAAGATGTTTCATTACCCAACTAAGTAATATTATTAGTGCCATAAGTGTTGTTGCAATATTTTCAGGATCAGACTCAATAAAGATAATAGAAGTTAAAGCTTTAAATATATTTCTTTTTAATTATGATAGGCATTCTATATTCACTGAATATTCGAGGTAGAAGCGACGAGAATGGTGAGGGTGGCTCCTTATATATACAAGGGGTGGAGCTAGGAATGGGAGTGGTAAGTTATGAATACATTAAAGTCCAAAGAATAAGTTAACCTCTGATGTTCCATATATACATTATTTACACATTGGAGAATAAGGCATTTACATCTGACAAATCCCCCTCTAAATGCCGGTTCGTTACACAACACCAATTACATTCTGATTCAGGACAATATAATACATATAATTTAGAAGTTAAATATTTGTGTTGTTTAGAAGGTAAGGGTTTTGTTAATATGTCAGCTAATTGTTCAGAAGTATCGCAATGTATTGCTTTAATGAATCCGTCTTGAGACAGTTGTCTCACATGCTTAAACTTTATATCAATATGCCTGGACCTTTGTCCAATTGCATCGGATCTGGATATTTCAATGGCCGCTTTATTGTCTTCATGCATAATAAATGGTAAGGTGGGTTTCTTCCAAACATCAGTGATCAGATCATTGAACCATACAAGGTTATTTGCAGCTTTGGACAAACAAACATATTCCGCTTCTGTAGTAGAAGTGGCTACTAGTTCTTGTTTACCAGTATACCAGTAAACTGGACAATCATTCAATAGAAAAACATAACCAGAAGTACTCTTTCTGCATGTTGTATCACCAGCCCAATCTGCATCAGCATAACAAGTAATTTTTGGTTCTCTGTCATTATTGGGTTCCAACATTAAACAAAAATCTAATGTACCCTTCAGATATCTTAGAATTCTTTTGACAGCTTCCCAATGATACAAGGTTGGTTTACTAACATATCTTGACAATAGATTGAGAGGTAATGCAATATCTGGCCTAGTCCAATTAGATATATAAAGGAGTGAACCTATAACTGATCTGTAAAATGTGTTGTCTTTAAACTCAGGGGAAGATTCATCAGTGTTTCTAAGAAAATCAGTTTGCATAGGGGTGTCACAGGTTTTAGCATTATTTAAGTTACATTTGTTTAGGAGTTCGATGATTTTATCTTTCTGTGTAAGTTTGAATCCCCTTTTAGTTTTGTTAATTTGCACACCAAGGTATTTATTCACTTTACCCAGAGATTTCAGTGAGAAGTGTTCATTTAACTTATTTACAAAGATTTCCCTGCTCTCTTTATGCTTTCCAATGTATAAAATATCGTCCACGTAAATTAATACAAATTCAATATGATCATTACTCTTTTTTACAAAGAAACAGTTATCAGCAGTGGTGGCGTTGAAATCCATGGTCTTAAGTACTTTTACCAAGCAATCGTACCATCTTTTGCCGGATTGCTTTAATCCGTACAGACTCTTATTTAATAACCAAATTTCGTTCTTATTAGTGTATTGACTGTGTGGTGCTCTTACATATATTTCCTTATCTAATTTTGCATGTAAGTATGCGGTCTGTATGTCATATTGGAATACGTCCAGATTGAGTGCAGATGCTACTACAAGGGCTGTTTTGACACTCTCTGTTCTCACTGTGGGTGAATATGTATCAGTATAGTCTTCTGGATATTTTTGTGCATAGCCTTGTGCAACTAGTCTAGCCTTGTATAAGGTATTGCCTCCTTCTAAGTTCTTAATTTTATAAATCCACCTGGTACCTATAATTGTTTTATCCTTAGGTGCGATCGCAGGTGTGAATACATTTAATCCTTGTAAACTTTCCATCTCTTTTTCCATAGCTAGTTCCCATTTTTCTCTTTCTTCATGTGGAAGTTTCAATACTTCTTCATATGTATTAGGTGTTATTTGTTCTCCATTCATATGCATTATGTAATCTTTGTATTTATTTGGTATTTGGTTTCTATTGTTTCTAATAGTTCTTTCAGGCTTGCTATGGTTATCATGCAAATATCTAGCTTCCTTTTTTGTTAATGTGTCTGTCTTTATTTTATGCTGACTATTAGTCCAAGTTTTGGTTTTGTTCTTACTTTTGTTAATATTTTGATTTTCTGTTGTTCCTTCCTCACAAGATATCGTATCTTTACATTTATTAGGAAATATTTCATTAAGGTGCAATTTTGACCAATTGGCCTGTTCATGGAACACAGCTGTTCTGGATACTATAAATTTGTTATTACTATCAATAAATCTGTACCCTTTGGTTCCAGTTTCGTATCCCATGAATCTTAATCTCCTGGATACGTTTTCTCCCTTTCTCCTCAATTGTTTAGGTATGTGTACGTCTGCAGTGACTCCAAATATGTGCATGTGTGATAATTTGGGTTTTCTATTGTACATCACCTCATATGGTGTCTTATTCACAATACTGGACCAGGTTCTATTTTGAGTGTAATTCGAATAATGTAATGCCTCTGACCAAAATTGTTTGCCTAAACCAGCATCCTCTAATGTGCACCTAATCATGGTTTGTAGTGTGGAATTTTTCCTCTCTGCAACTCCATTTTGAAATGCAGAAAAAGGATTGGACGTGAAATGTAACATTCCTCTATCCTTTAACCATTGGGAGAATTCTTTAGACATGAACTCACATCCCCTATCTGTCATAATTTGCTTTATTCTGATATTATGTTGTGTTTCTATACGTTTGTAGAATTCCTTAAATTTCTGAAATGTTTCATCCTTGTGCTTTAATGTGTAAACAAAACCATATCGGCTGTAGTCATCCACTATTGTTAGGAAGTAACGTTTTCTATAGGTAATTGAGGGACTTAATGGACCAACTAAGTCCATATGTACCAAATCAAAAATATTGTTAGTTGATCTGTTAGATTTTTTTGGTCTGGGACTGGTTTTTAGTTTGGTGGACTTACATACTGAGCATTCCAAATAATTTTCACAATTTTTTATTTTGACACCTTCTGCGTGTTCAGTCATTTTTTGTACTACAGGAAAGCTTGCATGTCCTAACTTCCTGTGTAAGATGTGAGCACACTCATCATGAATTGGTTTACCTATTTTTGGTTTCTTTTCCTTGTATGTGTTTTTGTGATCATGAGTTATTCTACACTCATCATTGTCACTGTTACTGACATTTTCATCATCTGCTTCAATACAATCTTCCATATTTGAATCAATGTTATGTAAACATCTTTCTTTAGTTATCAGATAGGGTAGACCTCCTTTTATCATTACAGTACCTACATTTGTTTTGTTCTTTTCTATAGTTGCTTTCCCCTTTGAGAAAACTATATTGATATCAGATTCTCTGCTTAATTTTATGGCACTTAGTATGTTGTGAGGTATTTCTGGGATTAATAATACCCCCTCTATTTTCCCTAGACCAGGCAAGGTCACATTTCCTTTGCCTAGTACTTGAACCTTTTCTTGATTAGCTACCTTTATCACAAACTTATCTTCTATAAATGAAGATAATATACTTTTGTTGTTGGTGGTGTGATTTGTTGCACCAGAGTCAATAAGCCAATTGTTATTCTCATCCTGCTGTGTTCTGGTGCTGTCTTGTTTATTTAGCCCATTCAGTGACCCAGATTTCCTCTCTTTTGAATTTTCTCTACCCCCTCTACCTTCTTTGTAATTTGGTGGGCTTCTATATTTGTGTCTATCTGTGGAAGATTGTCTGTAATTATATTTGTTCCTATATTCTGGTCTATGTCTCTCTCTTGAGACTTTGGGGCAGTCTCTTCTACTATGTTCCCTGGATCCACAATTGTAGCATCTAAAGGCCTCATTATGTTTATCTTGAAAGACTACTTTCCTAAAAGGTTTGTGGTCTGTTTGGTTACTGGATCGATTTTTTCTTGAATTGTCTTCTGCTATCAATTTGTTAGATAGACTTTCTATGGATAAATATCCCAAATTAATGGTATCTAAGTGTGACATAAAGCTATCCCATGATGGATCAAGTGAATTGATAATAACACTTTTCATTGTTTGATCTGAAATCACTTCCCCCTTCAATTGTAGCTCAGCTCTTATTTTGTTTAGATTTATCAAATGCTCACTTATAGAAACCCCTGGTTTTACTCTAGAGGAAAAGAAATCCTTAGACATTCTTGTGGTTGTAGCTACGCTATCGCTGTGAAATAGATTAAACATGCATTGAATTATTTCTGATACAGTTAGGTTTGGTTTGATGCTATGATACATTGCAGGAGACACGCTAGATATTATTATGAAAAATGCTCTATGATGTAAACAATCTATTTTTAAAGTCCAAGGTCTTCTTGGAGGGCTAGTTATAAATAATAGTAAATTTTCTTTCATGAAAATAACCTGAAGCTGTTGATACCACTCTTGTAAATTAATGCCATCAATTCTAAGTTTTGGGAAGTCACTGGGTAAGTTACCTACATTATTCTGTCCATTACTTACAACCTGGGGCAGTCCGTGATCTCTCAAGTGCAGGAAATTACAGAACGGCATTGGGATGCTTGCAATGAGTCTGCGCGGTTCTCTGGCCAGTTCAAGTCCTTCTGGGTCGTCTACGTAGTTTCGCACATGCGCGTTGTTCATTTCTTCTTTGGTGGCGTCGTGGAAGGTTCTCTCCCTTTCAGCTCTCTCGATCCGCTCCTCCTCAGATGAGTCGGTCTCTGGCTCGGTTTTTGGGGTTCTGGTGGTGGTGACGGTTCTTTTCTTCTTTTTGTGTGCGTTGGTATTCGATTTTGTTTGTGGTGTAGGGCGAAATCGGCATGGCTCTCTGGGCTCGGGCGTCGTCGCTTTCGAAGTCAGGATGGGAGCGTGCAGGTCTTGAGTCGCCGGTTTGATTTCTTGCTTCTTCGTAGATGTCTTGGTAATTTTCAGTCTTGGCCCAAAAGCAGCAAAAAGCGTTTTCATTGCTGATTTTACTTGAGATTTTGTTAAATCGTCTTCACTTTCTGATTTTGGATCATCTGAAGAGTTTGAGACTTCTTTCTCACTTTCTTCGTCTGATAGTGTTTTTCGCGCCAGAAATTTTGAACTGAGCGTTTTGATTGGCTCTGCTCCATTCTCTTTTGAAGTTCGTTGAAACCAAGATGGCTGCCATTCAAAATTTCGCGCGGGATCATATCTTTTCTTTTTAACAACTATTTTCTCAGTAGTCATCTCACTTACGATTTTTTGATCTTTGGGTTTTTCTTTAATGACGTTTTTCTCTCTCGCTGCTCCGCTGTTCTTCAGCATCTCCTGGAGGTCCGCGATGAGACTTTCATCATTCTTTTGGCTTTTTAGTATCTTTAATATCTCTGACCTGAGTTCGTTATTTTCTATTTCGATTTCTTTCTGGTCATTATTTTCACTCATTAGTTCTTCTTCTTCAGTGGTGTATTCTTCGGATTCTCTCGAAATCGCATTGGTGGATTCGTTGATCATCTCTTGATCAGTTTCTATTTCTTTGCTGTAGGCCCTGGTGTTGGGCCTATCTTTCTTGGACATTTTTAATTACTTATTGAGTCAATTAACCATCCTCTGCTACCAGCTTGTTGCAATATTTTCAGGATCAGACTCAATAAAGATAATAGAAGTTAAAGCTTTAAATATATTTCTTTTTAATTATGATAGGCATTCTATATTCACTGAATATTCGAGGTAGAAGCGACGAGAATGGTGAGGGTGGCTCCTTATATATACAAGGGGTGGAGCTAGGAATGGGAGTGGTAAGTTATGAATACATTAAAGTCCAAAGAATAAGTTAACCTCTGATGTTCCATATATACATTATTTACACATTGGAGAATAAGGCATTTACATCTGACAAGTGTGATTAAGAAACTACCAAGAAGGAAAACAACACCCCCTACACCAAAATTGCTAGGGCAAACTACTGTTTATAATCAGGGAGCAAACCCCACATTCACTCACACTGATGATGTTATGTCTATCCTAGTTGGGGTTATGAAAAACTTGCAGTCAAACAATCAAGCTCAGAGATCAGCAAGGACTCCATAGTTCAATCTTGAACTACATTTATCCCCTTCTGTTAGAACAGTAATATTTACTGTAGGATACAATCCACAATAACAAAATTCCTGCGGTACTTCACCTGGTAACTAAGATCCCTATGCTGACCTAATAATTTTAGAACCTGCTCACAATTACCCATCATTTTTCTAAATGCATTAAAGGGAAAGGGCAGCCAAAGGGTTTTAGAAATGGACGTTTTGGACTGACCATTAATTTCATATATGGATAGATTCACACACATACACACACACACACAATTCTAAAACTTATTGTCTGTCTGTCTGTCTGTCTGTCTGTCTGTCTGCCTATCTGCCTATCTGCCTATCTATCTATCTATCTATCTATCTATCTATCTATCTATCTCTAATTTACAGTAGGTATTCTATCTATCATCCATCTATCTGTCTATCTATCATCTATCTATCATCTATCTATCATCTATCTATCTATCTATCTGTCTATCTATCTATCTATCATCTATCATCTATCTATCTATCTACCTATCCTATTTATTTAGGGGACTATAGCTATAACTCAGAGATAAATCCTTGCAGATGAATGGAGAAGATCTCCTCTCCCCCCCCCATCTCTCTCTCTCTCTCCATTACACATTTTTATGAAGAAGAAAACCACTTTCTACATGCCACCGGGGAGGGATGGAGGCATCTGGGTACCCGTTCCTCTGATTAAAGCTTCTTTTAAACCATTTTTCAAAGGATTAATACGGATAAGCTGATTCCCTGGCTCCTGCTTTTAATCTAATAAAGGCTTGAATACATTATTAATTTTTGCAACACATCTGAGGCCTGCTTTTGTCAAACAAACCCTCCTCCCTCCTAATCCCTTAGTGCATCATTAAGCTGTGAAAATGACTTCATCACCCATGACAGAAAATTGAAGCCCCCCCTCCTCCAGCCATATGGCAAGTGAGAGTTCAGCCCCCTCTGCCAGGAAGGGGGCTGAACTGCTGGACCCAAAAACATCCTTTGGGCCTCACTTCTACAGCACTAGCCAAGGGCTGTGAAAAACTGAGCAACATATTTTGAAATCACCTTCCAAGTCAAGTCCACCAACACCAGCCAAGCAGGGGCTTCACAAGCTAATTTCCATTCCCATGTACCACTAGCACCCAATCAGGTGATATGGGCATCTCAAATGTGAACTGATCTACAGGATCCAATGGAAATGATGGACAGGTTTTTCTAACCACTTTGCCATTGGGTCTGTTCTAATTTGCAATTACAGTCAACACAAATAGCATTGATGTTTCTATCTCCATGGATTGAATGCCAGGGAAACAGAGTGGTGGTGGATTTCTGTATAGGGCAGAAGAAGGCAATGTGATTCTCAGTCTAATCTCTCTAGCCTAATTTCAAAACCCCTCCAGACAATTCTGGAACAGAATTGAATCTAAGCATTTTAATTCTATTTGTTTTTGACACATTTTCTATTTAGCCATGGTGGAGGAGTGGTTAGAATGCAGTATTGCAGTCTAACTCTGCCTACTGCCAGGAGTTTGATCCTGACCATGTTGTGAGGGATCGAGAGAGGACCCAATAACGTACAAAGACACTATTCAAGTTTAAAGCAGATCATCCTTTATTTACAGATGTTTCTCTTTGTAGGTATCAGCAACAACGAACTGGGGAGCAGCGTGGGGCGACCTTAAGTACCCTAAAGGCGGAGCTTCAGGTAAGGAGTACCCAGGGGAAGGGGAGGGAATGTGTATGGGTTAACCCTTGTGATGCCAAGCTAGGGGGAGTATGTTGAGCAGGTATGGCATTTATATGTGACAGACCAGCTCAAGATTGACTCAGCCTTCCATCCTTCCAAGGTTGATCAAATGAGGACCCAAATTGTTAAGGGCAATATGCTGACTCTGTAAACTGCTTAGAGAGGTCTGTAAAGCACTGTGAAGTAGTATATAAGTCTAAGTGCTATTGCTATTGCTATTGCTATTGCTATTGCTATTGCTATTGCTATTGCTATTGCTATTGCTATTGCTATTGCTATTGCTACTGCTACTGCTACTGCTATTGCTTTTGCTACTGCTAACCAAAAGTTTAACCTTCAAAACTTTATGTGGTCCAATGTTCTGATAGGGACCATCTCAGCTAGAGGCTAATATTGCTGCATTGTTATGCTAGCACAGCAGCACAGAATCAATGTCATAAAAACCGTGGCAGATATAAAAGGTTAATTTTGCAATCCTAGCTTCAGCAATGCATCTCCAACCATCACTCTGTCCTTGCCCTTTTATGATACTTTGCCATTACCCACACAAAGGAGGCAATAGTCAATACACTGGGAAAACAAGAGGAACATATAATGTCACTCAGAACAAGGCACACATCACTCTATTTACAGCCAGACAATAACAAAAAGCCCAAATGTGTATACGTGTTCATAATGCAAAGGGTGCCAAGCCAGCACTGTGACTTGAATATCACAATTTTTGTGTATTATTTCTCTAACTTGTTTCTATTCTAAATGGTCCCAAGGAGTCGGCACATAGTAATTTACAATACTAGTAACAATCAAATCATCATCATCATCATCATCATCATCGTAAATATATCTGAGTAACACTACTCACCCATAACAAGCATGCAAACAAGAATACAAAACAACATATAAAAGCATGTTTAATGGAAGATGGAATGTTTAAGTTAAAAAATAAAATTTAAAAAAATACATATAAAAGCGTGGTATCAATACTGAAGGGTCAAAACAGCAAATTAGAATAGGACTTTTTGTGGGAAAAGCTAAAATATAGGGGGAAAATATTTTTGAAGCAATATTTATAGAGGAAGGTGATAGAACATCTGGGAAAGAAAAAATGTGTTGGATCAAGAGTTCTTTAATTTGGAAATGTTCTAACTCTTTGTGACTTGGACTTAGAATATTAAAACTATTACATATTGTGCCCTGGGGATATAGCTACAATTCCCACTGTGACTCCATCATCCTTGAATTCCTAAATATAGTATAATTGCTTTGCTAGGGGGAAAAAATGACCCAGAAAATGCCAGGGGTCCTGCTCTAGAAACATGAAAATTGCATAGCTACAAAGAAGAAAATACACTGTTGTCCAAATTAGGTGACGACAAGTCCCTTAGCTTCCTTCCAGCTTCCCATTGACAATAGGATAATTCAGAACTGCTTCCTAGCTGAATGTTGTAAATTTCTGTGCAGAAATTAGTTTGTTTATAAGATACAAAGTAATGTCAGCCTTTCAAAGTGGATCAGACTAGGAAACCAATGTTATGTGCGACAGAAGTATTTTCACTGTAAAGCTATAGTGACAGAAACTTGCAAGACTGAATATGTCCTTTCCTCCCTCCCATCCTCAACATGTGAAATACAGAAGGACTTTCTGAAATATTTACACTATTCTCTTGGCCTGAGCTCAGCTCCTTTAATCTGACCAACATCTTCATACTTGCCTCTTCACAAGCCTTGAATAAGCTGTCCTTCAAGGCTGTTCCCTCTGTCCTTTATACTAAATCAGTATCAACAGAATTAAATTCCCAATTCAAAACCAAGCATTACATTAACAGTTAGAAAAGCTTTGTGGAAGAATGTCTTTACTAACTTGCTAAATAGTGGAAGAATAGGAAACAAGGGATCAGGCCCAAGCTCAGAGATGAGACAGCAAGATTCAATTGAGTTCAGTGCTTTATTAGCTTGCACCTAATAATAGAATCTTGCCAAACTAAAAGTATAACTTTCTAACTTACATGATATATCCTGAGAGACCCTAGGGTATGGTTACCCTAAACTTCTTCTGTCCCTTCCCCCAGCTCCATCCAGCTCAGGACTGTGAAGTCTCTTAATCTGGGCCTCTTTCTGGGAAAACTCTGTGTGGCCAAAGTCTCCTCCACTGCTCTTGCAGATGCACACTCCATCAAACAAGGGCAGTTCCCTAGGGGAGAGCCTTACACAGCCTGGAAGCCACCTAGGAGAATACTGTTTCTCACATATTAGAAAGCTTAAACTCTTGTAGCACATAGATCCACAGATGGTCTTCCCTTGTTCTCCTGAGTAATCAGAAAGATTCATAGCTGGAAAGATGATCAGGCTCTAGGCCATTTAGGCTTTTCAACGATAGCCCCACATACATCACATTGCAATAATCAAGGAACAATGTAACTAAATATGTGGGTAAATATTACTAAGTATAGTCTACTCAGCAAGGGTCAGCTTGCACACTTCCTTGCCAAAGCCAGCTTTTATAAATCTAATGACATCTGAGTGTTCAGGAATATGTGAACCTGCTCCTCGAGACACATCAAAGGTTACTCACCTAGATGTTGAACTATAGTACACCATATATTGGGTACCTTCTGATTGTAAGAACCAGAATTATTTCAAAACAGTGACCTCAAAGCCTAATCCCATCAGAAGGTTTAGAACAGGGGTGTCAAACTCGCGGCCCATGGACCGGATGCATCAGGTACTGGCCATGCACACCCCCAGTTTAGCGAAGGGGAGAAAGTCGCAATACATCACGTGATAATAATGTGATGCTGCAAGTTTGACACCCCTGGTCAAGAAGACCACCATGCCAAGGATACTGAGAGGCACAGAAAGTTTCAAAAGAACTAGCAGGGCCACATTGCCTATAACTAGCTTCCAGTTTAGACCACGCAGTCTCAGTCCCAGAGCTCAGGAAAAGCCCTGATCAAAATGGGTCCAGAAAAATCTGTTTCATTCAGTTTGAGTCTTAACTTCAACTATTCACTTCTGTTACTCAATACTATATAGAAGTAACAGTGCATACCTACATTCACATTCATTTTAAAACAAGCAGTCTAACCAATATATGGTAACTTGTGATAAAGTTGGAAGATGTTGGGATTTGATTTTTTAAAAAAAGTTGTTCCAACATTTAAAAACACATAAAAAGTAATTATAATTTCAGTGGAAAGGGGAATTTAAGAAGACAATGAGCAGCTGAAGCAGCACAACCTCTATACAAGAGCAGTTTCCCAGTTCTGATTCAAAAGTATGATAAACTCCACCTTGATCCTAAAAGATGCCAGAAATATCAGAAACTATTAAGCAGAGACTTTCACTGAAAACATTATATATCTCAGTTTATTGTTTTAGAAATGTATTATATTGATCCCAGAGTAAAGGAAGAAGTAATCACTGTTGGCAAATACAGTACATCGCAAGGACAATTTGGATATCAATAACAAATAATAATACAGTAAAAGATTAATCCAACAGAAAATGAAATGTCCAAGCTACTGTAAATCACAAATGTCAAAGTTAAAAAAACAAACCCAAAGTAGAGCATCCTCTTCCTTAATTACTTTTAACTGACCTTTACAAGCCAAAACCTGTTTATCTATATTCCTTAAATCCATTAATAAAATATTTAACAATGGTTTTGGCTTTTGTGTATTCTTACTAGGAAAGGGTAATGGCCCTATTTTATAAGCCATTTTTATCAGTTTCTTCCAAAAATTGCCCAGAAACAATAGCTGAAGACATTGCTACTTTAAGAAACAAAAACAGAATAAAAAGGGACCTAAAGCTTTATCAGTGCTTGTCCATATTCTTGCTTAAGTTAATTCATGCTACCAGCCCAAGCTGACAGTTTAATGCAAGTTGTAAATTGATCCAAATTTGTATCAGCTGTATTATTCTTTTCTTGAACTCTGTCAGACAGATGACAGAGCCACTGACACTTGTTCAGAAGGAAAGCCAAATCTCTCAATTAACTTCCTCTGATTCACACATCCCCTTATCCAAATAATGTAATTTCTATTCTTCCAGTGAAAGATTTTTCGGTTTGTTCATTCTTTTTCTGTTTATCTCGATCACTTTCCTTGACAGGTTCAGTGCAGCACTGTATAAGCAACATGACTGGAAAGAGATTGGAAATGCACAATATCTTCAAATTGCACAACTTCTTCAAAGAATTACATCTTTTCCCACAAAGGAAAATACACAAAGAATGTTTCTTTTGTGACGTATTGTCATTTTAAATGCCACTAAAATGAATTTGTTGCAACTATGCTGAAACATAACCATGTTTTCCTTTCTGATTCAAGCTCATGCATAATTATTTACTAGAAGAATCATCTAGGATACAGGCTTGAATCTGAACCTCCATTGTTATTTGGGGTCCCCTTCTTTCTCTGCCTTGGAAATACATTTTCATCCTTTTACCCATCTCCTTTTAATGTATGCCTATGTGGGCATACTTGTGCTTTCTCATTTGTCCTTTATTAGAATAGGGGGACTCTGGCCACCTACACAATCATGTCCTAAGAATCTAGCAATAGCAAATAGTGCCTACAATCAGCCAACTCTTGATAGTCCAAGACTTGCCTGTGCAATCATTATCTGATTTTTCAAATCCAAATCAAACCTTATTGAAACCCCAAGCTCTTCTGCTCATCAACCCATTCATGAAGTTTCAGATTATTCATCAACCCCCAACAACTTATTAAATGAACATAATTCAACTAATATTACTTTAACTAGTAATATTACAAAACCATGATGCCTTAGTCAGTCCTATTGATACTTGGGGGTGGGTATTGACTATTTGGAGGAGCCCTGATTTAAACATAATTTATGAGTCTCCATTCCTTCTATTGGTATTCATTTGCTGCTGGGCCCCATTCTTCTCATTAGCATTCTGTGTTTATTCTTATAAAAACTAAAGTAATTCCAGATTAGAATTTGATTAATTTCTCAAAAATAAATGTTTGAAGGAAGGAAGGAAGGAAGGAAGGAAGGAAGGAAGGAAGGAAGGAAGGAAGGAAGGAAGGAATTATTCTCACATGTTTTATACAAGTCAATAGATTCTATATTTTTGGAGAAAATATTGTATGAATGTTGAATGAGTTAATTCACCAAGAGAACTTGAAAAAACCCATGGTAAACTGGTATCAAAGTAATTGACTACAGAACACATGTCTGAACTAATATGGTAACACTGCGGGATTTGTTCTCTTCTCCCTCTTATTATTTGATTAAAAGCAATTTTTTAGCCCTACTAATGGTTATTGTGTGTGCACTCAGTGTGCTATGAGTGTACACACAGTAAGAAAAATAGACATAATGTTTCATATACTAATCCTCATAAGAAAAAAGACACAGCTTAAAGAGACACCAAGATTTATTAAACAGCTACTGTTATAGAATAGTCAATTAACATCACAGAAAAATGTAATCATTTATCTTTTTTTGTACCCTTCTGCTTTTAAAAGTTTCACAACAATCAAGAATGGAGTACTTCTCTAATAACTTATTTATTAACAATATGGTGCCTACTGGAACCATATGGTAATAAAGCAATACAAGAGGAATAGTTCATTGTCTTTGGGGCATGCCTGATTCTGTAGATCTCAGCTGTGATCTGTAGGGTCCTGGATGATGAGAATCATCTTTTCATGATGACTTTGGATGGCTACTTGGTTGAATATGGAAAGACTAGAGGAACTGGTATATAGAAGATTGCAGCTGCGATAAATAGTTCATACATTTGGGTGCTCATTAAGGATCTCTGAGAAAGTAAAACAAAACTATTTCTGTTTATTCTTTCTTTCTAGAGTTCCCATTCTTTCATTACTAGTCTATTTGGAGAGCCAATGTAGTTCATACAGCTAAGTGGTCATTAGGGATCTCTGAGAAGATCTCTAGGAGAGGCAATGTAGTCAAACAAAATACTCATCTATACAGAGTTGCTGTAGAGCTTTTCCTGGATCTTCCGTTAGTTCAGTCACAAGTGTATTGCTATTTATTTTGAAAGAGAAATAGGTCATGATTTTTAACCAACAATGACAATGAGTTAAGTGACTACATTTCAGGTTTATGAGCCAACAAGGTCCTTTCTCTAGACCAGGGGTGTCAAACTTGTGATGACAATGTGTTTGATGTATCACAACTTTTTTTCCCCTTCACTAAAACTGGTGTGGGCATGGCCAGCATGTGACGCATCTGGACCAGGGACTGCGAATTTGACACCCCTGGTCTAGACTATCCATTTACTCTATACCTTCAACTATGGAATTTTTTCTGGCAATAAAACAGATGTTAAAGAGTTATTTCTGATTCTAGGAACAAGGAAAGAACTTATGTGGCTTTCTCAGTATTCTCTGTTCAGCATCTCTACTTCTTTTGTTGGGCAGGTGACTAACCGATGGAAGAGATGCAAGTTTTTTGCTTTGCATAATGGTTTTCCTTCCCTAATGAGGAAAAACTCACCTGTGGCTTTGTTATAGCAATTGTAGCCATGGAGTTTCTTGAAAATATCAATGTCTGGAGGCCTAAAGGATATCTACAAGAATTCTAAGAAGAGAAGTGCTAATCTGTATGTCACTTTTTTCCTTCCTTATTGACTGCTATACACATACAGTTCATTTAAAATATTCCATCACTGATGCATTTATCATCAAATCCCAGCTTGTCTTTTTCCACATAGTTTAACATAGGTGATCCATATACCTTGGCTAAGGTTTATATACATCTGCAAATCACCATAAATTAACTGCAAAGTTAGCTTGAATTCTTTTCTCTACTGAAGTGGTAGAAATTTAGAAGAGACTGGAATTTATCACAGGACTGCTTTAAAATTTGCTATTTCTTTTTAAATGTTGGCATATTATTTTTGGTAGGTAAAATATTGACTCAGGACACCATTCCTTTCCTCATATGTCCCCAATCCTATTCAATTCCCCCAACAGCACCAGGACTGTCTGCATAACAAAATAATCATGTTAATAATTATCTGCATAATAATGCTATTGTATTTCATAGGTATTCCATTAGTACTTTTAGGTCTGTCTTAACTTTCTTTTTAAAGAATAGAAACCTATATGTACATAATTTATATTTTTAATAGGGTTTATGCAGCCACTAAGCAGCTAATGTAGGATTAAAACCAGGAACAAAGAGGGTGGAAAGCAAATACTCATACATATATTAAATTCATTAAAATAACTGGAAACCAAGTTGGTAAATGACCTTGGAAAAGTTATGCAGAGAACCTTGGCAAAAGTCTGAGGACTTTTGTGAGGGGGGGGGAATTAAAGTTGCCCTGCCTTAACTCTCTTTGGCATTTGAAGGAGGGAAAGGAAAATGGTCTCAGACTTTTGAAATTCGTTTATACCAATAAAGTAGAGTTCTAATAGTTCTAATAGTAAAATTATTTTACTGTGATTCCAGTAGTGAGAAGTTGCCTGAGGATGGGCTCCAGCATAAATCTGAAACTTGGAAGACTAAACCTCTGGTCCCGGTGACCAGCCCAGATTGGATCTTGCAATATTATCCTGGGACATGCATATTTGCCTTTATTTGTGTAATCTCATTATGTCTGATTCCGGACCTGGCCTACTGTATCTTGAATGTGACAGTAAGTCACTGCAGGAGAAAGTTCCTAGCTGACCTTAGTTGATCTCAAAAAAGTTAAACAGAACACCTGGTTGATACTCAGTTAAAAAGCTACTAGGACTATAAGCTGTAATTATCCCACAACAAGAAAACAAGATATAAATATCTTTTTCATAAAAAATATATGGATGTGTCCATCTATACCAGTAATCAAATTCAGTTTGAGAAGCCTTTTCCTTCAAGCTACCTTCATCAAAATCTCATTTACATCTGAAAACCTACCTCTGAGATCCACACAAGAAAAAAAAATAATTTGTAAAACTAAATTATAGAGAAATTAGAGTCATATATAATAACCACAGTACAAAGATTTGAGATCTTTTTAAAGATATGCTTTATGTGCAAGCAATATTATTAGGAACTAATATTAAATTTTCCATTCCATTCCAACAGTATGAATGATTCATGGCCAATCATTCATACCGTTGTTCATAAAACACAATTACATATTCTGCAGTTGTGCTGATAATACAAAAGGATAGGTATTTTACCTGGCAGTAAGAGTTGTTTTTCCCCCCTCAAATAGTTTACCTTTATACTCAAAGAATGCTTAGGTGATAGAAGTAGGTAATCTTTTCTAGGGGGCAGGTCATCTTAAAAATCTTATTTTTAAAGTATATGAGCACTTAATTTTATGGAGTCCCCCCCACACACACACCTTTGTCCTTTGTCTATTATATATCTAACTGAACCTGTAAATTGTACTATGATTTGCCATCATACTAGAGCCAAATTATCCATATCTTTAAATTTTGATATTGAATATTCCCTGGACAGTCTGCAAATATTTAAATATTTACTAAATAGTCCATATCTGTACTTAATAGGTACTTACTAATTTTAAGATGGCTTTCAAAAACTGGAATTAGATCATTATCAAACATATATTTCTCATTTCATAGTATGTAATTTTTGGCACAGAATGGCATTTAATGTTTGACCGTATGTGCAAATGATATGTTGCAACTGACATCCAATGGCTTACAATATAGTTTAGGTTTCAAACACATCATAAACTAAGAAAACCCAAAATTCTTAAATATCATCCAAACTAAATAAAAAACAAAACTTTAATCCCAAACTAATAGGATATAAGAAATTTTTTAATAGACTCTTTTATATATGATTTAAGTTTTTCCAGCTCTAAACAGGAACATCCAATATTGCATTCCCTTCTCAACAACATTATTTTTAAGATTTGTAGTTCAAGATTGCAGAACTTTTTGCTGCCTTTTAAAAATGAAGGAAAATTATTTTGTTGGGATTTGTTAAGTGTTACATTCCATCTTTCATTCAAGAACCCAAAGTGACATAAATAGTTCTCTCTTCTCTCCCCCCCACCCACTTTTTTTTCTGGCACAATAACCCTGTGAGACACATTTGGCTGAAAGAGGCCCAACGACAACCAGGAAGCTTTCATGAATGAGGGTATTTATTTGTTTTCAATACATGTATGGTTCTACTACACACTACTGGAGAAATATTTAGTAGGCTCTATATGTTGAGATCTCTTTAATTACAAATCTCAACAGAGATTTTGCAAAGAAGGATTAAGGTAAGATTGGTGTATGTTATACTATATAGATTGTTAAATTTGAGCTCAATGACCTTTCTTTATATTACAAGCATAATCTCTGAACATACTGAATAAGGTGCAAAGAGACATAGAGTAGACCCTTATATGGTATACTTATACTTGCAGATCTTTCTGTCTAAGGTTTTAGCTTGTTAATCCAATAGTATGTCCAAAATGCAAACCTGATGAAATGGCACTCACAACCTGCTATGAGCAAGAACTAGGAATGCATATTTAGTTCCTTTTTCTAATAGGAATGATAATCTATTGAAGTCTCCCCCACAGTAATGCAAAGCAATGCAATAAATAGCACTTCAAAATGGAAACTAGCATATGGCTCCACTCTGTCTTCAGAGCTTTTCACTATCTGCATGAAACTGCTGGGAAAGATCATCAGACGAGCTGAACAATACAGTATTATCATATGATATCCAAACCACGAGTCTATAACATCTTCAGGTAATCATATACCTTCCCTGGACATAGACTGGCAGTCGGCAAAGGGTAATGATGTTTTATTAAGGGATGATACATTGAAACTAAGTTCAGATAAAAATTGAACTGCTTATTCTGAAGGTCACATACAGATAGATCTGTTTGTTGTGGATGAGATCATAGTCATGAAGGAGCAGGTACATATCCAAATCTTCAGCTTTCCCAAATGGAACTTTGATTGATTGGCCAACATTAGCCCTTCTTAGAAGGAACCAGTCTTTAAACCATAATGCATTCATTAGAAACCACTACAAAGAGCCTATATATGGAACTGACCTTGTGCCAAATTTGGAAATGTATTTAATTAAAAAAACTCAACATCCCAGTTGGTTGTATCGGCTGACAACATCTTTTCAGATGGAAATATAAATGCCTTCTTATTTTTAGAGCCTACTACCAGTACCTTCCCTGCTCTCCATCCTGTTCACTGAAATAATATGAGAAGGAAAGATTGTGTCTATTTTCCATTCTTTTGAAATTCTTTCCCAGTTGAGTTGGGAAGCATAATCTCTTTATTAAGTTTCTAAGGCTGCTAAAACCATACTTTGCTGTTTTTTAAGCTTTACAGAAGTAAATTCAAACTTGCAATGGGGAATGTCCTGACTATGAGAGCTATTAAGCAGTGGAAGAGCCTGTCTCCAGGATTCATGGATGATCAGGCACTGGAGTTTTTCCAGCAAATGTTGGACAGTCTGGGATAGTCTGAGGATTTCTGAACAGTGCATTGAGTTGGACTACAAGACCTCCACAATACTGTCCAACTCTATGATTCTATGACACATTTTTAAATGGCTTTCTACCTTCTTAAAAATTATTTTTATTGCTCTTTTATATTGTTTTTGATATCTCAGGTTTTTGATGCTGATTTATTTTAGTCTTTAAACAATATCAGAAATTGGCAGAATAATGTAACACCTGAATGATTAAAAATAAATAGCAAAAAAAAAATCATCCCCCTGAAGCATATTTCTCAGAAGGTCCCATCCTGAAAGGAACGAATTTTACAATATAGGAAATTGTCAGAGAATGGATGAATCAGAGAAAAATCACCTTCTACAAACATGCTTCCAAACATACAGATGTTCTTTGGTAGGACTTCTATTCATGGCAACTATAAATCAACAACACGGGAAATGATTTTCATGTCAGTTAGAATATGACTATGAAATACAATCTTATGAAAAGTTAAAAGCACTGATATTTAATTTCCAAAAGCTGCTTGCCAGTCAATAACATAGGAATAATACAGTCAAACTAAATACTCTCCAAGCTATGGATTAGAATAAGGAAAGCCTTGATGAACAGTGACCTTGCTGAGGTTATCTACTAGATCAGGGGTGTCAAATTTCAATTTCATTGAGGGCTGCATCAGGGTTGTGTTTGACCTCTGGGGCTGGGTGTGTGTGGCCATGGTGAGTGTTGTCAGCTTGACATCACTCATCGAAGCACCATTTTTGGCCACGATGGCTCACCCAGGCTCCATTTTTGGCCATGACAGCCTCCTGCAGCCCTCTTCCAGTGGCCTCCTGCAGCCCTCTGCCAAAATAGAGCTCCAGGAAGCCATGCACAGCCTGCTCGGGCTCCATTTTCGGCCATGACGGCCTCCTGTGTGTGGCCTCCCCAGGCTCCATTTTTGCTGGCAGAGGGCTGCAGGAGGCCATTGCAGTTGAAAACAGAGCCCACATGCTGTCCTCCCGAGCTCCATTTTCACTAGCAGAGGAACTGCAGGCCTGTCCTTTGCTGTTTACAGGGCAGGCCTGTGGGCCAGATCTAAGCAATGGATCTATCCAGCCCGCTGGCCTTGTACTAGATGAAGTATATACTTCAATAAAATATACTGTAGTAATATTTTTAAAAACCTATTTTGAACAATGCTTAGTTTCAAAGAAAAGGCCTTAATTTTATTCTTGCAGACAAATACAATCCTTGGTGAACAAACAGGAGTTCTTACATTTGCATAGATGTGAATATGTTCCAACAAGCCATCCTCATTTTAATGATATGTTAATTTAAGAATAATACTTGATATCAGACAATATGAGGTCCCTAAAATGTATACATTTCTAAAAATGTGTCATAATGTAATTAACTCTTCTTTTTGTAGGCCCAAAATATAATTATAGACAACTCGCATAATAGTTCTCTGCTTTCAAGTGTACAATTATTCATGAGGCAAAGCTTTTATAAATCTGGGGCTTTCACTACACCAAGAGAACTCTTCAGTTATTTGTCAATGATGTGGCTATTGTCAAGGCTCCTGCTTTGTCAAAAGCCCCAGAGAAAAATACTATGGTGATGACAATTCATCACTACTAAACAGAATTAAATGGATGCCAAATATAGAATAACAGAGTTGGAAGGGACCTTGTAGATCATCTAGTCCAGGGGTGGGCAAATGTGGCTCTTTTACAACCTGTGGACTTCAACTCCCAGAATTCCTGAGACAGCCAAGCTGGCTCAGGAATTCTGGGAGTTGAAGTCCACAGGTTGTAAAAGAACCACATTTGCCCGCCCCCCCGATCTAGTCCAACTCCTTACTCAAGCAGGAGACCCTATACCATTTCTAAGTGACTGTCCAGTCTCTTCTTGAAAGCTTCCAGCATCCAACTTCTGAAGGCAAGCTGTTCCATTGGTTGATTGTTCTCACTGTCAGAAAATTTCTCCTGATTTCTAGGTTGAATCTCTCCTTGATCAGTTTCCATCCATTGTTCCTTTGTCTGGCCTTCTGGTGCTTTGGAAAATAGATTGCCCTCCTCCTCTCTGTGACAGCCCCTCAAATATTGGAAGACTGCTATCATGTCATCCCCGGTCCTTCTCTTCACTCAACTAGCAATACCCAGTTCTTGCAATTGTTCTTTATATGTTTTAGCCTCCAGGCACCTGATCATGTTTGTTGCTCTTCTCTGCACTCTTTCTAGAGACTCAACATCTTTTTTATAGTGTGGTGACCAAAACTGGATGCAGTATTCTAGGTGTGGTCTTACTAAAGCTTTGTAGAGTGGTATAACAAAGTTTTTCATAACCATAATGTTATATTAAAAATGTTTCTTATTCCTACTGAGTCAGTATGCCTCATGTTAATGCCAATTTATATACTGTATATATGTTGCAACCATCCACTGGTCATTGCCAGTGTCAGCTGACCATACATCTGTGTTGTGAACATTAAAAAGAACAATGGGGCAACAAGATAGACAGTGATTCTCAAACAATGGGAAGATAAAAAGAATGTTCTATCATGCAGGGTATCCCAACCATTGTATCAAAATGAAAACACAGTTTAGTGAACCCCGCTATAAAATACACATAATAATGCAGAATCTGTTGCTAGCTTTGGAATTATAAAATTAGACTTTTCTAGAATTAAAAAAATAAATAAATTAGAAGCTTGATATATAGCTTGATTTAGAATGGCAGAATATTGACCAGTTCACAATGCTTTAAGGGACTGGAATAGCCCTTTCACAGACAACAGACATTGGGGGGATGGAAGGGACTAAGATTAATGAGAGCTCTCATAGGAAAAAGAGGGGGATCATTTCCACTAATTTCTTTTTCCTGCAGTCAACCAGACCCCCTTTCATGTTGTAGGAAGTTCCCCAACTCACAGAAACAACAGGGAGTTACAGGGAGACAAAAGAAGAAATAGAGTATGTTTTCGTTTCTTTTCCTCCTTCATAACCCATTGAAGAATGGTGATTTGTAAAGTGCTCCACTCAAAATCATTTATATCCTGTTCATCATGGCTTATACTTTGTGTTGCAGGCATCAGCTTGATGTCATTTGCCCATTAGCAATTTATGTCATCTCCTGGAATCATCTTATCATTATCATCTCAAAATCAGTCTTCAATTGTATTGAAAACAATTGTATTGAAAGCAGGGTTTATTTCACCTCGGTCTCAGATGGATTATGCTATGAAGATTCTTTATCACTTATGACTGGAGAAAAATAGCCTGAGAAAAAGAAAGATATCTTTCTTTCTGTAAATGTATCTATTGGGAATACTTCAGCAGAGTAGATACAATTGTTTTGGGGACTGAAGGCTACAAAAGGGAGAATCAGTAACGATAGAAGAAAATATTTGTAGCCTCAGGGTTGAACTGTGGAATCTTTGGTGCTCTCTGAACTTGGTTATTTTCTTGCAGACATTTCATTACTAAGCTAGATGGCACCATCCATGTCAGTGTTTGTAGTAGTTTTTTTGGTGGTTCTTTGATTAGGCTGTTGTTTAGCTTGTTTGTCTGAGTTAGTAGTTCCTATATTGATGTATTGTTTACTTCATGATTGTTTGTCTAGTGTTAATCTTGGAGTTAATCTCTGATCAACTGGATATTGATTGCTACTGAGGAGATGTTTTGGTCTTTTTGTTTCCTTTTTGGCTTTTTGACTGCCTCTTTTGAATGATATGCAGGTGTTGTTTACCTCTATGGACCTGTTGATGGCTGATTTGTCTACATAGCAGGCTTCCAGAAATCCTCTAATGCTTGGCTTGGCTTGATATAAGTTGCTCACAGTTTTCCATCTGAAAGTAGCTAAGTCTGTCCATGTGTTGTGAAATTAAGGAGTTTCATCAGTATCCTGTGACTGCTAGTTGGATTTTCATGGATGCATTCTGCTAGCCTTTTACTCGTTTGTCCAACATAATGGCTGTTTCAGTCCTTACTTTGTATGTTGTAGAAGACTTCTATTTTTCTTTTTGGGTTGCTGGATCTTTTGATTTACTTGGAATGTTTGGGAGACTTTAGTTAATTTGTGTGTTAGGGTGATGACATGTCTCTAATGAAAGAAGCTGATCCATCAATTGAGAGCCAACTCTGGATTCAACTCAATGCATGATTCAATGTGTTATTTAATTATTACATTTCATACTCTTCTCAAGGATTCTCAAGACTGCTTACTGCCCTTTGCCCATTTTATGATCTGAGATGACCCAGTGAGGTTTATAGTGAAAAAGTGATCTTAAACTGAATAACAGAGCCCTCCTGTAACACTTTTGCTACTCATTGAATTTGTTTTCATACTCCTGTTTTGTAAAACGTGTAGCTGCTCTGAATGTTATTTGTAAGTAGGATATAAATACAAACTCTGAGCATCCATCATGATAATTCTTCAGAGTTACAAAGAGTGCTTTTTCTATTTTAGACTTTGATAAGGCATCATTTTAAATTAAAGCAATGTACATTTAAGATAGTAGCTATAATTACACAGAACCAATAGTAATAGCAGAACAGCCACCTTAAACTTAGGGGTTAGGCAAGAAACAAATACACATCTTACTTTTATTAAATTTAAACTATATATCAGCCTAAAAATAATAGAACCTTGCAATATTTCATTGGAAATAAACAATGAACTTTAAAAGCTTTAAAAGATGTGTAGTTTTGCGCAATTTCTGAAACTGGAGCTTTATTTTTGAGACTATTCTCACATCTTGTTCAACATTCATTTTGGATCAGCACTCCTCATCTAGCACCTGGCTTAAATGTTCATGGGTGTAGTGTTCCATGTACTTTGGCATATAATCATGCTGGCCACCTGACCATGGAAATGTCTTCAGACAATGCTGGCTCCCTTGGCTAAGAAAAGGAGATGAGCACCACCCCCTAGAGTCAGAAATGACTGGACAGGAGAAACTTTAGCTAGTGTGGTTAAATACAGCTATTACCCTGTAAGTCCATGCTCCAGATTCTCCTATTTGCTTATCCAAGCAAAGTAGAAGTTTGTACTGATAGAGTTGTCCAAGTCTAATGGTTTTGGCATGCAAATCAGGATCACTATCAGAACTTGTTTGTGGCTTTCTGTCTTGTTTGGACAAGCTAGCTGAGTTAAGAACTTACAAACTGAGTGTAAATGATGATAAAACAAAAGTAGAAACCTGGCTACTAATAGTTGGGAATCTATCTGCAAGAAGAAAATTCAGCCATTCAAAATGCACCTTTTGATTTCATCTACCCACAATAATCTGGCCCTAATTTCATTTTAAATGGTGCAGTGGAGGTTTCTGATTGCTTTATAAAGTTGTTAAGTCTGCAACCCTCTGAATATCCTTCCCCATCTTGACTTGATTTATTACTTGCAATACATATTGACTAGGTAGGTTGGCATTCCAATTTGTACAGCCAGGAAATGGTGATGTATTCTGCTATATAACAGCAGAAGCCAAGTAGAGTAAAATGTTTTGAGAAGGGGATTCAGGAGTTCTAAAATAGGAAATGGACATTGTCATTTCTGCAAGGCTTAAAGAATCAATGATGCTCCTTAAGGCCTCTTAAACTCTGAAAAAAGGCAAAAAAAAAAAGTCCAATTTTTTATCCCATCCATTCTGATGACTCAAATGAATGTTGTGTGTGGCCCCAAACTCTACTTTAACCTAAAAGCACTAAGCTTAAGGAGAGAAGCAGTAATGTTTGCTGTGGCATCCAAGTTTCACCTCTCCTGAGATATGACATCTTTATTATTTGTTCAAAGAGTTATACCCAACTCTCACTTTGAAGGAACAACCTTCCTTCCTCCCTAACCAGATACCATAGAAAGTGTCCAAGTACAATATGTTCTTTTTCAACAAGACAGGTTCCCCATTGACTCCTTCTGTTCCATACTGTCGTGTGTATCATGTGCCACTAAACGCTTCAGGCAAGTGGCAAACTTGCACCTGATTCCAGAAGTTTATCCCTCTAACACTACATCCATGACTGGTGGAGGAAAGGATTCAAGAGGCATTGAGGCAAATGAGCATGCAATTAGTTTTGAAGAAGGGGTGGGATAAATGGATAAGTGGATAAGTGGAACAACTTGCCTCCAGAAGTTGTGAATGCTCCAACACTGAAAGTTTTTAAGAAGAGGTTGGATAACCATTTGTCTGAAGTGGTGTAGGGTTTCCTGCCTAAGCAGGGGGTTGGACTCCAAGGTCCCTTCCAACTCTGTTATTCTATTCTATTCTATTCTATTCTATTCTATTCTATTCTATTCTGTTCTGTTCTGTTCTGTTCTGTTCTGTTCTGTTCTGTTGTTCTGTTCTGTTCTATTCTATTCTATTCTATTCTATTCTATTCTATTCTATTCTATTCTATTCTAAATGGATTGAGCATTACCTATCAGATCAATGTTATTGCTCTGCCTGGACAAATACTTATCTAGGCAGAATAGGAGCATGTTCTGGCAAGGATTCTGGTTTCCACATGCAAACCCTCTTGCCCATCAAATTTGCTTGTGAATACCAGAGTCACAATCCAGTTTCAGAAACCTTACAACAGCCTTCTCCGACTTTACCTACAACCTTTCTTTGAAGTAAGAAAAAATTATATCTATATCATCTATATCTATATCTATATCTATATCTAAAACTATATATCTATTATCTATCTATCTATCTATCTATCTATCTATCTATCTATATCTATATCTATATCATCTATTATCTCTATCATCTCTAGCTAGCTAGCTATCTGGCTGGCTAGCTATCTACTCCTATTTCTTAGCTGTCCATTTTCCTCAGAGAGGGGCTCTGGGCAACGTACAATATTTTGTTTGTTTGTTAAATTTATTGGCTGCCCTAGCATTTCAGGGTAACGATATAGATTCATTATTTCAGCAATAGCACACATTAAGTTCTCCATGTTGGATCTGAGATTTACATAAACATAGGAATCAAAGCAATGGATTGAGCCTACATCCCACAGTGTAAGTGCATTACTGGAAAATAATTCAAAATAACAGAACTGGAATGGTCTTAAAAATCACCTAGTCCAGCTGTCTGGACACCATCCAGATCGCAATTGTCAAACTGTGCAATCTGTGTTATGAGCTTTGCCATGTAAAGCTGGAAATTGAATAAGGCTGATCTAGTCCAACACGGTGGTGAGACTGGAACTAATCATAGTATTGGATACATGTAATGTCCAGAGTGCCAAATAACATATCTGTTGGGACGGGGACTTCCAGGTATGACCTGGCAAGGCTCTTAAATACAAAATATAATACAAAAGATTTTTTATTATTAGAATGTTCACCTGGAATACAGCCCTTCTTTCCATAAACTGTAAATTCTGGTAAATCCATTCATATGGGATTGTAATAGCAAGAAGCAAAAAAAAAATAATTACTTATTTTCTTTAAAAGTATTTTATGCTGTAATCTAAAACATATATTAAAATGCGGACGCTTGGGGATTTTGCTAGAAAAAATTGGTCGACTTCTGCCTTTTTCTTGTTACTTCATTTATCCACATCACATGGATAAATGTATCTTACATACTAAAATGCTACCTATTTAGTCTTCTTATATGACACAATCAGAGAGGCTAGATAGTCTGTCAAAATTTATTTTACATAGGAAATGACTGAAAAGAAAGAAACTTTATAGTATTCCCAGAAAATGTATGTTTGAAGGTCATAGAACATATGCTTTTAGGAGTCAAATAACTGCCAAGGAAAACTACAGAAATGAAATATTAGGATTGGTGAGTATTTCATCAATGGAAGGTTGATCTCCAGCTTGTCATCTTTCAAGAATTTACTTGCTCAGAAAGCAGCAAACCAAATTAAATTATATTTTTGCAATTGCACAATGAAAACCCTCTCATCTGGTCTTAATGCATTTATACAGATGTCATAAATACGCTCCTCCAATTATATGACTCTTTTACACCTTGTAATAAATGTCTCTAGAATATAAGGGAACCCTTTTTAGATGTCATGTGGGGAGACCCGTATCTCAAATAATTTTTTTCTCACAAAGAGCATGTTATGGTCATTTTATTTCTGGCTCTAGGATTTGGAGCCTAATGGTGAAATGTGTAAATGTACAGAACAAAAGAAAAACTCTGAACTTTTGAGAAGAACACCCTTGGAAGTTGAAACACTAATTATCATAGATTATGCATCCTAAAATATCTAAGAAGAGAATATTGTACCCTAAATTTGTCCCTAAAAGTATGTGTCATGATTATCAATAAATCTACTTTTCAGGAAAGATAATTAAGTCTGGCAACTCTGTGGCATATTAGTACATGAAATAGTTGTTACTTTCAGACTCTATTGGGTGTTCAAAGAGCTTTGATATTTAGGCATCATATATACTATTATTCCATTTTGCAGCACATATATTTGAAAATCAAACTCCATTAATACAGAAGCAGGACCTATTTGTCAAAGGCCATAGAACACCACACCCCTCACCCCAGGGAAATCTTTCTCTTTGTTTATTTGAAGAGTGACAAGTAAATGTGAATCAGTATAGACTTAAAACCAGATATGAGACTGCATATAAAGGAAATGCTATATAACACCAGTCTCTCCCCCTATGTATGTATGTATGTATGTATGTATGTACACATATACATATATATAATTATATAAATATAATTTCTGCCTGGATATAGTCTAGCTTTGATACTTTGGATCCAGAATTTAAACTATGTTATGGAAGCCTTCTTTAGAGGGTAATATGAAATATACATAATAATCTGGGAATTATAGTTTTCTGTACAAAAGAACAATGTGATTATAAAATAAAGCAAATAAAATATGTATTAAATACATTAAATACATTATTTAAAATTCATGGATTCTCGAGTATTTTTTTAATTAAATAATTTTTTAATTATAATAAAAAATTAATTAAATAAAAGATATTGCAATGACCAGCTTTAATCATGTGAATCCCACTCTAGCTGTCAACTGCATTATTTATTGCTCCCTGTATTAGCTGTCATTTTCTGGTTATTTCTGGAGCAGCTGCTCCTTGCTTTTCGTTGATCCCACAATCGCTAGTATTTAGACATGCACACCATGGATTAGCCCCTTCCTGCAGTTCAACAACAGACTGCATGTTTGGCATGCAAAGTGATTCCCAATATCTTCATTAGAATTAAGAATCAACATGGTTGGAAATCTCTAGCAAGCAAGGATGTGGTCTGGCCAATGGTCTGATTTTACATATGGCAGCTATAAGCCTACAGTGAGCTCTTGGGAGAGTACAGTGCAATCACAGAGATGGGTCAATCCATAACATCAATGTCAATGCCTGAGTGCTCTTCCAAATAAGCATGTGATATGCAGTGAAAATTGCATTATCCTTGGGACTGTTGCTTAAAGAACACAAAAAAACAGCAGTGCTAGGCATCGAACCTACCAAGCAAATCAAGATTTTTCATCTGTTCAGCACAGACTACAACTCAACCATGATAGGACAGAAACATAACAGGATTGTGAGCTGTACAGTATGTCTGGATGCATAAACTCCCCATAGAATCCCTTCCTCTTTCCCTCCAAACTCTGATTTAATACCATCATACAGGAAATACAAAACATCCGATATGGTTTTCATATTCATTTGCAAACATTAGCCAGACACAATGTTGCTAAAGACACATCGCTGAGAAATGTGCACTAGAATCAGCAAAATAGGGAGAGCTGAAGACCTTTCCAAAATAAATTCATATATCCAAAAATATTGCTATTTTCCCATGTGAAAGCTGTTCCATATGCTCAGAATCACAGTGTTAAATGATCAGAAAAGCTTAAGGAAATTTCGGGTTTAAAAACCACCCTGTTACATCAGAGCAATGCCTCCACTATTCTATTCTCACCAAATCCCTTTTTGCAAGCCTAAAAACAATACAAGACGTTCTGTTCTCCTGCTTATATGTTCCAACGACTGACTTGAGAGCATCTTGCTTCAAGGGCTGGGTGTAATGTATATGTTTTCCAGTAGCCTTATTATCCTGCATTGATTTGTCTCTTTTAAAGCTATCCACATTAGGGTGCCCAAGTCTATCATCATTTATTCATTCTTCCAGACAGCCCAATCAGTGCAAGAGACTCTGGGAGATTTGATTTTGCATTTCCCATCCTTGATCTTGGAACAAGAACAACTAATTAAAAAATTGCTATTGTGGGGTGGAAAGCAGTATCAACCACACACATTTCTTTATGCCTCCTTTTTCATCTTATTCATGTATGAGGAGAGGTGGAACTTTATCTTTCTGATTATCTATCTTGGAGATATTTGGAGATAAATCTAAGCCTTATAGGGTTTGATGGCTGGGGTAACCAATGTTATCACTTTTGTTGACACAAGATCCTTTCCCTGATCTTGGATCACACCCCATAAGCATATATGATGTATGAAGTTATATTTGCTGTTGTTTTTTTTTTAATACTTGAGAATGCTTCACATGTCAAATACTTACATTGAGCTACCGCCAATTTCCTATTCAATGATCACTACCTTAATTTGGAAATAGCTATTTATATTTATAATGTCACTAAGTATCATGGAGTCTTTGGCTAATATATTTATTGCACTGCCCATCCATAAGGTATCTTTGATTATGAAGGAGCATAAAAGCCCAGCCCAGATGCTGATCCTGGATTGGAGTGGGTGGGTGGGGGACCCTGTTGTTTACTGTCTTCCTTTATAAGAATTTTGTTTTTCTTATCCCTTTTTAAAAGCAGTGAACAACAAACAATGAACACTTGTTGGATCAGGGGTTGTGCGTGCTGGCTGCAGGGGAGCAAACCTAGCAAAGATGAATGTTGCAGGTGTGTGGCCTCACATTATGCCCACACAAACTCTTTTTGTGATAATAATATTTACCTAAGTGTTGCATTTTCTCTGCATCTGAATGCAAAATATGCGCTGGAAGAATATACATCCAGTTTGAAGCTCTTCAGTTTCTGACCACATTATTCTCAATGAACAAATTTAAAATCTACATTAATCATAGCTAAGTGTCACATTACTATGCAGTGATTTGCATAGTCTTTATTCACTCATCAGCTGTCTGAACAGAAATCCACAGAAATGTATTTGGGCATGCCAACATCACATTTTTGCATGCACAACATTAATGCATGGTCACTCACACCCTTGTCAACTTCCGGCTGGACTATTGTAATGCTCTCTACATGGGGCTCCCCTTGAAGAGCACTCGGAGGCTCCAGCTGGTCCAGAATGCAGCTGCGTGGGTGGTTATGGGCGCAACCTGTTGTGCCCAAGTGACATCCCTCCTGCGCGAGCTGCACTGGCTCCCAGTGGTCTTCCGGGTGCAATTCAAGGTGTTGGTTACCACCTTTAAAGCGCTCCATGGCATAGGACCCGACTTCTGCCACCAATAGCCTCCCACTGGCCAGTTCGCTCCCACAGAGAGGGTCTCCTCAGGGTGCCATCAGCCTGTCATCAGTTATGTCAGCTGGCAACACCCAGGGGGAGGGCTTTCTCTGTGGGAGCCCCTGCCCTGTGGAATGAACTGCCCCCAGAAATGCATAAGATCTCCGACCTCCTTGTATTTCACTGTGCCCTCAAGACCCTGTTGTTCCGCCAGGCCGGGCTATCAATGTAATGATTTTTAAATTGGGTGTTTTAAATTTTTGAGGTTTTAAATTTGAGCCGAAATTATTTAATAATTTTAATTATCTTTAACTGATGTCTGTCTTTGTGCTTTTAATAGGCTATACACCACCCTGAGTCCTTCAGGAAAAGGGCGGTATAGAAATAAATCTATCTATCTATCTATCTATCTATCTATCTATCTATCTATCTATCTATTTATTTATTTATTTATTTATATAAAAATACAAGGTTTTTATATTTACATGACTTATTTCTAATAATGTATTTAGGGAGGATAAGAATGGACTTATTATTAAAATTTAAAGATTACTATGAGTGTCCGTAAGTAAACGGATCATTTACATTTACTACAATACATATTCTGTAATGGTAGTTCTAGCATAAATACTCATCTATGTATAACTCATCTATGAATAACATTTAATTCCCGTCACGATCACCATATAACCCTTTTCACTAAAACTGAGTCACAAGGGCAGTACTGCGTGCATGACAACAGCTCATTAATGGCATAATTGATTTCAAATGAAATAACTGATTTATTGATGCATCATGGATTAAATATTTGCATTTCTAATCAGGTTTAAATTGAAGCTGCCCATTGTGATAACCTATTTATTATTGTAACAGAAACTTGGCTTACATAACTTTCAGCTTTCTATAATGGATTTTTTAAAAAAATTCAGTCAAACCTGTTACATAGTATTTTTTTTAACAAAAATCTAGATGCTATTACCTTTTTTGGATGTTGTCCATTTTATTGAATTTCTACCAACTACTATATTGTTTAAAAAAGGTAAATCTTGAAATCTATAAATTATGGTGCTGAGACTGAGATCTTGAATGACACTGGGTTTAAATATTTTGCAGTGCTTACAAATAAAAGGCCTATCCTCTTTTCCTGTTCAATGAGAAAAAAAAACCCATTCAAATTGTGTATGCTCTTCACTTGGATGTGCCAATTTAAAAACATATATAAGATACAAAACTACTCTGATTCTCCCCAAGCCCATGTAAGAGCAGTAAGAGCCAGCAATGAGAGGCTGTAGGTGCCTTGAATGACTCTGCTAGGATTTTATTGCCTCAAACACATAATTATCATTATTTTCCTATTAACCCGAGACTGAATGGTCTAATAAGAGATAAGTCCTCAGACAGGTTCCGGAATGTATCTTACCCCATTGTGTTAGGTAAATAACATGGCATTATCCAAAAAGGCTGCAATTAGAGTAGAATTAAAAACCCTCTTGCTGTGGTTTTTCTACCAATGCAAACAAGCTCTTTTGAAATCAGCCGTAGGAAGAAAATAGCTATCACAGTCTGGCTTCGTCTGAAACAGCGCTGCCAGCCAGCTCTCTACTGGTAGAGAATCGTTTCTCTACTTCAGCCTCATTTATGTACATTTATGTACACTGAGAGCCTATACACCAAAGACTAATTCCTTGTGTGTCCAATCACACTTGGCCAATAAAGAATAAAGAATTCTATTTGCCTTGCCCAGTGAAGGCCTCTGGCATTTGACATTCACACTGCACATTGTAGTGCAAAGGTATCACTACGGTTCTTTCTTCATTGCCTTTGTTCATTGCCACATCTACCTGAAATGGCCCTTATAAAAATGCCCTGGTGACTATTTTAGTGACTATCCACTATTTTTGCTGTGTAGGTAGTCCTCAACTTACAACCATAACCGAGCCCAAAATTTATGTTGCTAAGTGGGACATTCGTTAAGTGAATTTTGCCTCCTTTTACAACCTTTCTTGCCAGAGTTGTTAAGTGAATCAATACGGTTGTTGAGTTAGTAACATTGTGGTTAAGCGACTCTGGTTTCCCCATTGACTCTGCTTGTCAGAAGGTCACAAAAGCTGATCACATGACCTTGGGACACTGCAACTGTCATAAATATGAGTCAGTTGCCAAACATCACGTGACCAAGGAAATGCTGCAACGGTTGGTCGTAAGTGTGAAAAATGGTAATCAGTCACTTTTTTCCAGTGCTGTTGTAACTTTGGTCACTAAATGAACTGTTGTAAATCAAGGACTGCCTGTACAAAGTTCCTATTATTTAAAAGGATGCTCATCTCTACCAACTACATACCGGTAGTCTTTGATTTACAACAATTAGCTTAGTGACCATCCAAAGTTACAACGGCACTGAAAAAAAAGTGACTGATGGCCATTTTTCACACTTATGACCATCGCAGCATCCCGTGATTTACATTCGGATGCTTGACCACTGACTCACATTTATGACATTTGCATTGTCCCTGGAGTCATGTAATCATCTCCTTTTGTGACTTTCTAAAAAGCAAAGTCGATGGGGAAAACCAATTTAACAACTGCAGTCATTCACTTAACAAGAGCCTTGGTAGTACAGAGGTTTAAGGCACCCTGTTATTAAGCTGATTATTAAGACCAGCTGCCTGCAATTACTGCAGGGTTCGAATCTCGCCAAGGCTCAAGGTTGACTCAGCCTTCCATCCTTTCTAAGGTAGGTGAAATGAAATGAGGACCCAGTTTGTGGGGGCAATAAGCTGACTTTGTATAAATATACAAAAGGATGAAGGCTATTGCTGAGCACATTGTAAGCCGCCCTGAGTCTTCGGAGAAGGGCGGCATATAAATCAAATTAAAAAAAAAATGTGGCAGGAAAATTCGTAAAACAGGCAAAACTCAACAAATTTCCCACGTGGCAACATCAATTTTGGGCTCAATTGTGGTTGTAAGTTGAGGGCTGCCTGTATCAGCTCACTCATTGCAGCCCCATCGACCTCTGACTTACAGCTGCCTATTCAGTTGGCATACGCTGTTCTTACTACTGCTCTTCCATTCCCGCCCCCCATTGAAGACTTAGGCAAAGGAGGAGAATTGCCGTGGTGATGCAGCAGACTAAAGTGCTGTTAAGTAGCACTTAGCTGCCAGCTGCCTGCAATTACTGTGAGTTCAAATCTCACCAGGCTCAAGGTTGACTCGGCCTTCCATCCTTTTGAGGTAGGTAAAATGAGGACCCAGATTGTGGGGGCAATAAACTGACTTTGTATAAAAAAGAACACCACTTAGGGGGGGCCCGAAAGCCCTACTAAGCAGGTATATACAAAAGTATGAAGGCTATTGCTTAACGCATTGTAAGCCGCCCTGAGTCTCCGGAGAAGGGCGGCATATAAATCGAACCAATAAATAAATAAATAAATAAATAAATAAATAAATAAATAAATAAATAAATAACCCCACTTTAAGCTTTCCTGAACCGGGCAAGAATGCGGTCGATGAAAAGCCCTTCCTAGAAACAGACACACATACTGCTGCGACCAGGAGGAACGTCGATACGGTACGATTCTCAGCTACCCCCCCACCCCCAGCGTCTTAGTAGGACTGCTGGGCCGCTCCTTTTCCTTCGCCTCGCTTCCCCACGTCCGTACTGCGCCACCAAAAGGCAGGCCAAGGAAGCGCAATCACGCAGGCTTCGCCCCTAAAGTTTTTTTAGTTCCTCCTCAGAGGGACGAAGGGACCATCCAACTGGAGAAACCACCAATAGGACAAGCGTTTTCCCCGCCCAACTGCCTCCGAGGGAGGGTGGCAAATAAGATGTTCTCCTTAGCAAACAGACGATGGGGGGGGTAGGACCGCGGGGGGGGAGGAGAGCTCATTTTGACGGCGAAATAGACAGCAGCGCCGATTAACCAAGAATGTTTTAGCCTTCAGCTATTATGTCTGAACTACAAATATATCCGTTTACAGTTGTTTACAGTGTGGTATCGGGAAATAGCTCAGGTCTAGAAACCTAATTAAACTATAGATAAGTTAACCAGATACATACACGCTTGTCTTCTGAATACAGTATCTTTCTTAATGTGGAAGGCACAGGCTGTCGAGTGATGGCTCTCGTAGGGGGAAATTAATGGAGAAGAATTCTATTCTCAAATCAAGATTTCCCCTATACGTCCGGCCATCGTGGTGTTTCTTTTTTTTCTTCTTTCTTTCTTTCTTTCTTTCTTTCTTTCTTTCTTTCTTTCTTTCTTTCTTTTTCTTTCTTTCTTTCTTTCTTTCTTCTTTCTTTCTTTTTTTTGCCAAAACAAGGAGCTCGAGCTATAAGCCTAGTCACACACCCCCCCGCGCGCTTAGAAAGACATCAATGAGTTATTTTAGATAATATGCCTTCCCAGTTTCCACCGTAAGAAATTGCAAGGTTTAAGTTCGTCTGTCTTGAAAATTCAGTCGGACCACTGGACCACGTTAGCAAAACAACTTTACAAAAACATGGTAATTTCTGAATAGCTTGCAACAACAAATGGGCCTTTCAGGCAGATATATTTGTAACCTTGGAAGTTAGCCCTGAAAATCCGAAAGTTTTGTTTCTTTATCGTTACTTGGAGACTCACACTTACATCAGACTTCAGATACAAAGTACAGCTTATTATTTGCTCTGGAAACGTTATCACCGCGTGGCTGAGGAGATTCTCAATCATCCAAGTCATGGTTGTCCCCAGGATGGGTTTTTTTTGGGGGGGGGGACGGACGGACAATTGGACTTTCTGGATGTTTTCTTTGAAAACGTTTCGCTTCTCATCCAAGAACTGAAGAACTGAAGAAGCTTCCTGGGTGTGAAGCGAAACGTCTTCAAAGTTTCGGGGGGGAAAAATATATCTTTGACTTATCACTGTACGACGCAGTGCATCTTTTCTACGTCGTTACACCGTGCCAAATCAACAGGTCGCGTTTTCCTCTTTTCCGATTAAAAAAAAAAAAAAATTGCACAGCTCAGCCGGTGTTCCCATAACCTCGCCTCCCTCTTAAATTTGCTGGGTTACGGTTTTCCTCACCTACCCAATTGTCTAGGCTGGCGCCCTATACCGAACGATGAATTAATTCATCACGAGTTCAGCCTGTGAGTCAGGGCGTCGTGATATAACGCCACGTATGAACCTCCCACCCGAGCGTGGGACCTTAGCAGAGGTACCCGCGAAAGGGGCTAAAAAAAAAAAAAAACCAACCACAGAAAAGAAGCAGGCGATGGCTTTGGCGTGGGTGTCAAGGAAACCACGACAAGATCAGCTGACAATCGCGGGTTTCGCTTAGCATTTGAAGTGGTTTCCTTGTTAATGAAGCTCTCGGGCCTCAAGAGGGCCGCCTGCCTGCAGTCTTACCGGAGGAGAGACTAGGAAAAGCCCGGTCCCTCATGGCAGAGCCTTTTAGAGACTCCCTCTTGGCCTTCTCAAGGGCCTTTTCTACCGTCGTCAGCTGAGGCTGGCCAAAGAGCGGCGCTAGGACCTCTGACTTCCCTCCTTAATGAGCAGGGGGGCAAGCGCTGCTCGGCAGAGGCTGAGCACGTTCTGAGCCCAGAATCCTCGCAGGATCTAATTAACAGGTAGCTTCGCTCCCTGGGTGCCTGAAACCTCTTGCCAGACACCATAGAAACGAAGCCTTGAGAACCCCCCCCCCCCAACAACAACCACCCTCCCCCCCCGCGCGCGCGCCATCTGCCCGCTTTCCTTTCTTTCTGCAAAACCCTCGGAAGTCACTTTCTCCTTCCTCCTGGCTCGGTACAGAAGGCGGCTCATTCACTCTATTCGCTTGGCCATCAATAACACCGTAGCTGCTTTTTAATGGGAGAGAGAGAGAGAGAGAGAGAAAGATTGAGTCTCTTTTGTTCCGGTTGTTTTGAAAGCGGAGATAATTAAGAATAAAAAAAACACTCGAGCCAGCCTCAGTGATAGTCAGAAAGATCTACTACTAGGGTAATAACCTGTGATGGTAATAATAATAATAATAAATAGCATCACCCCTCTCTAAACAACTTCTGATCGAGAGAAAATCCAGGTAGAGAGAGAGAGGCGAGAGAGAAAATCCAGGGAGAGAGAGAGACAGGTGAAATGATGCAACAAGCAAAATATGCCTTAAACATAGAGCCCTATTCGATAATCAGCTGCAAAAGCAGCGATAATATGCCATTTAGAACCAAACGGGGAAAAAAAATAAATAGATTTTATATTTGGATTATCCATCTCTATTCGAATAATAGTAATGGTAGCAACATTTAAGAAGAGCGGCAATTCTAGTCGTTTGAAAACAAGGCTTTGTTAACTAAAACCAAGCCGACCTATTGTGGGCTGGGCGCCAGAGACGGTCGATACCGCGGTATTTTTAAGCCCCGCCTTCTCCTTCTCTAAATAATAATTTTTAAAAAACCTCTCCCAACGATAAAGGTCTTTGGTGTGGATCGGCTTAGAGAACGTGGCACAGAGAACCCCTGGGTTAAAATGCGGGAACACCGTAATGATGATCTTTGGAGAATAAAGCTAAAGGCCGCCCCGTGACTTGAAGCAGAGCCAAACCAACGGGTTCAAGGAGTGCAAACGTACAGTGTATAGCTTACTTGGGAAAGTACTTACTCGTTTCAAACTGAAAGACAAATTCCTTGTGTGTTCAATCAGGCTTGGCCAATACAGAATTCTGTTGTTCTGTTCTGTTCTGTTCTGTTCTGTTCTGTTCTATTCTATTCTATTCTATTCTATTCTATTCTATTCTATTCTATTCTATTCTATTCTATTCTATTCTATATTCTATTCTATCCTATCCTATCCTATCCTATCCTATCCTATCCTATCCTATCCTATCCTATCCTATCCTATCAAATGATATTTTAGGCCAGAGGTCTCCAACCTTGGCAACTTTAAGCCTGGCGGACTTCAACTCCCAGAATTCCCCAGCCAGCAAAGCAAAGCTGGCTGGGGAATTCTGGGAGTTGAAGTCCTCCAGGCTTAAAGTTGCCAAGGTTGGAGTTTCCTGCTTTAGGTCACCCGCCATTAAAGACCAGAGAACGGGATTCCTGAGCTTTGAATTGTTCAATTAGAAGAGGGAATTTGGCCGCCTGGCCTGCGCAATTTAAATACGTTTTTTGTTATTATTCAGTCCCGTCCTCGTTTTTTACTGGTTTCCCGATTTCTCTTGAAAGCGTGCAGCCAGGGAGAAGCGAAGGTCCTTCAGGGAAAAAAAAATATGGGGACTCAACTTGTTTGCTTCTTTCTTCCCGTAAGGACCTGCTGTGATTCTATCTAAAGCAGTGTTTCTCAACCTTGGTAGCTTGAAGATGGGTGGACTCCAACTCCCAGAATCCCCCAGCCAGCAGCGCTGGCTGGGGGATTCTGGGAGTTGAAGTCCACCCATCTTCAAGCTACCAAGGTTGAGAAACACTGATCTAAAGGAAGACATTTTGCCCCGCCCCCTGTGCGCAAAGCAGAACCGGCGAAGAAGCCCAAGTATGCAACTTGTGAGATTGTGCACCAGTCCTGGGGAAGGGAGGGGGGGCTTACAGCTCTCCCTCCCTTTCCCCCGCCCCCACCCAAAAAAAACCAACACAGTGCGGTGCGAGCAAGACTACCTTGACTTCCACATCGCAATCGGAGAAGAGATAGATGTTGGTTGCTGCGCTTACCTGTTAGCTGCCAGCCTGGATGAAATATAGCCCCCGGGGATCTGCGTGATTATATATCCCCAGAAAAAGGAACCGTGGATCATGCCAACTGTTTCTGGGTCCCAGTTGAACTTCGCTTTCTTCCAAAGCGATTAAGGAGAGAGAGAGAGGGAGGGAGGGGAGAGAAAAAGAGAGAGAGAGAGTTGGTGGTGGAGGAAATAAAACCCCGGGCTAAATCAAACCATTTCTAAAGAGAGGTTGGGGCGAGGCGGGAATCCCACGGAATTACACTATCCGTGGCAGTCTGTCGTAACCACATGGGAGTTGTTGTCCCTTTATTCTGCTACGTTCAACAAGTATCCCAAGTCGTTTGTCTCTTTTTATTAATGGTCGGGTTGCACCCGAAATAGAGTCGTTAGGATAGGGTACTAAGAGCCCCCGTGATTGTCATCCTGTCTGTTGATTTATTTATTTGGTAACCTGCCGGGGGCGAAGAGACGGGGCTTTATGACACATCCAATTTTGACTCGGCTGACCGATAAACAAGACAAAATAATAATAATAATAATAATAATAATAATAATAATAATAATAATAATAATAATAATAATAATAATAATAATAATAATAATAATAATAATAATAATAATAGTACCAAAGCGGCTGTGATCCTCCGCTGAAAGGAAAGATCACACAAGGTTACACCAGCTGAGCAACCGCTTGGTCTGAGCCAACTCGCTCGGTCTGAGCCAAAACCGAACGACAGAGACTCGTCTTGCCATTTATTGACTCGGTTCTATTCTTGATGGATCGGGAGAGATCATTGGCGAAGTTCGGCTATTATTCGACGTAATTATTCCTGCCTTTTCTCCCTGGAGAAAATGTTTGCTTGCGTCAAGATTGTACCTTGATATTGTGCACCGCAAACCCTTCTACCACCCCAACGCTCTGAGGTTAGGGACCTCCACTTGCCGTAGGGTATCTGAATCTCCCCATAACTTAATGAAGGTTCCCTCCCCGCCCCACCTTTTGCTTTTTCAATGTATGTATGTATGTATGTATGTATGTATGTATGTATGTATGTATGTATGTATGTATGTATGTATGTATGTATAGAACGCCAAGGTTTCCCAACATTTTCCAGGCCTTTTCGATGTTTCGTTTTTTAGGCGAATTAGTTTCGTAATCATTATTTATTATCGACCTGAAAGAGTAGATGGGCCGAGATAATAGCTACATCCTTGTCCCACTTCGATTTTAGAGCGAGGCAGGTCCATAACGTATTTAGGTGTCAGGTTTAGCACCTGGGACGCCTCTAATTCAAGTAAACGAGGGGGGGGAGGCGATTGCTAGCGGGGCCGCCTCCTTTTACAAGGGTACGATCTATCTTTCAATCCACAGGCTGTGCAGTCCTGCGAAATACAAAAAAACACGGATGGAGGTACCATTTTTAACCACTGGAACTTCAATCAACACTCCTAAATGGGGGGGGGGAGGAGCTGAAGTCTCATTTTAGGGGAGCAGACTGAGGTCTCCTTTGGATCGCACTCGACTCCTGATGGCTTCGTGGACCCCGGCTATGCAGATTGAATGGCAACGGGCAGAGTCGCGATTTGTCATTCTCTTCTTCCAGATGGTTCCGTTACCTTTTGTAATCTGGCCTATATAGTCCTGGGATTTCCTGATCTTTCCCCCCTCCTCTCACTAACCACCTGCAATTCCATTCCAGGTAGTCTTTTTCCAATATCTTCCAAAGCTTGGGAAATGGATCGCTATCCTTGAAGAAGAGAAAGGGAGAATCACCTTTTGTACCGTTGCCAAAAGACCGTGTCCAGGAGGTCATCAGAAGCCGACCCGAGTTCGAGGGTGTTTTCACTTTTTCTTTTGGTCTTCTGCAGTAGAATATGGAGGTTTAGCGGAGTGTCAGGGAGCTAAGACGGGGTGTCTCAAATGGTTACTTAAAAGATTGGGGTGATCTGAGCTGAAGTCCAAACAGTCCTCTGGGAGGCTTTGTGAAAACGGTAGGGAAAGGGGAAGGCTCCTACATTTGGTGCTCCTCGAGAGGAGAAAGAAGGGCGAGGTGATGAAAGGGGGATGTATGTTTATTTAATTCGGACCGGGGGCCAGGCTGTCATTAACAGGAAAATCAACAAACACAACCAATGTAAGGAAAACTCAGTCACTGCTATGGGAAATGGCAGAGAGACAAAGAGAAAAAAAAGAAGGGGTGGGAAGTAAAAGGAAGAAGAGGGACTCGCCATTCCGAAGGCACCCTTGTTTGACCTCTACTCTGCAATGCTTTGCATCTTGTTCTAAAGACCCGCCTCTTTTCCTCCAACACGGGAATAATTCAAACCACAACCTAAGGGGCGATGGGTAGAGCCTTTGGCTTCCCAACCTGGATGTCGGGAAAGGCATTCGGGAATCCTCTGTGCGCAGAGGGGAGGATTCTTCCTGGAACTCGCTCACCTCTTTGATGATTTTCCCTTCTCGGTGGATGGTGCTGTTGTTGACCATGTCCACAATGGCTACTCCAAGGTTACAGCGGATTCCAAAGGAAATGCAGAAACCCAGTCCGCTCATGATGGCGATGATATATCGCCGAGGTAACCCGAAGCAGGTGCAGTCGCACAAAGGCGCTTTTTTCCCGGGCACGTCCAGGGGTTTCCCATCTTCCGTCAACTCGATGTTGTCTTCGGGCTTCTGCTTTTTCTCTAGGACTCTGTCAAATCAGAAAAGAGAGCTCAGTCAAGGGATCTACTTGCTTACCGGGAGAAGGCGGCGGGGGGGAGGCTTGTAATAATACTCTCTTTGAATTGTGTGCGGGATACGTCGAAAAGAGTGCTGTGGATTTAGAGATTGACCCAAAACAAAATAGTCCCGATAACTATTGGTAATTCTAGGTTGTTGTTTTTTTTTAAAGGCACCCAAAAATGTACAAAAATTATTTTCCTACTTGATGGATAAGCAACCAGTCCCTAAATCCTAGAAATGTAATGAGGTGGGATTAAAATAAATCCGATTTTCTGTACTACTTCTTGAAGGGCATGGGAGTGGGTGGGATGAAAATGCTAATCCTGGCTAAGATTTCCCAAATAATTGGTGGCATTTCCAAGGGAGGAACTAAGGGCCTTAGAGGAGCAGGACAGCCACTTTTCCCCTCCTCAAAAGCTAGGCTAACTGGATACTTTCCCCATCCATTAGGAAGTCCCGAATCCTACCTATCTAACTGTATACACTTCAAAGAAAACAGTCAATGGCCTTTTAAAAAATTAATTCTAATTTACTATTCCACGTTGTAGGGGAGGTGCTAAGACGCACCTCCTCCTTCCACAGCTACAGAGATGCTCTTTGTTACCAAGCTCCAAGAAGACTTGGTCTTGCAGCTTCAATCATTCTATAAATTGCATGGCAAACAGGAGAAGGGAAAGCATGCAAGCTTAGATAATGGTATTCCCGGTAGGGAATCTTACTTGTTGAGGGAGCTAATCTACACAATTGGCAGGTGTGTGGTTGTCTTTCAGATCTCAAAATGGCTGTCGGCCACTTTTCCATTGGAGAAAATCTTGCACCCGGGCATTTTCTGCAAATTAGTCTGCCTGCCATTAGAATAAGATAGAAAGCTATCCTGTCTATTAATAATGAAAGCTTCATCCCTTGAGTGAGTCTACTTGGTAATAAGCCCCTTTGAATTGAGTGAGACTTCCTCCAGGTGAGGGTATATTTATAGGATTGCAGCCTTAAGCAGGCTGGATTTTGTTTTCCCTTCATATTAGTGCTAAAATAAAAACAATGTGATGCTTTTAAATTTCTCTGGCTTTGACATGCAACGTTTATTACACTGTATACATGGCAGTGACCCAAACACACAGTTGACACCTTTTCAAGTTGCGTGCCTTTAAAATTTTTGTTATCTTCCCAACAGAGGCAAACAATATCCTTTCAAGAATAGGGAAACCATGGATATTTGATGGAAGCATTTCTCCCGACCCCTCTTTCATTTCGTGCAACTGACCGTCTATGGCTGACGTCAATGTCTTTTAATAATTCAGAATAAGAGAGTAACAACAATTCCTGGGAGAATTAGGACACTGAAGATGGAGTTACCGTGGACAGAGCAGAAGTTGTGAGTTTTTCTTTACAGCTTTTCTCTCAGCTGAGATTCACAGTCCAATAGTTAGCACAAGATTCTCCCACCCCATCCTGAATCTCTGATGAAAATCGAATTTCACAAAGTGTTCTGCCCTGGATTACAGTAGTAGAACACAATCATCAAATAAACCATTCTAATTTAATCTGCCGAACACAAACATCGGACAGTATTCGATTTTTGCATTGTCTTCTCCCCACCCAATGACAAATAAAACCTCTCCCAGTTGAGTTCTTGTGGGAGAAAACAACACAAAAATCTGTTCAAATAAAGAGATAACCTTATTAGAATTAAGGGATCAAAGAATCTCCTTTTTCAAAGAGGAATAATTTCTATTCCAAATATGAAATTAAATATCCCAGGATCGTTTCATATGATTGACTGCTGGGTAATCAGAAAAGCAGAATATACAGTGCCAAAAGCAGTCATGTTTGCGTAGGTGTGCCATTTAAAAATGTATACACGGTTCATCCATGTTAAAGATGACAACAGAATATTAAAATTGAATAATAATAATAATATAAACACAACATGCTCTTTTTTAAAGCAACTTCTAATAATTGGTTACAGATGGGATAAATGTGTGTCCTTCGTTGCTGGACTGATAATAGATTCAACTCCCACACAGAAATTGTTACGTGCCTCCTGGATATTAATACCATTGAAACTCTGGAAAGATAATAAGAATATTTTCAGTGTTGCAACGAGGGTTAGAATTGCCGCAATGGAAGCTTTGCTGATTAAATGCTAACAGCTGACCTGCAGCTGCAGGTTGATCCCGCCATTTTGACCATCAAGAAGTTTTTTTAAAAAAATATATTTTGCTCTGGAAAGTTTAAGATCCTGAGAAGGTATATTCACACATAACTATATGACATTATGTTGAAATTGCATTTATTTGTTTAATAGTCATAGATATCATCAATTGCTCTACAAAAAATTGGTCTCCTCTGAAGATAGATTTACATGTATGCATCACTATTTTTCCAATAGATAGAGATAGAGATAGAGATAGAGATAGAGATAGAGATTTCTCAAAAAAGGATATGCAGATCTTTGATGTGATTTTTTTCTAGTCTCTTTTGAGCATGTTTAAATTAACTAGAGAAAAGGCATTCATTTATCAATTATTTATGATCTCCATGTTTTTTCTCATATAAAAAGATCATTCATGGGGGACTGAGCAGTGCAGATCAAAACTCTTATTTATTCATTTTTTATGGGGGAAGAGGAAAAGAAAAGATGGGGTAAAGGTTTTCCTATTATTCTCAGTTATCTTTTTTTCAATGAAACCATTTTCCATTTCAAAGTATAAATTACCCCTCCCCCATATACATTTGTCTGAATAACATTCTGGCATCTCAGACCTGAATCACCGGATTTTTAAGATTGGGGTTCTTAAGGACACATCTTTTACTGAAACCAAATTTCTCCTCTTATAAGCAAGTATGTTTAGGAGAAGGTGTCACATATCCAAAGCATTCTTCCCTCCTTCCTTCCTTCCTTCCTTCCTTCCTTCCTTCCTTCCTTCCTTCCTTCCTTCCTTCCTTCCTTCTTCTGAATTTAGAGTCCTCATTAACAATATTGAAGCATCACAATGAAAATAAACACATAGCTTTAGATATAGATCATGAATACATTATTATAGAATCCTCTATAATAAGAAGTGGAAATAAGAACCTCACTATGGAAGCATCATGTTATTCTCATTTTTTTAATGAAAACACACACAAAAAAAAATCCTTACCTATAGATTTGACCGAGTGACTTCCCAGCAAGATTTTTCAGTTTCTCCTTCCCAGGAGTCAGAATCCTTTGTTTTACCGACTCCATTCCTGTAAAGATTTCAACTGTCTTTCACCGGGTTAACAAGGATGTCCTTACAAGCCTCGAAGATGGATCATATCGGTTCCATATTAAACTTTTTTCCATAAAAGAATGTTGTGCATCCAGAGAAAACGATGAGTCAAAGTCTTTGTGCAGGTGTGTGTGTGTGTGAATGTGTGTAAGGGAAAGTGTGTGTGTGTGAGAGAGAGGAGAGAGACACTGTAGATGTATATCTGTGGGTGAGGAGGAAAAAAACAGAGCCAGGAAGGGGAAAAAAAGGAGAAGATTGAGTGTCTACCTGAAGCCCATGGGTTTCTTAAAAGAACAGAAGTTGTGAGACGGAACTAAAAGGTCCTCTTTAAAGATGAAGAATCCATTAGCAAAATGACAAGCAAAACCATTGATACTTTGAAGGAGCTTTGATTGAAAGTCTAATGTAAATATAATCCCGATCTGGTGTGGATTATTTTGCTGTAGTTGTGTATATAGAGGTAGAGAGTCGTCAAAGACAATAAATCCCATATGCATAGAATCCTTACCAGTGCTCACCTCACACCAGTTTAGGTGAATCCCTGATAATTGTGCTACATGCTCTGGCACAGAGGCAGCACTAACATTTCATTATTTGTGTGCAATACATCAGCTACTTCCTCCAGGGCTGGAAAGAGTAAATTAAAGTCAATGTGGGAGGATCACACATAGCGCAAATGGGTGACTCTTCTCTACTGTCTGTCCTCTTCAATGTTCCCCCCTGCCCTCAGAGATTTCAGCACCATCAACAGCGCCGTGTCAATACAGTGTCCTCTAGATTGTTTTCAGCACCACGGAGAGCGCAATCGGAAGCTTTCCTCCACCATCAACGTTCTAGGGGAATTGGGCGGACTCATTACAGTGAAGTCAATGAAGAGTGGGTGCCATGGAAACCAAAAGGAGCCAGTCAAGATTCGCCATCTCCAGGTTTTCCAAGAGCAACACACTTTGCAAAGAAAATAGGGTTTTACGAGACGCTGACAATTAATTTTAGGATTTCCATGTTTGCCTCCATTTTTTTGACGCATAGACTGACCCAGTTGCGCAGTGCAAACACCACCTAGCATTCTCATAGTTTATGCTGCAGTAAAACAAAATTGTCCGAACACTTCTTGCCAAAAGAATATGCCCTTTTAAGTTATGAAGTGGGACATTTAGGCAATCAAATCAGCAAAGCAACCAAAGCTTAGCAAATGGGGCTGTATCTACTTTCTTTGTATAATAAAATGTCACAATAAAATGGAAAGTGTCACAATTTAGTCATTATATTATACAAAATGATGTTAAATGATATCTGCTTATTGCTGGAGATACAGAGTCCACAGCTGTGCCAAATCTATTTCAGAGGGTTAGGAGAGGAATATAATCTGGAGAAGGTTGAAGAGCATGATGGTGTGTTAAGCAAGAAATAAAAACATATGTATTATTAATGCAGCTTGGCTGGCAAACACATGGAACAGAGTCTAAAAATTATTAAATGTGAAGTTTTGCTTAACACCTGTTTCTGTCTTCACACATCTTATCAGTTTGAATAACTGGCAGGTTTATATTAAACATCTTCCACTTATCTTCACATTTGTTTTCTGGTATTCAAATGTAGCCTGTTAAAATATTGTATAATTAATAAAAATCTTATCATCCTTCTTAATTTGTTGAATTCAAATATGGGTAAAATAAAAATCTACTCACAGTGACAGTTATACTCCTGAAGGCTCAGCTTTATTTCGTATGCATCCAACAATGGTTTTCTCGAATGGTTTTTTATAACAGTGATATAAGGGATTAGGCCTATCAGTTTGAATTTTTTGATATTGGATATAATAAAGAAAGGGGTGTAATAAATGTAATTGGCCTTGTTGATAAGGTCTAAAGATATATTTTTTTTCTGTGACAGAAATATTTTACTAAGGATGCCCTCTGGTGGAAGGACAATGGTGTTTGGCAACATTCTCTCTCATTAATTTACAAAGATACCTTTGATTCTGACAATTTTACCCTCTCTTTCTAAAATGGCATACACACTTAGACTGAAATGGGAACTGTTTAATTAAAAGCAGTGGGAAAAGCTTTAAAGTTTTATGCATTATAGCTTGCAAGCAAGTGATTTGTTTAATCTTATTTATTTTCAAGGGTTTGCAACTTTAGATATTTCCTTAATTTGTATTTCCATCTCCCCCACTTAATTTATACTTAAGTGCCTGAATTTGGGACTCTTTTGCCAAACCTATAAATAAACAAATCTCTGGATGCCAGAGAGCATAATGTAGATTTTTTTTAAAAAAAAAGTGTAATGCTATTGTTTAGTCAAAAGGATGTAAACTACTGCAATAGAACACAATGGTTGGGAAAAGAGGGTAGTTCATGTCACTTGGTGCATGCCAGCAAAATTATTTTTACATACTTATATTTTAAAAAATTGAAGCACTGTCAGAATTGCCATATGATTAATTGAGTGGCTATTAAGATTTTAGTAAATTACTACACAACCAGTGACCCAATGGGTCATCCTTTTCGAGATATTTCCTTACCTAAAAAAGAAAGAATGACCACAGATGCATTGCTATTGTTTTGGTTTTAAGATTAAAAGAAAAGGAAAGATCATTTTATTAAAGAAAGAACATGCATAGCAAGACAAATATAGATGCTTCATTCATCTAACAAAAAATATTTTTGACGACATAATTGGTGGTTGATCTGCCATTTTTAAGAATACTCTAATGTTTTCTTTTTCTCAGCTTAAAGTAACCATGTTGGAATTCCATGGTTTGTCCTTGCACTTTATGTATAGTGAGAGCAAAGCATGATTGTCTGCTGAGGATGTACATCTTCATCCTACGATAAATTGAGTGTAATTCATGAAATCACAACAATATCATTTTTGAATGCGCTAATGTTGATCATTTGTGCACTGCTAGCACCTACAGCCAACCCTATTTGGTCAGCAGGCATCACAGGTGCTCTCTCATTCTTCGTCTTTCCACATATTATAGGCTTGCACCATTACCTCTTCCTCCTCCTTCTCCTTGGCTGACCTGCGGAACTGCCTGCCACTTTGTTATTGGGAGGGAAAACAAAGGGAACCATGGACTACAAGGAAAACTGCACCTCCACTTCTCATTCTACCATGTTCCCATTCTCTCTCCAGAGAGAAAGAAAGCTCATATGTTGACTGCTGGTGCCCACTAGCCAATCCTATTTCACCAGCAATCATCCAAATTGCTCTCTCACTTGAAAAATGAACTTGGATGGGCAAGGACTAAATTACAATGGCTGGAGTATTTGACGTCAGAGAGAATCAATTTCATCTATAGTTACAGCAGCTCACTTGGTGACTTTCAGCTCAGCGTATCTCACAGGGTTGTGAAAAAATATTGGAAGATAAACTAGTATGTATGTGCCTTGAATTCCGGAACAAAGATGGAATATAGCTATATGTGCATGTTTGTGCATCACAGAAGGGCACATAAACCAATAAAATTATCAAGGCTTTTCTTTGTACACCTTAAAGTTGTTGCTTTTTTAAAAGTCACATGCTGAGTAAATTCCTTGTTGCTGGTGAAGGGGGAGCAAGGGATTGTGGGACTGACTAAAAAACTGTCACAGAAAGTTGAAAATGAAGATCATATGAAGAGTCAGAGTCAGTAGCATGGGAGCAACTACAATTTCCCAAATTTTATTCCCTTGGGAGTCATGGGTGCTGGACTTTGGACAATTTCTGTAAGGAGTCCATTTGAGATACCTTGATTCAAAAATTGAGTCAATCTAGATCACGCCCACCCCAGTTCCGTGAAGGGAAATAACATCACAAAAGTCACATGACCACAATGAGATGCCTCACGTTTGACACCCGTGATCTATTTGATTACATATATATATAGTACTCCTATATATTTTATATCTTGGAATATTCTCTCTACTCTCTTTTATTATTTATTTAATACTGAAATATTTGGGACATGTTATTTTAAAGTTACTGTAAATAAACAGATGCTCCTATTTAACTGGGAGAGGAAGAGGAGTAGACAACAGATATCACTGGCAGGCATCATCTGCACATCTTTTATTCTAGTCATTCATAATGTAATAATAAAAAAAATCATTTGTCTCTAGATGACTAGGGTTGCTTGTACTGCTAGTGTTCCTGCCCTTGTGTCAACAACACTCTGATTCTGACTGCAGAAGCAATGATGCAAAATCCTCATTCATGATAAGAATAACTATGAGTTCTCAGACAGCATGATTCCAGATTCTGTTTAATCCATAGACCTTTTTTGGAAGCAATTAAGATGGGGCAGGGGAGAGAGGGAGAAGGGGAGAGGGAGATTTCAGAGAATAAGATCCATTGAATGTGGTTGTTCCTATTTCTGAAATAGGATAGATCAAGGAGGAATTTTCCCTTTTGTTAATTAAGCAAGCTACGGTTTTGCTGACTCATTGTTACCAATAGCCCCGTTCCTGTACTTCTAGCAAAAGTCCATTTTTAAAGTACCGTATATGGGGGTAATCTTTGTGTGTGTGTGTGTATGTGTGCCATTTCTATTCAGAAATGCAACTTATCTTCCATACTTGGTGAAGAAAATTATTTCTCCCTTCACCACTAAAAAAATAGATCATGCTAAATAGTCCTCATGCTGGAGGACTAATTTGTTTTTCTAGCCTGCTCATCAGCCTTTTTTATGCATTCAACTTGAATGCAGAAACTGAAGAATCTTGAGATGTTAAATATGTACATGGGATTTACTAATTCTTGTGAGTGGACTACTAAGAAAAACAACCTTAATAATAAAAAATTAAAATATTTAATTCTGCTACCCTGCAACCAACAGTGAAGTTTCTAATGGTGCTTCATAGAAGATGCAACAGTTTTAGAATAGAATAGAATAGAATAGAATAGAATAGAATAGAATAGAATAGAATAGAATAGAATAGAATAGAATAGAATAGAATAGAATAATAGAATTCTTTATTGGCCAAGTGTGATTGGACACACAAGGAATTTGTTTTGGTGCATACGCTCTCGGAGTACATAAAAGAAAAGATATATTTGTCAAGAATCATAAGGTACAACACTTAATGATAGTCATAGGGAAACAGTCAATATAAATCTTAAGGATACCAGCAACAAGGATACCATACAGTCATAAGTGGGAGGAGATGGGTGATAGGAATGATGAGAAGATTAATAGTTTTTCTTAGATTCCATCATGGTAATTTTCAATGAAGATGGTAGATCTCACTGAAGTCCTTTAACCAATTCAATTCAGAATAGAGCTGGAAGGGACCTTGGAGGTTTTCTAATCCAATTCCTCTGCTCAAGCAGGAGACCCTACCCTATACTATTTCAAACAAGTGGCTTTAAAGTCTATTCTTAAAAACCTCCAGTGATAAAGCACCCACATCTTCTGCAGAGAAGCCATTCCACTGGTTAATTGTTCTCTCTGTTAGGCAATTTGTCCTTAATTCCAGGTTACTTCCCTCCTTGATTAGTTTCCCTCCATTGTTTCTTGCTTTGCTTTCTGGTGCTTTGGAAATTAAGTTGACTCCCCTCTTCTTTGTGCAACCCCTCAAATACTGGAATACTGCTATCATGTCACCCCAGTCCTTCTTATCTCTAGACTAGCCAAACCCAAATCCTACAACTGTTCCTCATGTTTTAGTCTCCAGGGCCTTAATCATCTTAGTTGCTCTTCTCTGCACTTTTTCCAAGTCTCAACTTCTTTTTTGTAATGTGGTAACCAAAACTGGCTGCAGTATTCCAGCTGTGGTCTTACTAAGGTTTTATAAAGTGATAGTAATACTTCGCATGATTTTGATTCAATGCCTCTGTTTATACAGCCTTGCTCAAATAACAGTGGATTTAACAGTAAAAACAAGTGGATTTTGGATTTCATGTTTTTTTTAAAAAAAAAGATAAATAAAAGATAATTACCAGCCACCAAAAAAACATTTGATGTCTGTTTTATCTTATCATTAGATGAAACTTAAAAATTTAGAATTCATGCCCTCCGTATAATTGGAAAATGTGCCTTTTTCACATCTCCAACTTTTATTTCTTGGTGAGTCAGTGCTAAAGTGGGTCATTGCTAAAGCAATTTCTAGAGAAAAGATTTCATACATCCAAAGAAACAAAATGAGTCACACTATAAAGCAACAAAAATGATGTTTTAAATGGCTTGGATAGAGTTTGCATTTCATTGATTATGTATGCTGCTATCTTGCATATGTACCTACCCAGTATTGTTTCTCTTCTCTTCCCAAGGACAAAGTTTAAACAATGCATTGTTAAAGGTAGTTGAAAAATTGTTCTTGGTTTTTGTAGGTCATCAGTAATGAATGCAGCAAGGTTTTGTATAATAGTACAAAATACCACGCGGTGGCTCAGCGGCTAAGACCACTGCTCAGAGGGACGTGGTGGCTCATTGGCTAAGATGCTGAGCTTGTCGATTGAAAGGTCGGCAGTTCAGCGGTTTGAATCCCTAGTGCCGTGTAACAGGGTGAGCTCCCGTTACTTGTCCCAGCTTCTGCCAACCTAGCAGTTCAAAAACACGTAAAAAAGGCAAGTAGAAAAATAGGGACCACCTTTGGTGGGAAGGTAACAGCGTTCTGTGTGCCTTTGACGTTTAGTCATGCTGGCCACATGACCACTGAGACATCTTTGGACAGCGCTGGCTCTTCAGCTTTGAAATGGAGATGAGCACCGCCCCCTAGAATCGGGAACAACTAGCACATATGCGAGGGGAACTTTTACCTTTACTTTACAAAATACCAGAGTGCCAGAGATTTGCCCGTTTCTAGATACATAGGGCAGAACAAATTGAATGGCAAGAAGAGCTGAAGCACCAATTGCTTATTCAAATGGCTCAATCACTGATCAGATTATTGCCTATTAACTTGTTCTATCTGAAATGGGGGATTTTGAACTGTGTGTGAGAGCTTAAGACAATGCACAAAGCAAATATATCATCTGAATCATGAAATGATAATTATTCAGATTTTGTCAAGGGGCTTCATAGGAAGGAGAATTGGGGAAGAAAGAAACAAGTGAATTTTTTTATTCTTTTGAACTGTCTCCATATTGAGAATCCAGGTGTTTGAAAGAAGGCAACTGATCTTTTGCCTGATATCATCAATCAACAGATCAATTTGCTCAGATTGCATAAGACATGGCATAGCAATATACCTACTTTATGCTTATTTGCTAATTATGACTGCCATTTGCACTTTTTTGATTGCATTAGGTCTACTATAAGTAATAAACCATTATTGTCATATCAGCTCCTAGCAATTATGTTCCAAGAATCAAATATTCCTCCTCATCACTTAGCTCCATGGTAACAGCAAATTTATTGGCTACAATAGAGGTAGAGACAGACTTGCAGCCAACTAGATACAGTGTAAAGGATGTTTCAAGGCCAAATGCAATATGTGACAATGTGACAATACCCCATCCAGTTTCTTTCTTGCATGTATTACATGTATAAAGTCATTGTCATCTTGACTTTTGGAGGTTGCAATACAGCTGTTTTTTCTCTCGCTTTTCTTCCAGAGTTCCATTAGAGAATTCTTAGAGGCTTGCTTGCTTTAAATAGGTTTTTGTGTATAGAATATATCATAATTTGGGCACTCTGGGAGACACAACCAATGCATAGTCAGTTATGTGGGTGTCTAATGACCTTGCTTGTATAGTTGATGTCAGGGTTCCAAGTAATACCCCCAACGAAAGAAGACTTTGAGGCCAGAAATTCCTCAAAGTTCCATTTTATTAGAGATGTCATATTGACACATCTGGGAAAACCCGAATCTGAAAGCTTCCAGGTTTTTCCCACCCAAAAGAAAGTCCAAGTCCCTTCCCCTGCACCTGTTGTGGTCTGCCAGCAGCCTGCGGAGCTGGCAGTGGAGTCGGACAGTGAGGAGGCTGGGAAGGACAATGGGCCAGTCCTGGAGTCAGGGAAAGGCCTGGATGAGGGCTCTGCATTGGAGGCAGAGATGGGGCCAGGGCCATCTGGGAGCGATGCACGGACTCCAGAGCCTCCAGAGGCAGATAGCAGAGAGGCAGAGGAACAAGAGGAACCTGTTCCTAGTGCATGCATGCGAAGAGCTGCCGGAAGGCAAGAGCAGCTAAAGCAAAAAGGACGACTCAGGAGTAAGGCCAGGAGATTATTGGCCCCTCCCAGAAGGCTTAAAAGAGCAGCAATGGCTTTTGGGATCTTTGTAGGAAAGCAACATCACTATATTTGTCCCTTGTCAGCATCTCTTGCTTCTGAACTTTTGCCAAGAAAAGCCTTTGGCAGGGTGCCAAACAAGACAAAGGTTAGTGATAAGGCTGAACAACTGTTTATGAAGAATTTGTTTTGGGCTTAATTTGGACTAAGCTGAGAATGAAGTAACTCTCAGCTGTTCTAATAAAATATGTTTGTTTAGGGCTGATTGTGTCTGGTAATAACTACTTGGGCCTAGGTCACAACAGCACCCACATGTCCATCACATGGTCCATTCAATGCACCATTCCAACTGGAGATGTCTCTCAGTCAAGCCACTCCAGGTGTAGGCAGAATGTCCTTGACTTTCAGAGAAAGGAATGTTATTATGGCTAGATATCTCCACCACTCCAGGCAATCCCCGCTCCCTGTTTACCACAGTACCGCAGCCTTGAAGATCCAAAGAAAAAGATGGCCTCCAGGTTTGACAATTGATTAATACGGATGATTGCCTGCTATTAAGTTGGTGTCTATTCTTAGAAGCTACATAGTTAGTTCTCAGGATGATCTTTCCCATCTGGTCCTTCCAGTCTTCCAGTCAGGCACTCATAATTACTATACTTGCATCCATTCAACTTGCTAATGTCTGTTTTATTTCCACCTTTTCAAGCATTATAGACTTTTCAAGACGCTTGTATAGTTAAGAGTGGATGAATTTTAATTTGTGACACCCAAGCTGTGGACAAATTCCTTGAAACCTCCCCCCCCCTCAAACACACACACACACACACACACCACTTACATAAATACATGCAATCTTGTGGATTCTTACCCTATTTGACTTGTAGCTTCTGGCCAGGAGATTATTAGAGATACCTCAATTATCATCATTAATCTCTCTTGGGGAGATGATACAAACATCTCCTTGCTTAAAGATGCCTTTATTGGATCTCTCAGTTGTAAGCAACTATAGATTATAGGCCATTGTGCAATCTTCTGTAATTATTGTATATTCAGAAATCTTTAGCTAAAACATTTCACCACCATTTTATTGCCTACGAAGTATGGTGCCAAGCTTCCCTTGAGACATTCTTGGACTCGTATATATAATTATCTTTAAATCTTTATCTAGGGCTAAATGCACTTTTCATTCTTTGTACAAAACAAACAGTTACTACAGATTAAAACAGTCTAATATAGCAAAAAAAAAAAAAATCTGCCATATCTTCTGCTATCCATCACCTTTGTGATGTTCCTACCTATCCTCTCACTTAAACCCCACTCTGCTCTTACAATTCACTTGCTCTTCTCAGGCCATGGTGCACATGTCCAGTCACATTACCTCACCCCAACTAATATCCTGCCAAGCACTCTCATGGTGGCGTCAAATCAAAGCCAGGTTCAAAAACAGAAAGACATGAAATTCAGCAAACCAACTTCTCATATTGGAATCTTTGAATCAGTAGACTAAGGATGAATTTTGCATGCCGAGGTTCCAACAATTGGACAGAATAGCACTGATTAGCCAAAATAATTGAATGACAATGCTCAACTTTAAAAAGGAATTTCGTTGATGAAGCCTCCACTTTCTTCATTACAACACATTGGCTGTTGCACTCTAGAACAAAGTTCCCAGTTCTCTGTCTGTCATGTTGAGTTACGTATTCCAGGCTCCTAATTAAGCTTCCAGATCTGTAAATACTTTTGATAAAACATTTCATTAAACACTTTCATTAAAAACATTTTGTTTTCAAAGTCTTTGGACTAGTTTACAATGTCAGTGAGTGGTTTGCAGAATGACCAGAATGAAAAAGAATTGAGGGGAAAAGAGAATAAAAATATATAACTGTTAACGTTACACTAGCTTGAATTAGACTAGCAAAAAAGCATCTTATACTAAAAGGAATTTTTTCTACATCTTCTCCCAGGTGGTTTTATTCAGCATTTATTCAAAACATTGTCTTCCTAGGCACTTCTAGGAAGATGACATGTTGTAAGATAAGCAAACACGTGTCATTTCTGAACTGCACTTAATGTACATATTGAGATTATTTAACAATTAAAAAACCCAGCAGAATATGCATCTCTGAAAAAAAAAAATAACACTGCTCTTATATTTTACTTTGGACACCAAGATTACTATCTTTGAGAACTCTTTCAGGCTTCGTTTGTCAGACTTCCATTTGTCTTGTTCCCACAAACTGAAATGACATCCGTACGTGGAGAGCAGATTCACATTTTATGCAGCTGTTACGTCTACTGCAACTATGTACTGCAGATACACAACGCACAGAATTTCTAAACACCCAGCGGATACATGCAGAGGTGGAGGGAAGTTGCTTAGCTTACTCAGAGCTGCTTGCAGTTAAAGAAGCCACGTCACCTGAAAAAGACAAATCCACAATAACACTGCAGAAAACCCCCCCATCTCTCTTTGGTTGATATTGCTAAACGCAGAGGTAGATGTCTCTTCCTTCTCTTTTGAACATGTCCGTTCCAGCAAAGATTTCCACTATTGTCATCATTCATTGTAGATGAAGTAGGATGAGAAACTAGAAAGCAACAGGTAGATTTGATAGAATCAATGGATGGGTCTGAGGATCAAGAACAATTTATGAGGGAATGGGTAAGAATTAAATAGGATTGTAATTCTGTGGTGTTGCTTCTTCCATTGTCATAGATCCAGAATTTGGCATTTAAGACAGAAATGGAACCAAGAAATAATACAGCCTTAAAACTATATATTGTAAGAATTCTATTACTGTTATAAGTAGACAATAAAAACACAGTCCAGAAATAGCTTCTTCCACAATGTGAACAGAATCCACTTTTGCACCATGTAAAATTTCACTGCTTTGCTGCAAGTTAGACTTGTAGTTCTTATTAACCACAATATATCTAATTTCTTTCCCTAATTGTGGGAACATTAGGTTAATTTGTCTAATACTAATTCATTAACTCCTAAAGTGTATCAACTTCACCTACATGTCTCACATATTTCTTTGGAGAATTTCATTAACATACATTACTGTGCAGTATTATAAAACCCCTCTTATGTATTTTGCATTTTTCCCCTGGTATTTTTAGAATCATGGAATCTTAATATGTCTTACTATGTTAAGTCAGTATTCATAGGAATCCGATATCATTCTCCATGTAGTTATTTGGACATAAACAATTATAGTTGCTTTACTGAAACAGATTAGCACTGAACAATCTTTCAAGAGATGCTTTGTTCGTGCTCTTTTATGTTCTAAAAGTTCTTTTGAAGGATTTGCACAACTTTCATCCATATATATTCTAGCAGATTAAAATATTATTGATGTTTCCTAAGGTATTCCTTAACTATGCCTAGCAACTGCCCTTCTAATTATGTTAAAATTATGCTTTCTATTAGAAATACTATAAACAGAAAAGTGTTATCAGTCAAATAAATTAATAAAATAAATCCCCCCCCCCCGCTGTAATTGGCAGAGAAACAAAGGAAATTCTGTTTTAGCTATTTTCCTTCATTATTCTCTTGGGCATGGATTGATTTTATCTGTTCTATAATGAAAGAACCAGGATAACAGCATTCAGAGTAATGCCAGTGTAGATTAGTATTGTCTTGAGTACTTATTTCCCTGACCAACAGCTATCAGACTAATAGTCTGGTGATATCACTAGTCGAGATATTTTAGATCATTCTTCCTTGAATTCCAGCAATCATGAAGGCTCACTGCTTTTGCAAGAATGGGCAGAAATGCCTTGCAAAGGAATAGGAATAGGAGGAAGGATTACTGAACCATAGGCAGGAGTCCATCAAGTCAGGATGATAGCTGCAATCACATGTATAACACACATTGAGGAGGGCAGGGCCCTGGACAATGGCAGCTGCCATTTTGATATTTACTGTACCTCCCCTGCAAGGCCCTGATCATAGTTATATCTACTTCTTCATTACCTAGAACACGGGGGTCAAACTCAAGGTCAGCAGACCGGATCTGGTCCTTGGGATGCTTAGATGTAGCCCGCGGGGCTGCCCTGGAAACAGCAAAGGACTGGCCTGCGGTGCTTCTGCCAGCAAAAACAGAGCTCGCAGTGGCCACGTGCAGTCCTCCCGAGCTCTGTTTTTGCTGGCAGAGTGTTTCAGGAGACTGTCGCAGCTGGCAAAGCACTAGGGCCACCACAGGTGCCCCTGACACAAGTGAGGTTGACTGGCCATGCCCACCCTGGCCATGCCTATCCCAGCCCCTTGAAGTCAAACACAACCCTGATGTGGCCCTCTATGAAATTGAGTTTGACACCCCTGACCTAGAAGGATCATCGTAAGGACACTTTTGGAGAGATTAACATTTAAAATACACCTACCTATTTAGAAGATGACTGCAATGCAAACACTCAGCTCTGGGTACAGTGCTAAAGCCCTTTCTAAAGTTGCCCCAGAGCTATAATAGCAAAAAAAAAACCTATAGATTTGATTTCTCTGTGTCATAGAATAAGCTGAATTTATTTGCCATTGATAATGTCCTCCCTACCCTCAGAAAAACTTAACTGAATTACATACATTTTGAATCCCATTGTTAGCAAGAAATCCCACTGGCTGTATTGCAGATCTCATCACGACAACAGCCTATGCATATATTAGAAGTTTTATATGAAAGCAAGGACACAGATCTCTTCAGCTAAATAGCAAATATATTTGGAATCTATACACCATGTCCTGTATACTATTTATTCAAGGAAAGGAACATTCCACATTAATATGAAATACTTAACTTTATTTAGATTTTACCTGAATTTTACCCACACCTAAGAATTGTGAAATGTAGCATTTTTCTCACTGAGAAATAGCCATTGATTTAATAGAGATACATGCATTTATAAAAGATGTATGTGTATTATGTATGACTGGGTCAAGATTAGGTCCAACATGCACTAAAGGATATCCATATGTATTCTGCTTAATTGTGGCATGTAGTACATGAGCTCAGTGCAGTTTGGGTGGTTTGGATAGGGTATCAAATCTGAGCCACAAAAAAACCTGAGTGACCGTTAGGGGACACCAAAGCAGTATTTGACAGCTAACTTTGCAGAACAAAATACACATATTTTCAACCTATTATAAGATGGTATTTGTACAGTATGATGTATGTTAATGCACAGTATGCATTAACAATTAAACACAAGATGGGAGGTAGGAAATTTGTCTATCGCAATCCATACTAACATTGTGCAAGTAGATGAGAAAAAGTATTTAACTGGTAAAAAGACACTGACAGACGTGTACTAAATCAGAAGTTGAGGGAAGACCCTTTACAGGGACGAGCTGAGGAGTTTGTTCAGCACCTGTCGGACAAAATCGCTCAGATTCGGGACGGCCTGGACTCTGACTGGACAGAGTCAGATAGGGGTGAGACAGCGGGTCTTGTGCTTGGGAAGAGTTTGACTTTGTTACCCCAGAGGAAGTGGACAGGATCCTCTGTCCACTTGGACAGCTGGGACATGCTGTCCCCCACTTGGACATGGGGAAGCTGAGTGCGGCCACATGTGTGTTGGACCCATGTCCCTCCTGGCTGGTTTATTCAGCCCGGGAGGTGACACGAGGCTGGATCCAGGTGGTGATAGCGGCTTCTTTGAGGGAGGGTAACTTCCCGACTGCCTTGAAGGAGGCAGTGGTGAGGCCCATCCACAAGAAGCCAGCCTTGGATCCAGCTGTTTTAAGTCATTTTTGTCCAGTCTCCAACCCCCGCTTTTTAGCGAAGGTTGTCAAGAATGTGGTGGCATGTCAGCTCCTGCTGGTCCTGGATGAAGCGGATTACCTTGACCCATACCAATCGGGTTTCAGGCCCGGGTACAGCATGGAGACGGCATTGGTCGCGCTGGTGGATGATCTCTGGAGGGCCCAGGACAGAGATTATTCCTCTGTTCTGGTCCTATTGGATCTTTCGGTGGCATTTGATACCGTCGACCCAGTATCCCGCTGCGTCGCCTCGATGGGTTGGGAGTGGGGGGCACTGTTTTATGGTGGTTCTCCTCCTACCTCTCAGGTCGAAGGCAAGCAGTGTTGACAGGGGGGCAGAGATCGACCTCGAGGGCCCTCACTTGTGGGGTGCCCCAGGGGTCAGTCCTCTTGCCCCTCCTGTTCAACATCTATATGAAGCCGCTAGGGGAGATCATCTGTGGTTTTAGGGTGAGGTATCATCAGTATGCTGATGATACTCAGCTCTTTATTTCCACCCCGAACCAACGCAGTGATGCCCTTGATGTGATGGCCCAGTGCCTGGAAGCGGTATGGGTCTGGATGGGTAGAAACAGACTGCAACTCAACCCAGCCAAGACCGAGTGGCTGTGGGTACCGGCATCTCGGTTCAGGAGAGAGGTGCCATCGCTGACTTATAGGGGTGAAGTTTTGCCCCTGTAGACAGGGTGCACAACTTGGGCGTCCTCCTGGATTCATGGTTGAGCTTAGAAGATCATATAACGACCGTGACCAGGGGGGCATTCGCTCAGATACGTCTGGTGTGCCAGTTGCATCCCTACTTGGACCGAGATGCCCTACGCACAGTTACTCATGCGCTGGTCACCTCACGGATTGACTACTGCAACGCTCTCTACATGGGGCTGCCCTTAAGGACCACTCGGAGGCTTCAGCTGGTGCAAAATGCAGCCATGCGGGTTGTGATGGGAGAATCCCGATACTCTCATGTTACACCCTTCCTGTGCGGCTTGCATTGGTTACCGGTTGCCCTCCGGGTGAGATTCAAGGTGCTGGTGATGACCTATAAAGCCCTACATGGCTTAGGTCCAGGATATTTGGCGGACCACCTACAGCCAGCAACGATATCCCATCGCCCAGTTCGCGCCCATAGAGAGGGCCTGCTCAGGGTGCCGTCAGCTAGACAGTGCCGGCTGGCGGCCCCCAGGGGTGCCCACCCTTCTTGGTGGGTGTGCCCACCCTCTGGAATCAACTTCCCTTGGAGCTCCGATTAGCCTCTGACCTTCGCACCTTCCATCGTGAATTAAAAACTTGGCTTTTTAAATCGCTTGACCTGGTCTGACGGGGGGTTTTAAGGGTTAAATTTTAATTTTTTTAGATTTTAGATTTTATTTTGTATTGTGGCTTGTGTTTTTAGTATTGTGAGCCGACCTGAGTCCATTGGGAGATAGGGCGGCATATAAGCCAAATAAAATAAATAAATGTATGCATGTTTAATGCTACATAAATATGGATGACACCAGAAGGAAGCAGACAGATACAAGCAAGTTGTATTCTGGTGCTAAGAGAATCCAATGAACTGGATTTTTGCAACCCAGCTCTGGTAGCCCTAAAATTGGCACCTTACTCTTTTCATTCTTTTAAGATGTGGTGAGTTCTACTTCCTCCTCCTTCCCATTTTTTTTTTCTTAAAAGCAGCTTGTATGGAAAATTCATGCCAATCATTGAATCAGTATATAGCCAACTTCTGTAGCTACAAATTCTGGAACTCTATTTGCAATTCCATACATACAAGAAAGCAATTGTCAGTGAACATAATGGGACTCATTATAGATAAAAACATAGATTCAAGGAATAAAGTGCCAGCATTTATGTACAAATTAAAAACCAATTACTTTTTTTTCAAATGAGCCAAGGGAAATAATTGTTAAAAAATATGGTACACTATATAGATACTGCTCTGGCTTTGGGACACATTTATGACTCAAACAACATGCAATAAACACTGTAAGAATAAATTTATTTTAAATATTGTTTACCCATTCCCCTGCTTTCAGTGACCCTGGACAGAGGATAGAGCAACAATAAGCATCTGCTTTTGTGAAAATGATCTGAACTTGTGAAATAACAACATGTGGTAGAATATGACACAACCAGGGGTGAAATGCTCCTGGTTCGGATTGGATCGCCCGATCCGGTAGTGATGGCGGCAAGTGGTTCGGAAAACCGGTAGCAAAAATCCCTGTCCCACCCCCCCTGCCCAGCTGAGCCACGCAATCATCAGAGGCTTTTTTTTTTAACTTTTACAAGCATTCGGGTGAAAAAATGCTTTTAAAAGTAAAAAAAAAAAAAGCCTCTGATGATCGCGCAGCTCAGCTGAGATGGTCTGAGGCTTTTAAAAGCATTTTTTTCTGCAACCTCTTCGGCTGAAAGTAAAAAAAAAATGTTGGCCACACCCACCCAGTCACATTACCCTCCCCACCAAGTCACGCCCACAGAACTGGTAGTAACAAATTTTACATTTCACCACTGGACACAACCATATACTATTTCATTTTTCCTCTTTGCATCTCATTCCTTAAAAAAATCTGAATGCAATACAAAATATTTAGAAAGGCACATTAAAAAGTTAAACAAACCCTACAAATATTTCACACCTGAAATACAAAGAGAGCTTTTAATGATAATTCATGAAACAAGAATAGTGTTAAATGTACTGTTTGCTCCATAAAGTGTTATGACAAGGATTTAGATATGGCATTGATACAAATGCTGCATATTGTTCATTTTGTTTTATAAGAACATTCGTAAAGAAAGAAGCAGTGATGTTCAGTTATGAAGTGGGTGAGTCCATGGCTACATATATAGACATTTGGTGATTGCAATGCATTCTTTGGCAAACTGAAATTCACATTACATATTTTTATCTTAGGCATGCATACATTTTTTTTTGCATTAAAATGGTATTCTTTAGCACATTAAACTAAATCATAAATAGTAAAAAACAAAAACAAGGCTGTTTAAGGATGATAAAAATTTGATTCAAAATCTGTGAAAGAGGGTAAGGTTAGTTCTCAGTACAATTCAAAAGACAATAATTATTGTCATACTATTTTCCCAAATATACACCCAACACTATAAATTATGCATTAATTCTATGACCTTTGCATAAATAAGATAGTGGATCAGAGGATGATGGTTACTGAAATCCAATCTTTGTAAGGATTAGGCAGCTGTTTATCCTAATCAGAATTCTAAACAAACAAGTTATAGCATAATGCAAAAAAATTTTGTATTTGCTTATGAAAAAAGATGGAAGATTCTGCAAAATATTTGATACCAATTTTGAAATCTGTTTTGAAATCCAAATACTACTTTGCTATTCAAAACCTATAAAATGATTCAATTCAGGAAAACCTGAGCGAAGAAAATTAAATGACAGACAGTATCATTGTAAATAGTTATTGTTAGATTTTGTATAGTTTAGGCAACACACATGCATAAATCTGGGAATAATGCTGTGGTTATCAATCAAAAAGAACATTTTCATTGATTAAATATTTTCCATACCCTGTTTTCCCCAAAATAAGACATCCCCTGATAATAAGCCCAATCCGGCTTTTGAGCGCATGGCAATAAGGCCAAGCGCTTATTTCAGGGTTCAAAAAAATATAAGACAGGGTCTTATTTTCGGGGAAACACAGTAGTATTTTGAGGGTATAATTTTATCTCTTTTACTATCAGAAACAAAAAATCTGATTCACATGCTGACTGGCATTTCCAATATTTAACAGCTGGTTGGTACAAATACTTCATCATTGTGAAATATGATGTCCAACATGCTTCATTTTGAATGATAAGTTCAGTAATATTTATATTTCTTGATTACAATTCAATTGGGTTATAAAGAATTAACTCAACTGGAAATTTGTAAAACTTGCTTCTGTCTGGATAAGTTATTGATAGACATGATTGAGTATAAAAGCTGCTAACCTCGTGACACCTGTGAACTGATTTGTATATCACATTATGCTATATGATTAAGAGAACTAACATTTTCACATCCATTCTTTGTTTCTTAAGTGAATATACACAAGGCACTAAGCAATGGCAAAATAGATTTGGCTATAAAATTGTAGTGAATTTTCAAAAATAGTTGCACTTCTTTAAAATTATATAACAAAACAAAGAAACCAAATGTAAAAGGCTTATAATTAATTTCACATACATAAGACACACAAAATAGATAAATAAGACAATAAATCTGCAAAATTGTTTTAACATACCCCTTCTAAGGATACATTCCTTGACAATATTTAAACAATCACGATTTCTTAACATTGGGATTTTGACTACAATGATGTGCATAATATTTCATTCATTAATTACTAAGGATACATACTCTTTACAAAGAAAAAGATTAACATTAAGGCAGAGTCACAAGAAATGGCTTTGCTCGTAGCCCTTCTTTAGGTATTTGAAAATATGCTATTTTAATATTTAAGTATATTAAAATAGCATTAGTGGACAAAAATTCATATCAATTCAGTGGTTTGGGTTTTTATAAAATAAATTTCTAATTAAATTTCACATTAATTGTGATTTTTGAGTTTTGATTTATAAGGTAATCAAATTCTAATTGTACCCTATTGAAAAATAATATATAGTTCAATTATTTGAGCCTTTAAAAGCAGGCAAATAGATTGTCCACCTCAAAAAGGCATTTAAAGGTGCATATTTGTGCAACAGAAATGTATTCATGATATGTGTAAGATTTTCCAAGTATTAAATGCTTGAATACCTTATGAAGACCAAAGCCTAAAAAGAACACAATAGCTCCAATGGGCAAGCAGAGAATTACAGAATAGTACTTCTTTAATACTGAGCAAGGCAACTGGTTTTCTAACATCATGTTTAATTTACCTCTTGGAAGAAATTTTCCAATGAAGATTCTCTAATATATATGTTCTTGCTTTGCTAAATCCTCTCAATTGCACCAAAGCTAACAATTATTAATAGGCTGAGTATGACTTTAAATTTAGGAATAGGCATATTAAAATGAGTAAGGGCCACCATAATCCGTGGTGTTCTTTAAAATCCCAAGACAATGATACAGTAACACAATTTCCTTTCCATCTGTAGCACCATGAGTTGACCGTGCAATGAGTGGAAGACTTCACATCAGACTCTTGGCCTTATCATTTGATTTATACATGCATTCATAAAAAATCTGGGTTGGGAGAATTTTGTATCTTTCTTGGCAACTCTCCGAACCTAACGAGGGGGGAGTCCTTTTCAGTCTTGGCAGTTTATGACTTTGAACTCCTGCTTACATCACAATAATCTGGGAACTATTCATTACAAAAGCACTTAAGATAATAGTATTTCCAAGAAAGCATAATCTTACAAAGACAAGGCAGTGGAAGAGAGAATGCCGTGCCATAAGCTGAAGCCTTCAAAGTTAAAGAACCCAAACAAAGGGAGGAAAAAAAGTCTGTTGACTGCCCAACAGTCAAACCATATTGTTTCCTTCCTAAATATTTTTAGGAAGTAGGTTGGTTAAAAATACCAGAAAGCTTTCAAGGCATACTATGGATAGAGAGCTCACTGGAGATTCTGGACAACAAACTTTCACAGCTGGAATTCCAGGCAAAGAGTCATTCCTCGAGTTACATGGCTTCTGATAACTCCACTATTCCTTCACTAGCTATGACTTCCTTTTCCATGCTGGCACAGGTCCTACCTTCAAACAACTTCTGTTTCAATTTATTGAGTTCATACTCGTGTAAGATTTTTTGTGTTAAGTACTTCTCACGTTTTATTTTAGCCTTCACCTCAGATGGGACATCTGGAATCATCCAGGCCACAAAGAATTTTACAATGAAGACAACATGCTGGAAGAGAAGACAAAAGAGAAGAATGCATAAAAAGAGGTAACAGAAACATGGCGTCACTTTGCCATCATTGTTTTAAATGTTTGCAATGTGCACTTGGATAAGTGAAGCTTAGCACTTCTGCAACATTAAACAAATATCCATTCTTTTGCTGTTGCCAATTTTAGTGCACCAATTTTAATGTTACAGTGAATTGGAACAGTGGTGTCATCATGCAAATTCTGCCTTTATGTATTTGCATTCAAACATAAACATGTATATTTTGTTTCCTTTGTCCTTTTCCCTTACTGCCTGCACTAATGAATGCGGCCTGATAGTCCAGAAGTTGCATGGTTAGACAGTTAGCAGCTTGTGCAAAAATACTCCAAATGCAAGTTTTTGTCACAAGTCACATTTCAAGTACACTATTATTTACCGAGTGCCTGAAATGTTTTGTAGTGTGCATGTCTGTATATACATATTAGTGTGTTTGTGTGCATACAACATTTTTTGGAAATGGTTTACCATGCTGCTTCCTAAGGCTGAGATATAATGACTGGCGCAGAGTCTTCCAGTTGACTTCCATGCTTAAGGCAGGACTAGAACTCCAGCTTCCTCATTATTAGTCCTCATCCACTATTTATTTACCTACTCTCCTACTATTCATACATATACATACGCAGGTTCTTGTTTGCTATATGCATCATTGCTGCTGTACAAGTTGCACTAATTACCAGTTACCTTCTGGCTGTAATTCTGGGTGCTAGAAATCACCTATAAAGCCCTTCATGGAATAATGCCATGTAATTTGAGGGACCACCTAACTCCAGTTATTTCTTTCTGTCTGGTATATTTGGGCAGCATGAGTGCACTCCAGGCTTTTTCCGTTAAACATGATCATCTTGTGGGACCAAGAAATGTGCCTTCTCTGTTGTAGCTCCACACTCTGGAACAACACCCAAATCTCACCCCCAAGGTATATATGGGTACCACTCTGCAAACATACTGGAAGTCTCTTAAAATCTAGCTCTGTTCTCAGGCCTGGGATTAGAGGTTTTGTGATGCCCTATTGAGTTTTTATATATATGTTTTCCCCAAAATAAGACATCCCCTGATAATAAACCCAAAAGGCCAAGCGCTTATTTCAGGGTTCAAAAAAATATAAGACAGGGTCTTATTTTCAGGGAAACATGGTATATATTATTTAAGATGTTTTGTCCGGATGTCTTATTTCTTAAATTAAGTATTTTAAATATTTTAAGCCATCCAGAGTGTTTTTGGAGTTGTGCGGCTGCAAAATCCAGTATAGTCCTAGCTTTTGTAGATGTTTAGAAAATAATAGTATATAATTTAGCAATAATTAGTCAGTGGTAAATACTAATGAACAAGAAGTACAATGAGATTTTACTTTTGTAATTTATTGACTTATAATTTCCAAGATTTACAATCACCCATTCATAACTCTGGGAAGTTTAAGTAACTAATTACTTCATAATTAAGGATCAAGTTGTACCAGGATTTCAATTCCCGTATTATCAAAATGCAGCTCTCCACTGATCTGGACTTTATGGCAGAGTAACTAGATGAAAGCCTCTCCTCAATGCAAAACAGATGCTTAGAGTTTGTTCCTCACAGTCTGAGAGTCCTTCAGGTGCTTTTTTATAAACTCCAAGTGGGCTTTCATGTGTTTTTCACTGAGGAGAGGCCTCCATTTAGCCACTCTGCCATAATAAAGCCCAGATGGTGGAGAGCTGCAGTGATAATTGTCCTTCTGGAACTCTGTCCCATCTCTGCACAGGATCTCTGGACCTCAGTCAGAGTGATCATTGGGTTCTTGGTCACTACTCTTACTAAGGCTACTCTTTCCCAATTGCTCAATTGACCAGCTCTTGGAAAAGTCCTGGTTATATCAAACGTCTTTCATTTGAGAATTATAGAGGCCACTGTGCTCTTAGGAACCTTCAGGGCAGCAGCAATTTTATTGCAGCCTTCCCCAGATCTGGGCCTTGCAATAATCCTGTCTCTGAGCTCTGCAGGCAATTCCTTTGACCTCATGGTTTTTGCTCTGCTACAGTATGCATTCCCAGCTGTGACATCTTCTATAGAGAGATGTGGGCCTTTCCAAATCATGTCCAATCAATTTAATTTACCACAGGTTGACTCCATTCAAGGTGTAGAAACATGTCAGCAATGATCAAAAGACATGGGATGTACCTGAGCTAATTTTCACGTGTTGTTTCAAAGGATCTGAATACTTATGTCAATGTGATATTTCAGTTTTTTTCTTTTTAATAGATTTACAGACATTTCTAAAATTCTGTTTTCACTTTGTCATTATGGAGTACTGAATGTAGAGTAATGAGAGAAAAAATGAATTTCAACAGAGCCTGTAGTACAGTGGACTAAAGCACTGTTATTAACATCTGCTGCTTGCAATTACTGCAAGTTCAAATCTCACCAGGCTCAAGGTTGACTCAGCCTTCCATCCTTTCAAAGGTAGGTGAAATGAGGACCCAGATTGTGGGGGCAATAAGCTGACTTTGTATAAATATACAAAAGTATGAAGGCTATTGCTTAACGCATTGTAAGCCGCCCTGAGTCTCCGGAGAAGGGTGGCATATAAATTAAAAAAGCAAAAAGCAAAGCAAAAGCAAAAAGCAACAACTGTAGAATCAGGTTGCAGCATAACAAAGTTGACAAAAGTGAAGGGGTCTGAATACTTTCTGAATGCACTATATATAAACTATATACATATAGTTTATATATAGTATAAGGTATACCTTTCACTATAAGTCAATATTGATACTCTAGCATATTAATTTTAGGAGGAGCAATAATTATAAAATTTTAGGAGGAGCAATAATTATAAAATAATAACAATAATTATAAAAATCATTTTACCTCCATAATAATTATAAAAGCCATTTTTGCAGCCAGGATGTGCCAAAATTGCATTGTGTGCATGTACTGCTTCTCATGGTGTGGTGGATATCGATAATCCCTGTACCTGTTGAATATAAACATCTAAAGGTGAGCAGCTACCCTGAAACACAGAAGATTACAATTGCTGTGGCATTTATATTCACATAAAGCTGTCAGTTAGGAGGACTTTTGATCCCGGTTTTATTGTTTTGCTTTTTTCAGTACAAAATCTGACTCATGTTTCTCATTTGTTCAAGCATAGCAAAAGCCAAATGTGAGAATATATTTACAGGGGGAAAAAACTACACATATTAAAAGAGAGCATAAAGTGGACTGGATTTCACAGTATGGGGTGGCACAAATGAACAATAGAATACAAGATGAGTAGTAGTAGGCCCTACAGTACAAACTGAAAAGACAAAAAAAATTGCTAAAAGACAATCAAATGTTTTGTGTAGGACAAATGTATGACCAGCAAAAAACCAGAGATGGTGGATAGTAGAAAGCTATACCACAAATATGGCAACCCTTTCATGTTACACTAAATTCCATGGGAAAACCATGGAAAATCATGTAATTACTGAAAGGCTATTCTACCACACATAATGAGACATCTGTTGGACAAGAATGCTGGAGAGAAAGGAAACCGAGACCACAAGGGAATATCTAACCTTAAAAATACTACACATATAAATTATCTTTGCTTAGGCTCTGGAAAAATGCACTGTGCAACAATCATCCATCTCATGTGTATTTCTACTTGGAAGCAGCTTGAAATGATAGAAGAATAAACAAGTTATTCCCACTAAAAAGTGCAAGTCCATATCAAAATGCATAGGGAATGTCATTCCACAATGTAATTTCTTACATTTTCTGTATTTTAATACAAAAAAAGAAGCTGCACACCAGAACAACTAGACACAAGGACAGTTTTTCTCGAATGCCATCACTCTGTTTAACAATTAATTCCCACAACACTGTCAAATAATTTACTAAGACTGTATTACTATTCTTTTCTTCTTTACTAGTATCTATCTCTTCCCACTTATTACTATAACCATATTGCTTCTATCTTTCAATTTATATTGTTTTATTTGTTTCCTAGTACGATTTGATAGCTTAATAAGTAACCTTGACTATCACTAAGTGTTGTATCTTTTTATTCTTGAAGAATGTATTTTATTCTCCTTATGTACACTGAGAGCATATACACCAAAGACAAATTCCTTGTGTGTCCAATCACACTTGGCCAATAAAGAATTCTATTCTGTTCTGTTCTGTTCTGTTCTGTTCTACTGCTTAATGATATAAGAGAGAATCAGTCTAGCAGTTCAGTAAACGTGTTTGCAGAGGAAGGGAGGGAGGGAAGGGGAGGGGTGGGGGAGAGCACAATAATAAAGAATTGATTTGTATTTGATTGATTTACATAGTTGTGTGCTTTTTTTTTTTTAACTGATGGGTGGGGTGCCTGCAGAAGAGACCTGCAGTGGGCAATTTTTAGATTTGAGAAGGGGGGTTGTTATTCCTTTGTGAGAGATTTTTAAAAGATGCTGTAATTTTTAAAGGTAGGGTACCTTTAAAATACAGTAATTTTCTTAATTGAGTATACACCAACTTTATGTATTTTGTTGTAGTTTATGAGAGCAAATGTGTTGTTTTGACTTCTGAAGGAAGAAGAACAACAAACTCTAGAGATTAGCTTGAGGAGATGCAACCTTTTTAGCTATATTTGTCCTCTGGCTGTGGAGTCTGAAAATAAAGTTAGAATAAACCGGTACTTGGTTCAAAATTGCTTAACATAAATCATGGTTTGTAAACTAAGTTTAAACTCTGTGATCATCAAATGAATATTTATTATCTGAGATGAATTCAGATAATTAAGTGGCACAAGCCATAGCATTACAACGTCTTAGCATTACAACTGAATTAAACTAATTAAAGATTCAAATAATTACATTGTCCTATTTCCATAATTGATATTTCTCATATTAATTACTATAAATGCATCTTGTCTGCAATCAGCTCCACTGTCATTGAACTGATGGCTAGACAGTTCATAAAGGTGTCAACAAAGTACATGTATAAAGATCAGAAAATCACAACTGATATTATAACATTTATAATTATTATTATATTTATATCAATATAAAGCATAAAATGGAAGAATTGCAACTAACCTGCAACTGGTAAATTTGCCTGGATTCTGTTCAGGTTTGTTTTTTTCAGGAAAATCTGAGATTTGGAATACTGAAAGGCTATTATTAATATATCCAGACATGGGTAAGTCAGAATCCGCAAAATAGGCATAATAGTATACCAATCGAGGAATCATATCAGACGTGAAGGCTACAATAAAAGCCTGCAGGAAACAATTGTTTATTTATGTTAATTAAGATATATCTTTGCATGTTCTATGCATGTTACCTGATTAACTACTGGGTGACAAAGGATAAATTGATTTACAATTAAGATATGCTGCATGTCATATCTATGTTAATCTCTCAAATCAGCCAAAACTAGTGGCTTTGATGATTTAACAGGCTTTTTTTCACATGTACCTATGCTTACCATTAGTGACCTAAAGTAATTACACCAAGAACAGAAGAAAAACAATAACTTCAGAAACATGAAATAAATCCAATTTAATTTTAAAACCTAACAAAACACAAAAGCTTGCTTCCAGCTTCAAGGATATTAGAGAAGGAGATTGATGAGTTCCTTCATCAAGTGATTTTTACCGCATAGGTTGGAGAGATAACACTTGTTTGCTAACAGTGTTGGTATTAATTTCAACTATGTGTCTTGGTATTTGGAAAGTTGTATTTTACTTCTGTAATTTCCCTTAGCATCTAGCTGAACATAAAAGTAGATACAAACTGAATTAATTAATCTGCAATCATAATTCTGAGTCATTAAAATCAGAAGCAAGGGATTGGAACTTCTGTTCTAAAAAAAAATAATGAGATATGATTTATTAATGAATAAATGAAGTGTAGTTGAAGTTAAATTTATCTAGATGGAAACCTTGTGATTTACATTTGTTTCTGTAAGGAAACCTGATTTTGTTGGAATATGCTTATTAGTCAAAGAATTGCAGCCTGTGATCTTCTGGATATCACACATCAATTCCTATTTTGTCTTTTTTCAGGGACAGTAGCCTCAGAAGAACCACAGATTGTTTATCTCAGGGTTAATCACTTTTTAGAAGTATAATGAGGAATTATTAAAATAAGAAATTAATAAGGAAGCACACAATTTTTAAGATCTAGTTCCGTGATGGTGAGCCTATGGCATGCATGCCATATTGTTGGGCACGCGAGCATTGCCCAAGCTCAGCTCCAGCATGCATGTGCGCACTGGCCAGTTGATTTTTGGGCCTTCTGGGCCCACTGGAAGTTGGCAATGGGCTGTTTCCGGCCTCTGGAAGGCCTCTGGTGGGGTGGGGAAGGCTGTTTTTGTCCTCCCCAGGCTCCTAGAAAGCCTCTGGAGCCTGGGGAGGGCAAAAAATGGGCCTACCATGCCCACCATGCTGTCACATGCCAAAAATGGGGGGGGGGAAAGCATGGGATCACATGTGCATGCATGGGGGGGGCAAGGTTCCTAGAATTATGGGTGTGGGCACACGTGCGCGTGACTACCCCACACTCCCCCAGCTTTTGGCACGTGATGGCAAAAAGGTTAGCCATCATTGATCTAGTTGTTCAAAGTGCTCTTATTAATAGTTTTGGCTATTATTTGCCTTTGTTTACTTACGTTTGTGACAACAGACAAGATAGCCATCCCATTTAAGATTTCTTGCCAAATTCCTATGCTATGAGCTTTGGCTGCCACAGGCCTTCGAAACTGAGTTGTAAGTTTCCAAGAATCAACTCTAATCTCCAAGATGTTGTTCATCAGAGCAAGTAGAGGTGCCAAAGGAAAAGAGGCCACAAACAGAGTAATAAATCCGAACTGAATAACTGCATGGATAGAAAATAGCAGATAAACAATTGAATGAAACCTATGAAAAGTTATATTTGAGATTCATATACTTAATGCTATTAGAAACATTCATGAATAATCAATATATATAAGTGCAAGAAATATTCCTACGTGAAAAGTAATTATTTGAGATGTGTAAAATGTTTTGATCTCAAACCAGAACTCATTATTCTGACCTCATCAAAGTATTTAAAGTTGAATCACTTCTCAAAGCTCCAGAAAATATGTGTTCTTATTAAAATAGATGGAAGTTAAGTTAGCAACACTTATTTATGAATAAAATGTACACTGATTGGAACATAAATTTATATACTACACATTGATTTTTTTAAAATCAAGTTTTATTAAATTTTTTCTTTCATCATACATATTACATCAGAAATATAAGGCGTAAGATGATCTTATCTGTAAGTAAAATTGAAAATGAAAAAGAATTATGGAACAAGAACAACATAGCAGAAGTTGAAATAATAAGATATGATGAAAAATGACTAATTTGTGATAAAGGATTATACAAAAGAGATGAATATTGAAAAAAATGGGAAGATTAAAATACATTATAATTATGATTATGTATAAGATGTGACTCGGTCAACACTGTTCATAAAATATGTATGATGAAAGAAAAAATTTAATAAAACTTGTATTAAAAAAACAAAACACAAATATCTATTTATTTATTTATTTAATCCATTAGTATTCCAATATTTATGGGGCTCCTATAAAGACGAAGGGGGTCAAATTGTTTTCCAAACACCAAAAAGGCAAGATAAGAAAAATGGATGGAAACTAACCAAGGAGAGAAGCAACCTAGAAATAGAGAAAATTCCTAATGGTTACAGCACTCAACCAACGGAATAGCTTGTCTTCATAAATTGTGGGTTCTATTTCCTGTTTATGTGTCATCCAACTCTCTATCTAAAGCGTCTTCAGATAGGTATACTATACTTGATTTCAATGCACAGCTTAAAATTTGTTCTATGAAAAAAACTTTTTGATGAAAAGCATCATCATTAGCAGTTACCCAGGACATCTGCTTCCACTAAGCCAAACCCCATTACATGAGGAGAATGTGTTCAGTTCCTCCCGTCATATATGCATATTCACACTTTGGTTTCCCGTGGGTATCGTCGAGCTGTCTAGATCCCATTCCCTAGCCAGCATGACTACTGCTGAGCTTTTCTTGTTGAAGTCCATGCATTTGGAGAGCGCCAGATTAAGGAAGGGTATTTTGTACTCTTAGAAGCCATTCACCCTGCTGTACAAACAACTATAAATGTTGAAGATGCCCTGAGTTTATGTCATTGTAGTTGCCCTTTGTGCATCCTCACTAAAAACATATATTGTATAGGATTCTGTTTTCTTAACTCTGAGTGCCTCTATGTGGCCAATCCTGGCATTTTAGAAATAACATTCCATTATCAAGGACATTTTTCTTTATCATGAAAGGTTCAACATTTTTTTAACACCTGTTCAGGCAAAAATATAATGCAAATTCTCTTTCCTTTTTAACACTCCTCTTCCTTTTGAACAAACTGCATCCTTGAACTGCTGTATTTCAAAGCATGAGGAATCATCTCAGCAGATTTCATTTATACCTATAAAATTGCATTTGCCTCCCTGTAATTAGAATTCAAACTCAACCTATTTATTTTCACAGTGGCAGCTTTAATGAAAGACCCGGGAAATGTAGGAGTCGGTGTCCTGATGGTTCATTGACCAATTTAAATAAGACCTAGTTTAGTTATTCTCCCACTCACTCTTGCAGTGCACAGGTTTTTATTAGATGGTATTATTTTATTAATCTGTGTTAATGTACCAGCAGTTCACCATCCATGTTATACAGACTACGCTCCCAGAAACCAAATCTCTTCCATGAACAACACTCAGTTAACTAGACATTCATTTGGAATATTAATTCCCTTTCCAGGGTCTCTGAACCCCATTTCATTCCTGAAGTCAGGGGTCGGCAACCTTAAACACTCAAAGAGCCATTTTGATCCGTTTCCCACAGAAAAGAAAACACCAGGAGCTAATAATTTACCAACCATTGTGACTGGATGAGCATGGCCAACTTGACGTCACTCACTCCCACCCAGTCACATGACACCCCCCCCCCCAGCCATGCCTACTGAGCCGGTCATTAGGGCAGAGAAACGATTGTTAAATTATTTGCCATGCCCAGCCCGGCCCCTCCTCACCCCTACCCTCCCAGCCACCACTTGCCACACCTGACCTCAGGTGTTGTCCACCTCTCTCTCCCCCATCTCTCTGTCTCTCTCTGTCTCATCTCTCTCTCTCCCTCCCTCTCTACCTCTCCCCACTCCCCACCCCCACTTCCCAACCCACACATCCAGGGAATAAGCCTACAGGAACCTTGGCCATGTTCTCTCTGTCTCTGGAAAGTTACAAAAATAAATCTTGCATTGCAAAAGGAGTGACTGTCAGGCTATTACATCACAGCACCGCAAGTTGCCGCCTTAGATTGCCACACATACTTCAGAGAAGCATCATCCCAAGCAGCAGCACACTCACACAGGAACACCTACGCATCCTGCAACTCGGTCCAAAGTGGCTGGAAAATATAGTTCCTGGAAGACGCTTGGCAGGCAAAGTATGGGATGATCCCCCACCCCATCACCAAGGCAGCATCCACTGAATCCTTGCAAAACAGGGTCTCTCTCTCTGTGTGTCTCTCTCTCGCTGCCCAACTGCAGCAGGAAATGGCGGGCAGTTGGACTGCATCCAGACACTGGCCCACCCCGTGCCATGGCCAATGCTGCTATTGCCATGGGCGAGTGAGGCAGGGGTGCAATGGGCTCTAGGAGGAGGAGGGGACACTGTTTCTCCCATTGTGAAGTGTGCTAAATTTCACTGTGCTGTGCTGCTCTCACTGTGCTGTGCACTGTGAGAGCAGCGGGCAGGCCATGGAGGTGGCAACAGCAGTGGTTTTGGCCGCTTCTCTCTGCAGCAGAGGGATGAAAGGAGGGAGCCGCAGCAGAAGGTTAAAAGAGCCACATGCTGCTCCGGAGCTGCCCCTGTCCTACGTTCTTCAGCTTTCTTCCTAGAACTTCACAGTCTTTTGTCCCCTTGTGAGTGAGTAGATGTCAGTACTTTCTAATTGGCTTTATGAGTCTTAAGTCTGTCTATCTGTCTTTCATTCTATCTATCTTATGTCAAAGTTATATAGCCGCCCATCTTGCAAGTGACTCTGGGTGGCATACAGCAAAATAGTGTTTCTCCAATGCTATTTCTTAGTGTATATGTTTTTTTCACCATTTTCCCCTAAAAAAAATTTTTTTTTTTGAAATCTAATACTCTTTGTATTAATTTCCTTTAGAATCTTTGACTCTTTAAAATATGAAGATGAGTGTCTTTCAATTTGAGAATCAAAATTGTTAAGTATAATTTTCCCACTCCCTAGAATGAGTATTCAGTATGAAACTGCTATGCCAGTACTATAACAATACAGGAATTCTGAACATTTTCTGAAGGAAAAAGCAGACAACATTATTAGAACCCTAAGAGGTCCATGGGATCTCACAAGCATTTCATATACAAAGGAGGTAGTCCTCATTTAGAGGCCACAGTTAGGACTGACAACTTGGTTATTAAGCAAAGTGCTCACTAAGTTAAACCATGACTGTGCTTAAGATCTCACTTGAGCTTTCCTTTGCTTTACAGACCTGTGAAGGCCTGTAAATGTGAGGATTGTTCACAATTTAGTTTTTCATCACTTTCCTAACTATAAACTATAAGTTGAAGGAGACAGTTGCTAAACAAAGATCACCTGTACATCTCTATATACAGGGCCACACTGCAGATATTTTGAATTGGGCAGCACCTAAATTTAAATAAATAATTGCATAAATAAAAACTTTCTAAAGAATAATTTATTCCCCTCTTTACTCAAAGAATAAGTCAAAGCTGCCAAAGGTGTATGTAAAATGCTCTTAATGCATATAGCATTTCAGCCAAGAGAAGTGAGCTCACATGTCATCCTTATCCACTACACTAGAGTTCCCCAAACATTTCGGGTTGGCAACCTGGAGCAGAGGGAAGAGGGAAAGAGGGGATGATTTTGTGGGAGGGGCAAGTGCATGTGGATGTAGATGCATGAGCACCCATGTTTGCGGTAACGCTTGTGTAAGTGGAGCTGCGGGTGCCCACAATACGGCTCATACAAGAGGAGCTATGAATCAGGGGTGGGTTCTGCTTACCTCCACTACCGGTTCACAATGGGAGCGTGTGTGCATGCGCAGATCATTCATGATGACGTCCGGGTGGGTGGGTGGAGCCTCCCGCCGCTGTTACTACCGGTGCGCAAGAACTGGACCGAACCGGGAGCAACCCACCACTGCTATGAGTGACTGCAATGATGCTTGCATGAGTGGGGACATGTGTGCACCAGCGGCCCAGTGGTGATTAACCCGTGGCCCAGTAGTGGCCTATGGACTACAGGTTGGGGACCGCTGCACTACACAATGCTACTTGTCATTGTCTTTTCTGCTTACCCATTTCTAGGTATTCATAGAAGAGACCCAATGCTCCAAAGCTCTGCAAGTCATGATCCTGCTCCCATCGACTGTATAAATTCTCTGGGTTGCTTCTCGCCTTCCGACGACCCCACCAATTATAGATCCAGCTAATTAGTGGAAAAACAGAAATCACTGTTGCAGTAGTTTGTTTTTTTAAAGCAAAATCATATAATTTTATGAATTGACACCACATATATTGTCAGGGGTTATTTTTCCCATTCAATTGTGTCCGATTCTTGGCACCCTTCCTGTGAAGTATTTTCCAATATATCTGCTATAAAAATTACTATCAATTTCTCATGTGGGTTAGAAGAGTTACAGTCTAAATCCAATGATTACATCTAAGTAGAACTGAACAGCAGAGCTGTGTCAGTTGATCCATTCCCTGTCCTCAAGTATTTGCCAGACCTATTCTTAATATCTGGGGGGCGGGGGGGAGAGACGGTACTGCACACCAGCAAGGTTGTTATCTGAAATCTTGATAATATAGTAATGTCAAGTTACCTGTAAAGATTACATTGATATTTATTCATTAAACTTAAGCTAAAGGACATGGCAGAATTCACCAAATATTCAATTAATGAACTGACCATCTTTTAAACATACAAATAACTCAGTATTAAGATATGTCAGAATATGAATATTCATAGACTGGAATAGATCAGCCAATGGGGACTGTTTGATAGACATGGCAACATGTCAGCCATTGTGGACTGGCTGGAATAGGACATGGTAACAAGGCCAGCCAATGTATAGGCATAACAACTAAGTCAGCCAATGAGGGCTGTTTGGGAGCTGAAACAGCTTGGAGCCTGAGCGTGGCTTATGTTTGTTTATGTTTATGTTTATGTTTATTGGACTTCTATACCGCCCGAAGGACTCAGGGCGGTGTACAGCCATATTAAAACACATATAAATTTACAAAATTTAAAAACAATTTAAAATCGAATATACAAAAAATTTGGCCCACAAATTAAAAACTAACATACACATATTATAAAATTCTTATTAGGCCAGTCCAGCTTGTTGGAACAGAAGGGTCTTCAGGCGAAAGGTACGTAGGTCGGGGATCATATGAACCTCTAGGGGGAACTCATTCCAGAGGGCTGGTGCCCCCACAGAGAAGGCTCTCACCCTGGGTGTCGCCAGTCGCCATTGTTTGGCCGATGGCACCCTGAGGAGCCCCTCTGTGGGAGTGTATTGGCCGGTGGGAGGCTATCAGTGGCAGAAGGCGGTCTTGTATGTACCCCGGTCCTAAGCCATGGAGCGCTTTAAAGGTGGTAACCAACACCTTGAAATGCACCCGGAAGACCACCGGGAGCCAGTGCAGCTCGCGCAGGAGAGGTGTTACGTGGGTGTGCCGAGTCGCCCCCATAATCACCCATGCGGATGCATTCTGGACCAGTTGGAGCCTCCGAGCGCTCTTTAAGGGGAGCCCCATGTAGAGAGCATTGCAGTAATCCAGACAGGACGTGACGAGGGCATGAGTGACCATGCGCAGGGCATCCTGGTCCAGAAAGGGATGCAACTGGCATATCAGGCGAAACGCTCCCCTGACCACGGCCATCATATGATCTTCCAAGGACAGCCATGCATCCAGGATAACACCCAAATTGTGAATCTTCTCTGAGGGGGCCAAGATCTTGCCCCCAATAGTCAGCGATGGAACCAGCTGACTATACCGGGACACCGGAAACCACAGCCACTCGGTCTTGGAAGGGTTAAGCTTGTTCCTCCCCATCCAGATCCGCACGGCCTCCAGGCACTGGGTCATCACGTCACGCATCATTGGGGTGGTCCGGGGTAGAGATGTACAGCTGAGTGTCGTCAGCGTACTGGTGGAACTTCACCCTGAAACCATGGATGATCTCACCCAGCAGCTTCACATAAATGTTGAACAGAAGGGGCGAGAGGACTGACCCTTGCAGCACCCCACAAACAAGGCGCCTCGAGGTCGGCCTCTGCCCTCCTGCCAACACAAACTGCGTACGGTCAGAGAGGAAGGAGGAGAACCACCGCAGCACGGTGCCCCCCACTCCCAACCCCTCCAATCGTCGCAGCATGATACCATGGTCGGTATCAAAAGCCACTCAGAGGTCTAATAGGACCAGGACAGAGAACCAACCCGTGTCCTGAGCCCTCCAGAGATCATCAACCAATGCGACCAATGCTGTTTTCGTGCTGTACCCCAGCCTGAAGCCTGACTGGAACGGATCTAGATAATCAGTTTCATCCAGGTACTGGGGAAGTTGTCACCACAAAGCGAAGGTTGGAGACTGGACGATAGCTCGCTAATACAGCCGGGTCCAGGGAAGGCTTCTTGAGGAGAGGCTTCACCACCACCTCTTTCAGAGAGAGGGGGAAGAAACCCTCACTCAAAGAAGCATTAATAATCCCCTGGAGCCAGCCTCGCGTAACCGCCCGGGAGGCCAGCACCAACCAAGAGGGACTTAGGTTAACTGATATGTATAAATTTAAGTTGTGTGTTCTTATTATTGCCCTTCCTTCTGTTAACTGTGCTTCTGTGATTATGCTTCTGATTCTGACAACTACTCTTGGTATTGTATATATGTCTCATGTGTTATTATGTATATAAAGAAGTTTCTTATTTAATGAATCCTGATGCATCAGTTATCTGTGTGTGCTTTCTGGATGTGATTTCTGCAACAAACTCTGACAAGATATTACTTACGGGACTATAGCTTCTTGAATATTACCCCAGATCTGTTTGCCAGCCATGACGATGGTGAGCTGGGTTGTCAGTTCTATCAAGCATCCTGCAGGATCACACTGGTAAAGAAATAAAACAAAATGCATCAAAAAATAAATATTTTGACAATTCTTCTTAAAAAAAACATGAGGATGTATAAATACGATAGAGCCAGATCAAAGGGTATGCATGCTACACCAATAACACATACACAAATATGTGTTATATTTCCTTGGCTATTTGGTTGTCTGTATAATTTTCCATTTCTGCCTTCACTGTATTTTTCCTATTTTATCTTTTAATTTTCTTCCCCATGCAAATCTCCTGAACTTCTATTCTTGTCCTGATTAATGCAGATTTCTAATTCAGGAAATGAACTTGTTCCCAAAACATTTTGTCAGCCTTCCAGATGTTGCTTTTAAACATTTCTGGATCATGTTGAATTTAGAGAAATTCAAGTGTTGCAGCTGCTTGGGGCCTCACTCATGTGAGTGTCACGGGACCTTGGGCCCTCTCATGTGAGCATTGCAGGCGGTCATGGCCCCACTGACGTGACCATCATCTTGGCCCCACTTGTATGAGTATTGCAGGTGCTCTCGGGCCAACTTGCACGACCAATGGGTGCTCATTCACATGCCTGCCCCTCCCAGAAAACCATCTGCTCTTTCCCCCCCCCCTCTGGGTCACCAACCCGGAAAGGTTGGGAAACTCTGTTCTATACTTCAAAGCAAGGTATTTAGCATGGTGGGCAATTTTTTCCTCAAAATTCATTTCAAAAGTTATTACATACCTCTTCATTTCTCCAGCGACTGAACATGTATGTATAAGAACCAGGGTATCCTACAAATTTCCCTTTGAAAAAAGCTACATAGAAGCATGAAGAGTAGTAGTTGACAAACTGAAAGAGGAACATTTTCATAGTAAGTCTGTTTTCATACTCATAATGGGTTCTTGGTATTTCTGCAAGATAAAATAAACAAGGATTTAATTCTCTTTATATCATGTAGGGTATCAAACAGAGGTGGGTTCTACTTACCTTTACTACCAGTTTGCAACAGGGGCGCGCGCATGCGCAGATCGTCAATTATGACTTCCAGGCGGAGCCTTCCGCCACTTTTACTACCGGGTCTATAGAACCGGACAGAACCAGGAGCAACCCACCACTGATATCAAAGGTTATGAAGCCTCATGAATATGACAATAGGCTTCAATATTACACAGTTTACTTCTCTAAGAGAGCATTGGTAGAGCTATGAATCTGCTTAGTCACTATGTATAAATTTTCTTAATGAATAAAATAAATTATCTTTTGCCCACAGTGTATGTACAGAACAAGGAAGCAAAGTTGCTGTCATTCCTAAGTAATTTAACTAACACAGAATCCATTTTTGGAAATAAATACTTGTTATTATGTTTCTTTTATACACAATATAAATATAAATAGAGTTCTCATTTATTCAAGCAAAATAATATTTGAGGCACATCTCATTAAGAACTCCCTTGCCTTTTGTCAGAGGCAGACATTGTAATCATGAGAAAACAGAAGCCATTTTGCTCAAGTAACTTCCTGAGAGCTCCACTTGCAGTCAGATAAAATTATGATTAACACCATTGACCCCACAGCTCTTAAGAAGGTACAAGCTAAAAATTAGTGATCACACAGCTGGAAAGCAAGTCAGATAATCTAAGAGCAAAGCCATAAGGGATAAAATATCCTTCTTCAAACTGCCGTTCTCCAAATAACTCGGATTATAAATTCCATCATTCCCTGAAAGCAAGGCTAATAGGACCCAAGGCTGGGGATACCTGACATAAAGCAAGAACCCCGAAGAATTTTAGGCTGACAGAAAAGGTTATGCATGTTCTGTTTTCATGTGCTGATGATTTCAGCCTATGCAGCAGAAGGGGCAGAAAACGTACTGGCGTAAGCTTAGCCATCATGCGACATACCTACCCATATCTGTGATCCAGATGGCTATCCTCTCATATAGGAAATTCAGTATCATAATGATGACAAAATTGAGGAATGATGCAGTGACTGACGTTGCCAGTTGTGGTGTCAACAAACCCCGAATGGGTTGAAGGGTTTCTGTGTTCTCCATGATGCTGGCAAAAGCAGCATAGACTGCAAGGCGGTAAACTATCACAGCTATCATGCTCGCTATGATTAAAGAGATCTGAGATAACCACATAAATTAAGACTACTTAGGATTTGAAACCAGAGAAATTAGTGTCTCATGCAAACTGCACATTGTGAACAAATGTTTAGAAAGTTCTATCAAGATTGCAGAATATAAATGGAAGAAAACTTTATCTGAATACTTTTCCAGTGCAAATGTCTGCTTCCATAATGGAAGTAGATCGCTTGTTTTTCCTTTTATTTTTTTAAATAAAAAAATAATTCTTTCTGTTATCTTCTCCTTTTTATTCAAAGAAGAATTAAGCATGCAGTGTTTCATAGGAGCTACAGCCCCATTGTAGCTATAACATTTATTTTTTTATTCATTTTAAATGTGCCATGCATGTTCATGTAAAGCATACCAGTGCAATTCTATCATGTAATCCACCAACAAGAGTTGGAAAAACATTACGTAGGCGTAGTAGCAACTGCATATTGCTATTTGAACACATCTCAGGTAAATCCTGAAGGAAGTGTCATCAATAATTACACAATAGGAAACTCTTATTTAAAAAGGGGTGAGGAAGAGGTGCTTAGGCATATATTATGTATTCATTGTGTACTTTGCATGGCAGCAGGAAAATAAAACTGGAAAGCGTTAGTCAGAAATCCTTGAAGCAACAAGCATGAGTGAAAGAGATCCAAAGCAAAGAGGGACATTCTTGCATACTAAAAATCCAAGCTTAGAAAGTGATCAGTGGCATGTTAGTGTGATGAATCAAAAAGAGCTCACCCAGAACAACACTGTAGTTCCTGAGATGCAGAACCGTACAGCCTGGCTAGTTAGAGGTAAATAAGGCTCCAGCTCCTGAAACAGTCAAGCAAGCACAGCACTTTTCACCACCCACAGTCATAGTTGTACATAGACCACTGCAGAAAGCAACCTCAAACATTATGAGAAAGCCAATCCCGTAACCCCTCTCCCTCACAAAGGCGTAATATGGCACATTTCCTCTTTTGGGAGGAAAGCTGGAGTGGCAGACTGAATGAGAGGTTGCCCATTTACCAGGTCATCCTATTATTTATTTATGTATTTATTTTAGGCTTTACAATGGCTTTACAAACAAAATGTTGCTCTTTGAAAGTGGAGAGCAGATTTCTTTTTTCGGTTGTCAATATTAATTGTTCAGCAAATTGTTCAGTAGCTGCTCCCATTCATCACTCCATATTCTGATGCTTTCCTTTTGCCCCACTTGAAGAAATGGCTTCTTTTATTAGTTTAGCCACTCTTAAGCTGCAGCAATTGGTGCAGCCCTCTCTTACCCAAAACAATACTCCAAAGTATAACAAGCTCAGTTTTCCATAGTCATGAATGCTCTTCCTCTTAATCAGTTCTAACTCCTAAAACATCAGTTGAAAAAGGAATAATTAAAGAATGAAAAGGGTTTGGCTGAACATCCATTGATTTTAACGGGATTTTGGGCTGGTTCAAGTAATCGTAGCCTGGTTTGCAAAGAAATGCACAAACCTCTTGCCTGTATATACAATCCTTCACAAGTTTTATTTCTGGAAGAGAATGATTCCAAAGGGTGGATGAAAAGGTCAGTTCTCTATGCCCTTGTCATGTTTGCTCACATAGATCCAATGTGTACATATACACAAATCAACAGAAATTTCACTTCCCAAATAGGTCTTCATCATGGGCAAATTATAAACACTTTTTAATTAGCAGACTATAAATACATACTGTAAAAATATCTTAACTGCTTTATCAGGCAGATACAGTGCTATTTGTCCCTTCAGCCACTTAGGCTTTCAGAGACAATGACAATTCTATGAAGAGAGAGAGAGATGCACACAGAGAGAATGAGTGTGTGTGTATGTGTGTGTGTGTGGGAGAGAGAGAGAGAGGGAGAGGGAGGGAGAGAGACAGAGACAGAGACAGAGTGAAGGGATAAGATTCTGTGGGACTGCCTTAGAGACAGGCAGGTACTGGCCAATCAAGCAAACATTATGATATGGACAAGGACCAGGAGAAAGTGGTGGGATAGATTTAGCAGTGCCAAGTGACAGCAATCTCAGGAAGAAAAGAGTATGAGAAGCGGGAGAAGTACCTGGCCTGAAGGAAGAATTAGAGAAAATATGGAAAGTAAAGACCAAAGCGATCCCAGTGGTAGAAGCAGCTGTTGGGGCTATGACTAGGAGTGTAAATGCTCTCTATCTAGAAAAGCACAGTGTTAGAAAAGGCTAAAATACTGTGCAGAACTCTAAAACTCCCAGGCCTCTAGTAGAGGACCTTAGATTGAGGAAGATACATACCATCCATAGGGGTGAGAATGGGATTTTATAAATAATGGATCAGGATGCAACCACAAAACTTCAAATTTACCAGGATTGTTTTAATTTCTTGACTGAGTAGAAAAAAAAATGAAAGGCAGGAGAACAGAAGTAGGGCGGGGGGGACCTAACTTGGCAGGAATATTTGTGACAAGGATCTATATTGTTGCTTACACCGAATTAAACATGAGCAAGCAATGTTATGCAACTACTAAAAATGGTAAATGCTGTGTTGTGGTGGGCATTATCTTGAAGAGGGAAGTTATTGCTCCACTCTTCTGTGCCCTGATTGCAATACTGGACCCATTCCTGGATATTGCACTTTAACAAGGACATTGATGAGCTGAATAGAGTTCAAGACAGAGCTTCCAAGATGGCAATCATTTTGGAAAACAAGATCTATCAAAAACAGTTTAAAAAACATTGTCTCGCAGAAAAGGAAGGGGAGTTCTTTATTGCCCTTGAGAACAGAACCAGAACAATGGGTTAACTTTATAAGAAAGTAGATTCAGAATAGATGTAAAGAGGATTTCCTAACTGTGGAACAAGCCTCAAATGAGCATTTTCAATGATGAGCATTTTCTTATTGGGTATCTTCAGAGAAACAGAAGAACTGAGAAACAGAACTAGATAGTTAATGTAATAATGCATTTATTTCAGCCCGACCCGGACCCCACAAGCCAACTGCATCCACTTAACCATGATCTACAGAGATTGAAAATGAATATTCAGCTTCTTAGCTGGCAAAAATATACCCACATTCTTGGACTGCATCGATAATACACATCTCGCAAAAGTGGAAAAAGCAGTGCTCCAAATATCTCAATTTAGTTGGTGCCAATGATACCCCTATAGCGGAATTTATTTAGATTTAGAAGGCTAGCAAGTTAGGGCAACCATAGAAACTTTCTCCCTAATACTATATTTATCCTAATTAAGACTTTACTTTATAGCAGCAAACTAGCACCAAAATAGTAAATCAGCATATTTCTTTCTGAATAGCTGAACCGATTTCAAGATTACAGTAAATTGGGTAAACATGTTAATGCATATTCCTAGTAAAATGCTATATGATCACTTATAGCCGTGATGGCGAACCTCTGGCATGCGTGCCACCTGTGACACGCGGAGCCATATCTATGGGCACGCGAGTGTTGCCCTAGCTCAGCTCCAGCGCACATGTGCATGCAGACCAGCTGATTTTTGGGCCTTCCAGGCCCACTGGAAGTCGGGAAATGGGCTATTTCTGGCCTCCGGTGGGGGGAGGGGGTTGGGGGAAGGCTGTTTTTGCTCTCCCCAGGCTCCTAGAAAGCTCTGGAGCCTGGGGAGGGTGAAAAACGGGTCTTCCGGTCCCACTGTGCCATCGCATGCCAATAGCAGGGAGAGCACAGGGGGTCGTACGCACATGCACGGTGGGGTGGGGTGCACTGAATTATGGGTGTGGGCACATGCACGCGCGACACCCCTGTGCTCCCCCCGCTTTTGGCACACGATGGCAAAAAGGTTAGCCATCACTGACCTATAGGGAAAGCCTGATAAATCTTGGTGCCCCTGTTATCAGACTCTCAGGTAATAACCTAAGTGCTGATGTTTAAAATGAACTTGCATTTTAACAAGTGTATAATTGTAAAACATATTAAAGCAATACACATCTATCATATTCTGGAACAAATGTGTATTCTTAGCCGGCATGTTAAACTGAACTAGCATAGTAGTGCTCTAAAAAAAGCTACCTAAATCTTACTAATTCCACAACCTGCAAATTATTTTTATCTTCTAAATAAATCACCTGAGTTACTGGATTCTTCCTCTTTTGTGTACATTTTGCTTCATACTCTGGTCTAAGTTGGAGTTGTTGCTGTTCTTCCTCAAAATCAACTAAATCCCACTCATATTCAAGTCGAGCTTGCCGTCGCTTCCAAAATTCCAAGAAAAGTGTAACTACAATTAGAGAAGGTTAAGCAACATAGAATTAGCCTAAAAATATTCTGAGACAGCACGAGACCATAATCTTAAATAGTTTCTACTGTTTTAGTAACAGAATAACAGGGTTGAAGGGACCTTGGAGGTCTTCTAATCCAATCCCCTGCTCAAGCAGGACACTTTAAAGCATTCCAGACAAATGTTTGTCTGGCTCTTCTTAATAAACTCCAGTGATAGAGCACCCCCAACTCTGGGATGCAAGCTAGAAGTAATAGTTATTTATACAAATATTTATTTACAAAAAGTGTGCTAATTATGCTATAGAAATGATTATTTTTATTATAAATGTGGATATTATTATGTCAACAGGATCTCAGCTAGTCAGAATTACCGTATTTTTCGGAGTATAAGACGCACCTTTTTCCCCCCCTAAAAGGGGGTGAAAATTTAGGTGCGTCTTATACACCGAATGTAGTCCTGCCCACCCACTGGCCCCCACCCTTTGGCCTCTGCATCCCAGCAGTTTACTTCCTTGCAGCAAGCAGCAAGAAGAAACAGCTCGTTTCAGCTTCAGCACAGCCTAATTAGCACAAGTTGATTGGATCGGCCTCCCGCTGTTTTGCTCTCAGTTGTTTTGCGTGGGCCTTCTGCTGCTTGCTGCAAGGAGGTAAATTGCTGGGAGCAGATTTTTTTTTCTTGTGCTAATCAAGCTATGCTGAAAATGAAAATGAAAGTAAAGCAGGCTATTTGCTGTTTGCTGCAATGAGGCAAAATTGCTGGGAGACAGAGGCAGAGGCAGATTTCTTTTTCTTGTTTTCCTCACCAAAAAAGGTAGGTGCATCTTATAGTCGGAGAATCTTATACTCCGAAAAATACGGTAACCAGTTGCATTAAAGCACAACTAAAATCTTATTTATCTAGATCACTGAATTTCAGTTAATAAACATATTGCAATATTATAGAAGATGTTCAGCATGAAGGGACGAATATCATGCCTGAAACTTTGCCCCTATCAATCAACTGAAAACAGTGGTTCAATTCAACTATCCAGTTTTCTTTCAGATCAATAATGTTTACAATTTGTCATAATAGTTCAACAAAGCTTTGTACCTTGAACAGCTTTTAAATGGTTGTATAATATAAATGGATTCTGATTAAGCACAGAATATTTATTTATCTCTTCTTTGTTTTGTGGAATTTTTGTAACACCCATTTAAATGTGAGAAGTGTACAAATCAAAACACAAAATCATCTCTGAATAAATAACTCCCAACTCCTTAAAATTAATTCTGAAAACATTAATAATGAAACAAGTATACTTACCCCAGATGCCCATAAATATTGCAAAAAAGAGGGTTGCCACATTGTCAAATAAATGGGAATACTAGAATTGAAAAACAGGCATTATCCATTGAGTAATACATGAAACAGTATGTATTTTTGAAAATGAAAATGCTGTAATTGTTACAAACCTGTGAAGACTCACAAGTGGAATTCAGCCTCCAGTAATCACATTTTCGATCACATAATGGACACATGATAATTTCTCCACCAATACTGGAGTCACATATTTCTTTGCTGAAGAGGATGGACAAAGATGTGGTATATTTAATAAAATGGATTAAAGGAATAATAGTGCTTGTTTACAATCAGAATTAACCTTTGTCTTTCAGTACATACTAAGAAACTATATCTGAGCCATTATTATGGCATAGGTTACAGCTCTGCCACTGGATTATAGATCTGTGCTGAAATATATGCAAATCAGCTCATCAGGTTAGGCCAAAATCCTTATATAAAATCATACATCAAGAAAGAAAGAAAGAAAGAAAGAAAGAAAGAAAGAAAGAAAGAAAGAAAGAAAGAAAGAAAGAAAGAAAGAAAGAAAGAAAGAAAGAGGGAGGGAGGGAGGGAGGACGGACTTTATCATTAACTGATCAACATAACTAATGTTGCTATGTCAATTATACTTACCTGCTCATATTTTCATTCATTGTGAACAAACCATACAGAAAGCAAATGAAACCAACAACAGCTGCAAAGAACAGCATCTCAGTATAAAAACCCAACCAGGCAAAATAAATTCCAATCTTCTCTCCATAATACTTCCTGCAAGAAAATAATCCAAGAAAAACAAAGGCAAAGCTCAAAATAACAATAAAGAGAAAAATGTGGATATAATATTCTAAGACATATCCCAAAGGAATTTACTGTAAAATAATTCTCAGCTTATTCACCCCTGAATGTTCTAATACTGAACATCTATCTACATATGTCTAAAATATATTGAATTATTGTCAACCCAATTCTCCTATCTACTTTATTATGTATTTTCTTTGTCTTTTATATTAGCATTCTGCATGCTTCAAAGTGTTTTGAAAAGGTGGCAACACAGAAACTCTTTGCTATCTATTAAAGTAGCTATTTTTTTCAGACTTCTATATGAGAATGAAAAAATATGGAATTGAAATTGTTAACTCTCTATTTGTTTCTCAACCTTGGCGAATTTAAGACATGTAGACTTCAAAACCCAAAATTCTCCAACCAGCAATGATACTGTTCTATATTACTCTTAAAGCAACTGCAGTTTTTCCAGACTTGTGTGGAAGCTGGGAAAGAGATGGCAGAAAAGTGCTGTGCTCATATATTTATTTATTTTTTTATTTATTTATTTATTCGATTTGTATACCGCCCTACTCCCGAAGGACTCAGGGCGGTGAACAGCCAAACAATAAAATAACATAGACATAAAAAATTTAAAAACCAGATAAAATCAAATTAAATTATTTTGGCCCAGACAGATTAAAACACCCCAATAATTTAAAAACAGATTAAAATGTACATATTTAAAAGGGAAGAGATTAGGCCAAGCCCGCCTGCTGGAATAAAAAGGTCTTCACAGCGCGGCGGAAGGTGCGCAGATCCGGGATCCTCCGTATCTCCAGGGGGAGCTCATTCCAGACGGTAGGTGCCCCCACAGAGAAGGCTCTCCCCCTAGGGGTCGCCAGCCGACATTGTTTGGCTGACGGCACCCGGAGGAGTCCCTCTCTATGAGAGCGTACTGGCCGGTGGGAGGCTATTGGTGGTAGTAGGCGGTCCCGTAGATAACCAGGTCCTAAGCCATGGAGCGCTTTAAAGGTGGTAACCAAAACCTTGAAGCGCACCCGGAAGACCACCGGGAGCCAGTGCAGCTCGCGCAGGAGAGGTGTCACATGGGAGCGCCACGTCGCTCCCATTACCACCCGCGCGGCCGCACTCTGCGCCAGTTGGAGCCTCCGGGTGCTCCTCAAGGGGAGCCCCATGTAGAGAGCATTACAATAGTCCAGGCGGGAGGTGACGAGGGCATGAGTGACCATGCGTAACGAGTCCCAATCCAGAAAGGGACGCAACTGGCGAATCAGGAGAACCTGATGAAAAATCCTCCCGGTCACGGCCGTCAAGTGCTCTTCTAAAGACAGCCGTGAATCCAGGAGGACGCCCAAGTTGCGAGCCCTCTCCGTGGGGGCCAATGATTCGTCCCCAATAGTCAGTGATGGCGTCAACTGCCTATATCGGGACGTCGGAAACCACAGCCACTCGGTCTTGGATGGGTTGAGCCTGAGCCTGTTCCTCCCCATCCAGATCCGTACGGCCTCCAGGCACCGGGACATCACTTCAAGGGCATCGTTGGGGTGATCCGGGGTGGAGATGTACAGCTGGGTGTCGTCAGCGTACTGATGGTACTCCACCCCGAAACCACGGATGATCTCGCCCAGCGGCTTCACATAAATGTTGAACAGGAGAGGCGAGAGGACCGACCCTTGCGGCACCCCACATATGAGGGGCCTCGGGGTCGACCTCTGTCCCCCTGTCAACACAGACTGCGACCGGTCAGAGAGAAAGGAGGAGAACCACCGCAACACAGTGCCTCCCACCCCCAACTCTTCCAACCGGTGCAGCATGATACCATGGTCGATGGTATCAAAAGCCGCTGAGAGATCTAACAGGACCAGGACAGAGGAGCACATATATGGTCAAGCATGTCTTCCAAATTATTTTTCAAGTGTACACTGCTTGATTTTTATATTGTATTCTACATATATTGTTTAGAAAAAGAAATACAGGCAGGTAATATAGCATATATTAGAGCCATGGTGGCGCAGTAGTCAGAATGTAGTAGTGCAGGCTGATTCTGACCACAGTCAAGAGTTCGATCCTGACCAGCTCAAGTTTGACCCATCTTTCCATCTTTCCAAGGCAGGTAAAATATTTGGGAGCAATATGCTAATCTTGTAAACTGCTCAGAGAGTGCTATAAAGCTATTGCTATATTTCTGAAAGGGTCCAATGGCCATTAATATATCAGGGACAATCATTTACCTGATAAGATCCAAGGGCTGTTCCTTGTAAAACCTAGGAAAACGGGCCCATTCCCTATGTAATGTATATCTTTCATTTTCACACTTTGGATCATTTGACTTCTTCCAGTACTGACACTGAATCAGCGTGAAAAAAATAAAGAAGAAACAAAATACATCAATAAATAGCAACACAATTTCTCCAACAATACTATTGCAATATACAAAATAAACCTATGGGTGATTCTATGTTTAATAGAAAGACATTTTCACACCCATACAGAAACAGAATGTATTTAATTATTTATAGATGTACTGTATATATATGGCTGCTCAACTCAGACCACATGATTCAGAAAGAAAGAAAAACAAATGGAAATAAAAATAGATAAGAAAAGAGAGCATACAACAAAGGAAGCAAGCGACATACTTCTATCTGAATATAAAGCTGGGATGAGAAGCAACATTCAGTTACTCACATAGCAGGAGAAATGTTTACATATTTTGTTATTTCGTAAGAAATTTAGAGACTTTCTTCATCTTAAACATAGAGTTATGTGATTCTGAATCAATCAAAATAGAGCTGGAAGGGGCCTTGGAGGTCTTCTAGTCCAACCTCCCTGCTTAAGCAGAAGATCCTATACCATTTCAGACAAGTGACCGTTCAGTCTTAAAAACCTCCAGTGATGAAGCACCCACAATTTCTGACGGCAAGCACTTATAATTATTACCTTATAATATAAGGTAATAATTCTTTTTCAACTTTTCTGGGAGAATATCAGAATAAGACTGTTCTCCAAGCTAATTATATGTGTGGTGTGTGTGTGTATGTGTATTTAAAGAGAAAATACAAATTCCTCCAGCAAGTGTTCATTGCTTGCCACCAGAGGGCAATATAACACTAATCTCTAATCCTCTAATGCTCTTGTCATTATTTCATTCTACAACTATAAATAGATATTGTTCTTTCTCTCCTTCCAATTTCATTTTTGTGATATATTTATAGATTTGTTTTAGCATACATACATGCATTCACATATCTTTAATATAAGCAATTCCATAACAATATTCACAATTACAAAAAAACAAAAAAACAAAACAAAACCCATAGATACTGGCTTACTAGAAACTAAAGACAAATGTATCCAAATACAATTTACAGAGAAAGACAGATTTCCTTCAGAAAATAGGCAAATACTAGAAAATAAATGAATGACTGAAATGCCTACATCATGAAGAGGGTAAGCAGCAGAGTAGGTGCCATTATTTAGAAGTCTTTTTATTCCAAACTTCCTCTTCCCTTCTTCTGTTCCATATGGGCATCTTGTTAAAATATAAAAAACCTAGAAGAGAAGGGGAAAGAATTCCATATTTAAAATTATTGCCATATGGTTTAAACTATGAGTATATCAAACTTTTCTTCATCCTCTGGTGAAATTTCACATGTTAATTTTGATTAGTTACTCATACTAATTATGTCATTAAACTTTGAGGCCCTTTCTAAATACTTCTTGCCCTTTTAAAAGAGGAAGCAAATTTTTCCTAAAATAAATGTTGATTTGCAGGAATGTTATTGCTTTTGCTGTTTTAGTCTTCCAGTTAGGAATCTAAACAACTGAATAGCACCACCTTATGTTTTTCAATATCTTTGTGAAGAAGTAGAAAAACAGTATGACTCTATTAGGGATATACAGATAGTCCTCGATTTACAACTGAACTCAACATTTCTGTTGCTAAGCGAGACATCTGTTATAGTTTATTTTTAGTTTAGTTTATTTGATTTGTATACCGTTATGTGAATTTTGTCCCATTTTATAAACTTTCTTGCCATGGTTGTTAAGTGAATCATTGCAGTTGTTAAGTTAGTAACATGGTTGTTAAGTGAACCTGGCTTCCCCATTGAAAAAAGGTCAGAAGGTCGCAAAAGGTGATCACATGACCCCCAGTATATTGCAACTGTCATGAGTACAAGTCAGTTGCCATATACTGGGGTTGATCACGTGACCATGGAAAAGCTCAAATGGTCATGAGTGTAAAAAATGGTCATAGGTCACTTTTTTCAGTGCCTTTGTAACTTTGAATGGCCACTCAATGGACCGTTGTAAGTTAAGGACTATCTGTACTCATTTGACCACATAAAATTGTGTGCCTGTTACAAACTTTCAAGGAGCTGACTTGTTTGATGATGCTTCCTCCTTTGAAGCTGCTTGGAGAAGCAATGCTCCTCCACACTTCTGAAGGGCCCAGCGACTTGCAACCCTTCTATTCCAATAATGAGAAAAGGCAAGAAAACACCTCAATGAAATAAACTGGCAAAGAGCACCATCTTTGGGAAAAAAAATATTGCCTAAAGTTCTGGCTACAACAGCAAGTCTAGAAGCTATGGCAGTGTTTTGGCAACACCATAAGAAAGGCATTTTAACTGAGAAGCCTTTGCTTGACCCTGCTTGAATTCTCCCATATTTGGGCCTCCTGCAATTGCTGAGTCATCCTTTGTGCTGTAATTCAGGGTGAGTCATATCATTTAAATACAAAGAAAAGGCCTTTTCTGGCTAGAATAACCAAGGAAAGTAAAGCATATGCCGTTTTATGCTCAGGGTGCTTTTTCTCAAAACCAACCAACCACAAGTGAACACTACAGCATTAGGGACAATTTGACAGCAGTCTCCACAGGCATATGTTGTGCTAGGCAGCATGTTGCCATCTAAGCCACAAGCTGATTTGTTGCATTACATGATCACTGAATTGGTAAATGAAGTACTCACTATTCTGTTTCTGACAGACGGCGAGAAAAACGTATTCTCATCATCAATGAGGTACAATTCCTGTCTTTCTTTGCTAAATGGTGCTGTAAAGTAGTCAGGTTCAGGGTGCATCACAATCTCAGGTAGCCTAAATGGCCAGAATATGCAGTCCAAGGGGTTTTCCACCGGGCAGGGAATATCATTCTCCTTGATGGGCATTTTGATATTGAGCACTTCTGCATAAGTGATCAGAATTTCCCACGGGGCGTGAATCTTCACAAAATACGTTTTGTCATTTTCAGACTCCTGCAAATGAAACAATAAAGGCTTGATTGTAAACTAAGCAATTTGTCCTCCAGTCTACAAAGTCTAAGAAGTTGGACAACTACCCTTTTCATCCCCATGTAAAATCAGGAAGGACAACATCCTCTGAATATTTCCAGTGTTCACAAGGCTCTTATTTTTCTCCCAGGATGCACTGATCTTGCTATTCTTCTACAGTTTATTTATCCGTACTTGTATGAGGTTTGCAGCATTTCAGAAAGAGTCCAAAATGAACAATCCCTGGAACAGCTAGGATGAAATCTTTTTTGGGGGGAGGTGGGGGTGGGGGTGGGAAAAGCAATTAAAACATTCTGGGACTAAAAATAAAAATTTGCAGACAATTAGTGCTAAAGTCCTCCTGTGGCTTTTAAGTGTATGCACATAAAATACACAAATGAGAAACAAGGACACCTCAATCCTAATGGGGTAAAAGTGGCTTCTAAAACATTTGTAAGAATCACCTCTAGGTTTGCCATTTACTTCATTGTACTTTAGTAGTATCCTTTTTAAAATCCAAGGCAGAAAAAGTTAGTCATGCTTAAATCACTAGGATTTAAATTAGTATGTGTGTGTGTGTGTGTGTGTGTGTGTGTGTGTGTGTGTATCACACACACACACACACACACACACACACACACTCATTCATTCATTCATCCATCCATCCATCCATCCATCCATCCATTCATATGAATAAGATTTGAAATTAATCCCTTTTGATTGCACCTGCAATCTGAACGTAAATTCAGAGTCAGTTATTTGGGGACTAGTAGGCAGGGATAAAATCCAGCAGGTTCTGGAGAACTGGTAATGGAAATTTTGAGCAGTTCAACATTCCACTTCTTTCATGAAACCTTCTCTTTATGTTCAACTCTTTTTTGTCCTTGCAGTTGCTGGTTATGTTTTTAGTTATTCCTATTTCTTTGAGATTTTAGTAATATCACCTAATGGTAAATGGGCAGAATTTCATCCAGTAAAAAAAATACTTATAATCAGTTCCATCCTGCATGGAATTATCGGTAATCGGTAATCCAGGATAGACATAAAAGTATGATATAAAATTGTGCAATCTCCCATTAACAAGAAAAAGACAGAATATTAATGCAATAGCTCACAAAACTGTAAAAAATACAGACCAATTGTGGAGTACCCTTATGTACTATAGTTGCTTCAGGAAGAAACTTGTATTATTTTCTGATTACCATCTTTTATCTACAATGTTGGTTAGTATAAACAAACAAATTAAACATGATGTTCATGAAGCAAAGATCCCACTGCCAGCTATTTCTAGCGATTTTGATTGCCCCACTACTTCTAATCATTTATTTTAATTATTAACAACCCACAGTAATTCCTACCTTCTTATCTTCAGTTTCTAGTTCCAGACCTTTTTTTACTAGATTGTTCTCAAACATTCGCCTTCGATCCTGAAAAACAAAACAAAACAGACAGCTGTTTACTTTTTATTCAACCCACATGAGGTTTTAATGTACATCAACTTCTAAACATAATTCTTTCGCATCATCTTTATGAATTAGGTTACTTTTTTCTGGATCAAATCAGAAGGAAGCTCATACAAAATATGACCCCCAAAGTATAAAAGTAAGTAAAATATTAAACGCATTGCTGACATTTTTATTTTGCTAACAATAAATTACTGCAATAGGAATGGGAATTCTTATGAATGGATTTGCATCAGGAACAATATTTTTCTTTCTTCTTTGTTCCCTTAATGAGAGCCTGGGTGTGGCTGAACTTGACCCAGTACATTGCGGTGGGTGCTGTTGGACTATAGATATATTTTACAATGGTCACATTATGTTTTCCAACTGCTGGATTTACATTGTATACATTGTTTGTGTGCATGCATGCATGCCTTCAAGTCAGTTTTGACTCTTAGCAATTTCCTGGACTAGCCCCTGCAGGTTTTTTTGGCAAGATTTTTTTGAAGTGGTTTCCTAGGTCTGAGAGAAAGTGGTTGGTTTTGTGGTGAAGGTGAAGGGTCCCAGTCTCTTGGTTTTAGCCTGGTGGTTTAACCAACAGGTTCTCTGGTTTAAACTGAGTCAGATTTTTCAAATCATCTTCAATTTACTTTGGCCTTATTTTGTTTGGTGCTGTTCATTGGACCTTCCCTTGTGTGGATTGCTTTCTCCATAATAATTTGTAAGAAAGGTAATGATCTGCCATTCTGTATACATTTTCAATCCAAAGCAAACAGTTCTAAATATATTGTAATTGTCTTCTCTTCATTCTCCCAAGGAAGTTTCTGCAGACATGCTTCTTCCCTAACCATCCAACATGGCCAAGAAAACTGATAATGATGGAGAATTTTATTCCAGAAACTATGATGGATAACAGTTTGGGGATGGTTTCTCTAGAATCTCTTTGTTTCCAGCAAGAATTCTAAATGTAGCATTTCTCTACAAATCTGTTTGGAAAGCTAATGAATTTCTGGTTGAAAAGTCTAAATGTTATATTCCCCCAGGTTTTTTTTTCTTTCTATATATGTTTAAACATTTGTAAAGGAAATCTGATAAATTAGATTCTAAAATGCAAACATTGTGCCTCCATAATTTATGTTTTAGATACAATCAAATATTCACTAGCAACATAAAGTTCAGTGTTTTTTGATTATCACCAAGTTCACTCATTTTCTTTTTTAAAAAAAATATTTGTTTACTAAAATTGTTTGTCACCCATGTCACCACAAGGCAACTCTGGGAGACTTACATCATTAACATGAATCCCTAAATATATGAATAAATATATACAGTCACACTAAAACTGCAATAAATTACAAGATATAATTAAAGATGGGGAGGAAGGATGGAAGGAGAATATATGGGAGGGAAGGCGAGAACTACTATGATTTGATAGACCATTTCCAGTATGAAATACCCCCATTGGGGCCCAAGTCAACTGGTTCGGAGAACCAGCAAATACCGCCTCTGGCTGGCCCCAGAGTGGGGTGGGAATGGAGATTTTTGCAATATCCTTCCCCCAGGAGAAGAGGGAATGGAGATTTTGCAGTATCCTTCCCCTGGAGTGGGGTGGGAATGGAGATTTTGCAATATCATTCCCCTGCCACGCCCACCAAGCCACGCCCACAGAACCAGTGGGGAAAAAAAATTGGATTTCACCCCTGGTCTTCTTCTGAACTTCAGCTGGAATTCTGAAGTTGACTGATGGATCTGCAGTTTGCCTCATCTGTTGGCATGGGTGTGGCAGGCCTTTCCCTTAAGTGTGAGACAGTTCCTCAAGTAACCTGGACCCCATGTTATACAGGGCTTTATAGGTAATAACCAACATTTTGTATTGTACCCAGAAGCAAACCAATAACCACTGCAGCTCTGGAACAGTGATGTAACATGGGCTACTCTAAGACTGCCTGTGCTGCCAAATTCTGCACCAGTTGAAGCTTCCAAATGCTCTTCCAGGATAACCCCATGTAGAGAGCATTGCAGAAGTCCAAGCATGAGATGACCATGGTATGTATGACTGAGTGCAGAGACTCCTGATCCAGGAAAGCTGCAACTGGCACACAACCTGAGGTTGTGTAAAGGCTCTCCTAGCCACGTCTGCCACCTGCTCTTCATGCAGGAGCTATGAGTTCACCCCTATGTTGCGGACTGGTCTATCTTGGCTAGTGTCACCCCATCTGTGAGTTATTATCATCCCCAACCATCCCCAAACTTCCAATCATTCTGAATAGATGACTATAAAGTTGTACTTGACATCACAGTCTCATGAGTATTCTGTTTGTTACACACTGGATTGGGATTAGGGGAAGGGGACCTTCACTTGTATTGCACTCGAGAGAAAACAACACAATCTTGTTTTGCCCTTCTCTGACATAGTCCCACTTTATATTTTTATGTGTTTATTGCTTTGAGACAGAAATGGTGCATGTGTGGAGCAAATACTGTGTTTTCCCGAAAATAAGACCCTGTCTTATATTTTTTTTTAACCCTGAAATAAGTGCTTGGCCTTATTGCCATGCGTTCAAAAGCCCAATTGGGCTTATTATCAGGGAATGTCTTATTTTGGGGGAAACAGGGCATATATGCACCTATACACCTGGATAAATGGATAAAAGCAACAAAAATCAGTGAATCCAAATCTCTAAGGAAGAAGTTAGTGGAACCATCTGCCAATTAGATCCGCATCCCTTCTGGTCGGTAAAAGCCTCCAGGACGCTGTCTAGAAGGTGGGTCCAGGCAGTAATAAACTTTTCATTGTAGGAGAGGACATTCCTGGGACCTTTCAAGGAGCTTACAGCTGCTACCTAATAAGCAGAGAGAGTTCTAATGGAAGTAGTTAAGATTTGTTTAAATAGATGTGATCACACACTGCTTATAAACCAACAGTGGCAGCTGGACTATTTAGTTCTTTCTACCTCCTACAGTGCTAACAACAAAGCAAACCTCAGTTGCACTGATTCTCCATGGAGAAAGAACAAAGTACCTGCTCATTCCTAGTCCATAGACAAACAGGCGTCGTATTGTGATATGGAATAACTATTTATTGGTGCTTATCAGCAAATTAAAGATATCATCTTTTATAGGTATGCCCATCCTCAAAATGATAACATCATTTTAATTTCAAGGTTTCTTATACACTGATTTTCTTTGGATAAGCCTCAAAAATCTTCCAGCCCTTGATTATTTAAACACCCATTAAAAAAAAAAAATACTTTCCATTGATAAATTAAAGGTATTCTATTTTCTTATTCAGTGGCACTGTCAGGTTTTCAGATAGCTATTACTTCATGAGTAGAACAATACATGATCTGTGAGTCAGAATTTTTTGTGGTTTAGTTGCTTATATTTGGGATGGAATAAATCAAGACTGCCAATAATGGCTTCCTTGAATTCTTGTAAAATCCTGCTTGTGAAATCAGTGATAGTATCTAACAATGTTAGGGATTTGCCAGTCCTTTTTTCAATTGATTTTGGTTTTTCCAACCATTCCAAGCATTTTCTCTCTCCATTTCCACAGGTCAGTTTTCAGCCTGAACAAGCTCCTGCAGCACTTTGCTGGCCAAAATGGGGTATGCCCCCCCCATTTTGGGATGGCCAGCAAAGTGCTTCAGGAGGCCGTGCAGGCCAAAAATGGGCTGTGTGGGTGCAGCACATGGCCTCCCATGCCCCATTTTGGCCAGCAAAGTGCTTCAGGAGGCTGTCCAGACTGAAAATGGGCCACGTGGGGGCCACACATGGCCCCACTGCATTCTGTTTGGTTGCCAGAGGCCCCATGGGCCGGTCCTTTGCTATTTCCAGGCCGGCCTCATGGACCAGATTTAAGCACCCCACGGGCCAGATACCTGCCTTGAGTTTGACACCCCTGGTCTAATATAACATCTTTTTCTATTTGATTCTTGTAGCCTATCATTTTTAAATCCACTTTGAAACCAGTCTCAATCATGCCATACTTCTTCTTCTTCCATAACATCTTTTAAACAACTTTTACCTACAGAGGCAGATATTCTTAAAATTAACTTCTGAGTCCCTTGTTCAAAATATCCAAAGTTAAGATGTTTTGCTTCATTCTGTTTTAGTAAGTTTTCTTTGAGTGTTCTTCTCCTTTAACAGTAATATTTAGTTCCTTCTAATATCCTCTAGTGCCTGATTTTAAAGGCTTACCTTGGTGTTTTTTTTTTTAATTCAAAACAAAAGCATTTTCAACAGGAAGGTTTCTTATAATTAATCCCAAATAATATTTCAAATTTATATGGATCTTCAGTCTGTTTGTAACTTTGTAAAATCAAAGTTTTAATAATCTTTTTGTCATTTATTTCTGTAATGGTGTGTGGGAATGACCTTGGGTGATAGGGTGGAAGAAAGAGATGCTGCCTAGGGAATGATCAGATAAGAGAGGGCAAAGCCCTCAGCTGCATATCAGGCAGAGAAAGGAACCTCCCTAACTTATCAGGCTGTAAAAATGAAGATTGATGTCAACCTTTCCAGTGGACCAGATAAGAAACATGACCAGATTATTTAATTCTACTTTATTCTAAGGCTCTATTAACAGAATCTTGCCAAAATGGAGTATGGGGGGGGGTCCCATTTTGGCCAGCAAAGTGCTGCAGGAGCCTCTCCAGGCTGAACACCAGCCTATTGTCTCTTTTACTGCTTGATAAGTTATGGAGGTCATAATTCAGTAAACACTAGAGGGGGTGGGGAAGATAAAACAAATTTTAAGTTTGGGGAAACACAACTGAAGAGTTCAGATGCCACCTGCTTGTAGCAGCAGCTGGAGCAACATGATGTGTTTATGTACTGTATATAGAGAGATCACAATCATGAGTCATGACAAGACAGCTTCTCTTCTATAAAAATAGTAACTGGGGAATCAACAGTTTGGCATGGGTACTGTATGCTGTGGTTCTAATTCATCCCCAATTCCAATTCAACACATGTACAAAGTGTTAAATAGATGACAATTTCTAATAAAATGTAGATTAGCCTTATACCATTGGGAGTAGAATGTTTCCTTCCAGGGCAGATGTTAAATTAGATTGCAAAGTCAGGAAGGCCTGGTATAGCCATTAGGCATATGCAAAATGGTTCCACTGTGTTTCAGGTGCAGCTTTCAAAGGCAACCTTCTTTTGCACTTGAAACAAAGCAATCTGCCTCATGAAGCACTGAGACGGGATCGGTTTTCAATCCATATGCTACCCTATGATACTAGAAAATCACTGTGGAACTAAGAAACTTCTAACCTGAAATAGTACAGGTACACTGAATCACTAATGAAAAGGTCCCATTCTGTTTTTAGACCTGTTTTGATGGAATGATTCAGTGAAGCCCTTCAAGCTGAATAATTCCCTAAAATTAGTGGCCACTTACTGCAGTTGTAGTTAGGTGGATTCAAAGGTGCTTCAAAAATTGTACCATTGACCCTATTTAAATACATTGCCAATGGAAAATAGCACTTTATAACTCTGAAGGGGATCCATTTGTTGAAGGTTGCAAAATTTATTTCTAGTTTTCAAAACTAGTTTTTTCATCCCATGTTTTTCTCCCATGGAGAAAAAAATGGCTAAGCATATTAAAATAAAAAGGTGCCTTCATTAAAGTAAAAAGGTGCACTGTCTAGCAGTTGTTTTGAAGTCTAGTCCTTGTTAAAAATGGTCATGTCACATTGAATACATACATTTTTTAACTTTTAAAAAAGTTTGCACAGAAAAACAACTAGAAAACTGTAAAAAGTGGCCAACAAGAATTTGATATTCTTCAGATATCAAATTACTAAAGTACATAATCTTGTTTTTCTTAATCCAACAAGGCTCAGAAAAGCTTTTGGGGAAATATCAAAATTTTCCCCAAATTTGGTTACTCAGCGCAAAACATTTTTCCAGAAACTTTTCAGAAGAATTTAAGTGCTCCATTAGCATAATATGAATGTAAAATAAAGCACATAAACTTCTAAAACATGCCACCAGCATAGATTTCCTCAAGAATGCTTCTATTGTTAATCAACATAACATTGCCAAGTCCTGTGCTGTAGAAATATAGTACAGTACAGAACAAAAATATATTGGAAGAAATTTTATGGAAAAGAAATACACTATATAAATGTTTTCTCACTAATTATGTAATTATTTAGATAAATTCTAAATCTTATGGAACGTTCGTTCCTCAGAATTCCAAAAGCTCTCTTTTGGGATTCTGAAAAGCCCTTAAAATTTTACTATGGTGGAACTGATGAGTATCCCCCCTCTCTCAAAATTTATAATTTTAGCTTTAATGACATTTTAATATTGATTTTATATTTTTGTTTTTTAATCTGATGTCTGCCACCCAGAGCTGCCTTTGGTGAGATGGATGGCTATATAAATTTGATAAATAACCATTTCTTCCCCTTAGATAGCTTGCAAAAATAAAAATAGACAACCCAACTATAAAACATAGAAAAACTAGCAATTAAAGAAATAGAAAACTGATTTAAAAAATGGCTTTGAGAAACAAACATGGATATTTGATTTAGGAGGAATTATTTTTAACTTTATTTTTTTAAAAAAAACAACAACATTTCCTCACAAACAAGTAGGCCAGCATTTCTCAGTCTTAGATATTTTTGGGAGTATGGACCTCAACAAACACTCAGAATTCTCATTATTAGTCATGTTGGCTATGGAGTTCTGGGAGCTGAAGTCCAAACTCCTAGAAATTCCCAAGTTTGGGAAATCCTGACTGAGGCAAAGACCAGAAATTGTTGTATAAGGCTTTTTCTTTTGTTATTTAATTATATCATCCTATTCTTTATATATGGTTTGAATAATGATAAAATATAAATATATACAGGAAAAACCAAAAAAACCTTTACATTGGGTATATTTACTTTTTCACATGATTGTATGTATAAGATGCTTCCATATTGTAGAAGGTTTATAGGATACATCAGTTATGAAACTAAATAAGATGATATTTTTCTTAAAACAGCAGCATAACTATAACAAGAAACTTACTCCACTAACATATAATTAAATGTACTACTCTATACTCTTATGTAATGTACAAAATGTCACTATCCCCACAGGAAACAACAGATAAAGAAAAATAGGGGGGGGGAATAGTGAGGATTTTTAAAAAACTTTTTCTTAAAATGAATTAATAAATGAATGAATGAATAAAACTTTATTACGGTCCTTGACCAGCAATAGACATACAATAAATTAAAAATAATACTGACATTAATCATGAATAGTAACATCACTGTTACGAAAATACATGATCTCAAACCGTTAGGGTCATTCCCTAATTTACATGAGTGGAGAGCTGATAAGTATGTGAGTAAATGTATTTTTCCAATAATTGTTATAGATATCTCCAAAAAACTGGCACCAGTTGACATCTATAATTTTCTAACCAGTTTTTTTCTTGTGGACATTGCAGCGACACAGAATTTTGCCACTGCCCGTGTGGTAGCTGGATTTGAGTATTGAGGAGAAAGCTTATATAAAAGTCATCTGTCCTCCCTGGCAATCTCTCTAGTAAGGGGAGAATATATATTGACCTACATACTCTGTATAACTCACAGTACAATAAAACATGTGAGCTATCTTCGACTTCTCCTTTTCCACATATGCATACCCGTTCTGCTATTGTGTTCTCTTGTACCTACCCTGGAGAAGTGCTGAGGTGAGAATATTAAATCTGGCTCTGAAGAAAACTATTCTTTGTTTTGGGAAGATCAGATCATTTAGATATCTTGCTGATTCCCACCCACCCTGCTTGAATCTGTCCCTACTGTGGAGAGGAACCTATTTGGTTCTTCTTGGAACTCCATGTCCTTCATTCTATCAATTACCACTTGCTTTGCTTTGTCAAAGCTGAGAGACATTAAGAATACCGATGAGAGCCCATAAGAGCCCAGCTTATGATCTATCGCCTCTTTCCAGGGGGAGGGGAAGTTGTCAATCAGCACTACTGGGGACAGTCCCTCTGGAAAGAAATGAATTTTTAGCCAACAAATGATCATCATCTTCCAGGCTCTTATCTGAATTTGAGGCATACCTGTCTCAATTCTTAGCTGTGCATTTGGAGTTCCTTTGGGTGCAGCTAAGATGGCTCGCAGGAATTTGGTTTGTATAGTTTCTAGCAAGTTTTTCTTTGCAAGGATTCCTGTTTGTGCCCCATAAAGAATTTGTGCCAATGTTTTGGCCTCAAAAAGTTTTAAGGCAGCAGGTACTAATTGACCTCCGCCTGTGTAAAAGAAGTGTTTAATTGCATTTGAGGACCTATTAGCTGCTTGCAGTGTCTGCTCCAGGTGTGCCTTCCATGTCCCTTTTGAGTGGAAGACTACCCCAAGGTATCTAAATGTCCTAACTTGTTCCAATCTATGTCTTCAATTTTCCAGGAGTATTGTTTGGGTCTTTTGGCAAAAACTAAAATTTTTGATTTATCAAAGTTAAGGACCAACTTGTTCTGTCTACAGAAGCCAAGTGTTGCCCTAATTGCTCTCTTCAGTCCTATGGGAGTTTGTGAAATAATAGCAGCATCGTCGGCATATAGGAGAATCGGGATTTTGAGTTGTGCTATGTTAGAAGGATGTAGATCAGGGTTCTGTAAGAGATCAATCAGGGGGGGTTAATATAGAAGTTAAAAAGAGAGGGGGACAGGATGCTTAAAATGAAAAAAATAGTCCTGTTAGATCAAACTGAAATCAAATAGATCTATTTGACTTTCTATATTATGAGCACACTCAGATGCCTTTGAGAAGCACTTGGTCAGACATCTGAAAAGCTCATGAGGGCATGAAGGAACTATGAGTTATGTGTCTGGTATTTGAATGATTTTTTCAATCATACAAACGGCATTCATACACACCCAGGGAATTCCCCCCCCCATAGGACTGGTGGTTACTTTTTTTCCTTATTCTGATGTTGCCCAGTGTTCTGGACTTCAATAATCATTAGCCAGGGTAACTATGGACTTTCAAGGCCAACATATTTGGAGGATACCAGGTAAGAGAATGCTATTACAAACTGCAGAAGCATCTTTCAGCCACAGGAAGTCTTCAAGGCATCACCATAAACTTTATATGTCTGCAAAAGCATCTTCCAGCCACAGAAAACCTTAAGAGGCCCAAAGCATCACAAAATACAGTACATCATGATGAAGCACTGTAACATGAAGCATCTTTTCTAGATCAGGCCTGTCAAACTAGCGGCTGCACGCCGGATGCGTCACACGCAAGCCACCCACCCACCCCGGCTCCGCAAAGGCCAAAATATGTCACGATACATTTGTCACGTGATTGAATTTGACACCCATGATCTAGATGAATGGCTTTGCCTTGCATAGAATATAGGAGAAAGCTCAAACCTACAAGCAGTGAAGCAAACTTTGGTAGGAAAAAAACAATCTAGTTTTCTTTTTTTGCATGCATCACAACTGGCATCATCAAACGTCATTTATTTTAACATTACATCAACAATTACTTTAGAAAAAACTGATTCTGGTTTGTAAAGATGAAAGGGGATTATTTTAATTGCAAAGAGCACCCATTAGAATTGTGTTACGACACAGCAGGAATGGAATTCAAAAGCAAAATAAAAGCAAAACTGCATAGACTTTATACCAGGTTGTTGCCAAAGAAAAAGCAAAATTACGTCCTAAATTCAGAAGTCATAAAAGATGCTTACCACTTTTTTTTCTCCATCCATTTTTGGATCATCCACATAAGTAAGTACAAAGTCTACTCTCCGTATACCATCTCTGAAGAAAACAGAATCCTTGCTTTGGTGTCTCTTATCAATCTAGAGAGAACAGAAAGCATCAATGTATCAACATCCATTGTACATCTTTTAAATGTCCACATGTATTTAAGTTTTTTCAAGCTTTCGATTCTAGGAAAAGACTAAGGTCAAATAAGATTTAAATAACATTTATTTTCAGACAGATATTTGCAACACAGTTACGAAATATATTTTTCTTATATTTGCACAGCCAAACACTGACACGACTGACTTTCTTCATAAATAAGCAAGCACAAACGTAGACACATTTGCCACAATGAAGTCACCCTGTTATAAAGATATTTATTAAACAGTAACATCTGAAGCCTACGCTACGATTCACACATTCGCCATAGAATAAAGAAGCTAGTCAACATACATTTGAACGAAGACACAGCATTGCTACTTTGAAATGTTTTAATCTTTTATGTTGCAGAAGTATTTTAGTCCCAGTGCAATTTTATACATTTCACTGTATAAAGTGACAACAAGTAAAAGCAGAAAGCACAGAAGGAGCTCTGAAAATAAAGAGTAAGTGCTATAATATTATAGTTTAGGTAAACAAGATGTGTAGAAATGGAATCTACTGCAGATTTTATGGGAATGAAAAATATTTACGATTGCACAGGTTTTGGGAATATTATTGTTTAAGTGTTTGTATATTTCTTACTTTCAAAAGGAGATTAGTAACCATCATACTGTCACAAATTTTGTAATTTACTTGCTATTTCTGAGCTTCAAAAAGAGATTCCTGGGTCCTTCTGCCTCAAAATAAATAAATAAAAAAAGATAAAAAAAGATAAAGCCCTAAGGAAACTTTAGAGGGAAAAGTCTAGAACAGTTCTTTGTCAGGTCTTTCCTACCATCTAAACTTCAATATTCTCAGATGGCACTTCCTGCATATACTTTTTCTGGGGATGGTTTAGATGTTTAGAAAAAGAAAAGAAGAGGGGGGAGGGGGGAGGCATGAGTGTCATCAGGATTTCCGGAGCAAGTGGATCATTGAGAAACCTAGGCAGGTCCAAGGTCTTCTAAAGGTATTTGATTGAAAGAATAAATAGGGAAGAGGAAAGATTGGGTCAAGACTTTTTGTTGAGATTCTATTCAATGTAGTGATCTCAAGGTGCTGGCTAGAAATTAGCTGGGTTAGTCACTCTCTCTCAGTCCAGCAGGTAGCAAACTTTGGAGGCTGCCATTTTGAATTCCTTGAGAATTAAATCTGCAAAATCCAACTGTTTCAGACAGTAATGACCCATTTATTCCAAAGGGTTGAATGTTGGGATGGAATGTGCAGTTGGAGGAGTGGGGACAGCAGCTGGGAGACAGCACAAAGAGAGGCCCAACATAAGCAACTGCACAGTCCCACACTGGAATGAAGAGGGGGGAAGAGATGCAAGGTACCCTTCCCTAGAATCTCCCAGAATGTATCTATTAGGTTTGAAGGTTATAGCTTTCATTTGACAAGATTCTATCAGGTGTAAGCAAATAAAGAACTTACTGTGTCGTCTATGGGCTTAGGCCTGACAAATAAATTGTAATGAAATGCTGCCTACTTATTTAATGCTGTATGTATTTGTGTGTGATTGTGGCTGTGGTATCTCCCAAATTCTATATTACTTCTTTGGACGTTGATAAAAACAGTATGCAGATTTCACACTTAAGGCATCTGTATGGATATCAATGGCATGATTTATCCAAAACAGAGGTCTTCAAACTTTGCAGCTTTAAGACTTGTGGACTTCAACTCCCAGAATTCTCCAGCCAGCTGGCGGGAGAATTCTGGGAATTGAAGTCCACAAGTATTAAAGCTGCCAAGTTTGAAGACCTCTGATCTAAAAGCATCATGTTAGTGGTTTCTTATAGTAGGCTTGGGGTAAAATAAAATAATCTTTAAGAGTCCTTTCAGCCCTTCTACTCTTTGATCATGTTTGACTAAATATAACACCCTACACATAAGGTAACTCTACTATGATGCCGAGTATAGCCTACAGAGGAATTTTGAATTTACAACCTCATATTTGGTACCTAAATGGTTTATATCTATTTTTAAAATGCTACCTTACTAAATAGCATCTTATGTCAAGAATTATTCCAAATAAACATATTTTTTTCAATTGTGACAAAATATATTTAGCAATTAATGAGTTATAAAATAAGGCTGCTTCATATCATTCAATAAAACAGGAGCTATACAGGCAGCTTTAGGATCATATCCTTTGACAGGTATTGAATTCTTTCTAAGTGTGTGTGATTTATATTTATTTTGTTTGAGATATAGGCTAAAATTCATTACTTCATCTTGTTCCCTATTAAAGAAAGACATCACATAATGAAGCTTGTTATCACTGCAGCCATCCAGGTGTTAGTGGTACAATTTGTCAATGGTTTACCCTGAGACGTCGCTTCAGGAACAGATTGAATCTCCTTCCAGACTTCTGGAATAATCAACAGTGTGTTAATATATGAGCAAACTCTCTCTAAAAACCCTAACTCTACAACTTTGTATGACCAGGCTATTGAGTAACTTCACAAGCTGAAGGAAAAAAATGGACAAGAAATGTCTGTTTAGGTCTTCAAGAAAACCTTCTACCATCTGCTGTCCTTCAGATATTTATTTATTTATTTATTTATTTATTTATTTATTTTATTTTATTTTATTTTAGGAAATTTATATTGCCACCTATTCGCACATGGCGACTCAAGGTGGCTATGTTAGAAATGAAGCTGCCAGAATTTGCAGTCCTGCTATTTTGGAATGCTTCAACACATCTATAGGAAGCCAGATTCATGAAGGATGCTGTAGTATCCAGAATAGCCACCCATAACCTTCTTAGGAGATGTAGACTCATTGTTTCCATAACCCTGTCATATTTATTATTCATGGATGAAAGTTACAGCTTGGATCCATGATGGGTGGGGTTACAACAAGAATGAATGATGTTCTGTCACAAGAATGGACATGGTCTTTTGAGGGCTCATATTTGTATTTATAGACTTCCTGAATTATTTATTTTATCTTTATATAAAGTTAAAGAAAGAAGTTATATAAGAAGTTGGATTCTTAACAGATATAAAAGATTCATTTCCCTATCCTATCCAGGTTAAATATTTGGTAATTAATCCATATAACAAAACAATATTCATTTAGAGCTATACAATAATATTCATGGGACCAACATGGAGAAGTTATATTCTTCCAAGCCAGTTTCCATGTTTTTAGAGTTATGCTACAATGCAAGATTAGTCACGTATTGTGTCCTTTGTCTTATAGGGTTAGGAACAACTATAAGCCTTATTTTATTCCTGACCTTAATTTTCATCAAAATGTGATACTATTAAATAGTTGGCCTTTCTTTAGCAATAAATCCAAAATAAGATGTAACATGTCTCTTGCTACATTTATCAATATTTAGTACAAAGTGGCTTTAACTTCTGAGGCAGAAGAAAGAATTTTGATTTAGGAGGGGAAACCTGATCTTGGATAAATCTCCATTTATCTCTCAATTAACTTCCATAGCTGTCCACACACACACCCTCTTTAGAATGAGAAAACTCTGAAAAATGTGGCTGGGTTTGAATGTAGAAGTCTAGAGAGACTGAAGGAGCCACATGCTCAAGATCTCTGCTGAGAAGAAATATGATTCATTTATTTGTTTTGCAAGGGGAAAAAAATAGCAGGAAAAAAAGAGCAAATGCTCTTTGTTTCGCCAAGTGTATGTTGCCAGTATATTGCTAGAAGGGTGGTAGGTTCATCAAGTTTTTTCAGCTGTATCTCAGATATACTTATCTAAAAATAAGTTCTACTGTACTCCAAGGAATTTTATTCTCAGCAAACATGCACATTATTGCATTGCTATGAAATTAGTATATAGTTATGATCAGAATTATGAAAATCCAGCATTTAGTACAATCACAGAAGGTGACACGGATCATCTTGAAGATTTTAGATTCTCTTTTAAGCAAAATCTGCATGGACAATGCTCAGTGAAACTGGACTTTTTAATATTGTACTGTCCTTTGTGCCTCTCCCATAGGAGAAAATGCCATTATATTATTTCTGCAATACAAGAGACTCCCACTATCATAACACAACATGCCTTCCTAGATTAAGATCTTATATTAAAGAAAAGCTGTGAACACACATCGTACATTAATATCCTTTTATATTACATATACACAACAATGGAGCATTTTTGTGCGGTTTGTGCTCTCCACATTTTTCAAGATATTACAGCATAGACCAGAAGAATATAAATGTTCCTATTACACTTTTGAAAAAAAAGCACTGCATAGTTTAATTATTTTGCTACATAAAAAGTTATACAAACCTTAATAAAAAATTTTCACCAGCATTTCAAATATAGATTCATAAAGAGAACACAAACCTGGAGTAAGCTGCTTTCAGAATTTACTTTCATTTTCTTTCAATATTATTATACTTTTCGCCATATAATATTTTAAGGCAGTAATAGAAAAACTCTGCTCCCACATCAAAACTATGAGCTATATAAATGCACCAAAAGGCCCATGGCAAAAGAAAAGCATATTAGTAATAGAAAACATATGTTAGTAAAACACTATCCAATCCAAGGAGGGAGCTGAAATGCTTACTATGTCAGAATTATTTACATTTAAATTACTTGTAAAGGAAAAAATGTACATTTTAGGTTTATTTTCAGAATACATCAAGGTAATGAAAACTGATACAATTTTATTCTGCTTTTACTAATTAGAAATTGTTTACTTTATAAGACTAAGCTATATTATACTTGCTTGGACTTCAGCTTTTAAACTATTCCCCTCAGAATCTCCCCACCCAAAAATATCAACTTGATCCTTCACTGCAACTTATAGGGAAGTGATATACAAGTAGTTGACTTAGAGAGTGCATGCAATTTTTTGTTGCTGTAGAAATGAATCTTGTGTTAATAAACAAGCCAAAGTTCTGTTAAAAAAAGACCCCAGACCCTTAAGGTAAACTCATTCCAAAGCAAAACCAAACACTAAAAAGAAAAAAAAGAGAAAAGAAAAATAAAAACCTTTCCAGTTTTCAGTGTTAGACAGATTTTTCAAATATTTATTTGAAAATAAATACAGAAATTTATTTTCTGTATACAAGTATACATTTAGTAATTTTCTTCAAAACTCTTCCAGTAGAAAATATTAGAGGATTATGTTTTTGGTGAGGCAATCAGTAGTATTTAAGCAATCACCCCTTATGAAGGTATTATTTCAGAAATATAGAACCCTACAGAACTGGTTTACTTAACCTCTAATCTTTCATTCATATCAGAACTATATCTTCTCATATAACTGGGAATTCTTGTAATTGAAGTTCAAATCTTTTTCAGCCACATTGAAGAAATCTGCTACTTACAATCTGCTGACTTTTGAAACATAAATTTGGTTCTTTGAAAGATCTTAGGAAAACTGGAAAAATCTCTTTTTTCCCCTCTGTCTCTCTTTTCTTTTGTCGCATTTTGGCAAACAGTGCAACACAATACCATCCATGCAGGAATATATAACCACTTCCCCTGTAGCTGCTTACCCCTTGAAGGTCAGAGATGAGCAATGTGGTCTCAGTGGTACTTAGGCCCTGCCAGTGGCATCATGGAAAAATATAATGCTGTTAGTGTGGTGCAAAAGCAGCAGGATGCTTATAAAAATGCAGCAACCATAAAACTCTGTGGCAGGTTTTTTTTTTTTTTTTTGGGGGGGGGGTCTGTTTGCAATACTGGTGAATATCTATAGCTCGGGTATAGGATGAGGGTGAAGGTTCCTTCTCCAAGCTCGTGGGATGGTTTCTGAACATTTCGTTACCAGGCTAGGTAACATCTTCAGTTGAAGTTTGGGGGATATCAGTGTCAGTGTTCTTCTGTTTATAAGGGCTTCCGATGTGGGTGTGTCAAATGAGGGTTTTCTGATGGTTCTTGTGATAAGTCAGGTGTGAGTCATTAGTGAGTCTTGTGATGAGTTTTGTGATAAGGAGGTTACATCAGGTCAGGGTCATTGGGAGGTGAACTGCTCATGGGGGGAGTTGCGTGAGGGTCGGTTGCTGGTTGGCTGGGCTGTTGATTTGGATTCTGAGGGATTTGTATGTCAATGTGTCTGTTGACGGAACTGCTTGTGGAGTGTCCAGTTTTGATGAACTCACGAGTATGGCGGCGGCGGGGAGGGGGGGATAGTGTGGCTGTTTGTTTCATGCTGTGATGAATGATTCCCAGTTTAATTCTTAAAACAACAATGGATCACTTAGGCCATTTGTCATCTTTTACTTATTTAAACAAGATAGGAGTCTACTAATAAATTATGCTTCACATTAATTTTCTCTACTTTGTCAAACATTTAAGATTATAATTGTTAAAGTTTGCTACATAAAAGAATGGCTCAATAATATATTTTGGAATCGATAAAAATTTTTTGACATGGTATTTTTAAGCTCTTTAAATATTCTTACACAAATTTGTTTCACTTAAGATATTCAATTTTCAAGTCTAGCAGTCTTTGGAATACAATCCATACTACCATATAAAACAGAAACCTAATGCAACCTAAGGTTTCAAGATGATATTGAATTCAATACAATAAAGTTATTTTTCATAATTTAGTGCCTGTGCTGCTACAGAAGTTAAACATGCTACATTTACAGCAGTTAAACATGAAGTGAATTGCATTGATATGTGATGGTGACACATTAAAAAAGGGAACAAATGCTTGAGGTATTAGTTTTAAATATAAATAGGGGAACTGAAACAATTGCCTAGATATAGTAACTTCATGAATATGTATTGGGGAATGGCTAAAATTTTGTTAAACATGCATTTTGTTTTAGTGTTCTTTAGTAAAAAAATTAAACTAGACTTAGGTTATTAGTTTGTAATTAGTTTGAAAAACTTAAATAAATGATCATCTCTGTACTTGCACAAATTTCGTAAAATAAAAGCATAAGAGAATTTGTTGTAAAAGGCAAAGTGGACGGTTTACATATTTGGTGATCTATCAGAATCAATTTGAGCAACCCCATTAAATATTATGAATAAAATGCATTCTCCTAATGATATTTCCATAATATAAATATTTTGTATAAATATATTTTATATTATTTATATATAAATATAATATAAATATTATATTTATATTATTTCTATAATATAAATATTTATACAATATAAATATTACATAAATTTCCATTCATATAAATGTTATTCTTTTATATTTTGATTTATCTTGTAGGCAATATCTTGTAGGAAATATAGCCTGCTGCCCATAAACTAAAATTAAAGAGCTAAAAATTTCTCATCTTTTAACATTGTTATAAATATGTATCCAGCCTTTGTAGCCAAAAGCTATCTAATCTTGCTCTCCAGTTCCCATTGCCTTATCCTGATGCTTAACTTATCCACCTTAAACTAAAGCCAATCACATTTCCTCCATCTGCTTCAAACTCCTCCTCCATTGTCTATCCCAAATTAAAACATGTCAAGCCTGCTCCCTACTTTTTGCCATCTTCTCTTACTATCCATCAGCCCAATTTCCATCTAGCACAATCTTCACTGATTTTATTCCTTGCTTTTTTCTATCTTGATCCTTTTCTTGCCTCGCATCTCTATTTATCTTTCATTCCTTTTTCCCACATCTTACTGTGAGCACTGATTTGTATCCCTTTGCTAACTTCTGTAAATTACCCTGACTGAAACTTCAGGATAGTTTTTTTTTCCCCTGTTGTTCTTAGTATCTAGAATATCATATTTGAAAATTAATTCAAACCTTGACTGTTCTCTTAGGAAATTTCAAAACAGTAAGTCTGAAGTCTGATAAGACATTCTAAAAATCAATAGTTAAAAATATTAACAAAAGTATTTACGGTATTTCTGATTGTTCAAAACTTTAACAAATTGCACTGTGACTTCTGAGTCTGAAAAGTTGTGAATTAAGAAAACAAATTAGATATATAACCAGAATTCATTTGTTATGTTAATTATTTATATACAAATACATGTAGAATTTGAGGTGTCTAAAGTTTCCCCCTTCCTTTTTTATTCACATTTATATAAATGTCATTCTTTTATATTTTGATTGTTTTATATTTAATTGTTTTAGAATTATGTAATTTATATTATCATATTCTAGTCAATAAACCCTTCTATTCATACCATTTCCCACAACCCTGAATGAAAAGAGGGTGCATAAGCAAGTGTGCAAATCAAAGAAATTTCTATTATGTGGTTCCGAAATGAAACAGTAAATATTAATCTGGGGCATGTTGACAAGTGTATACCATGGGAAAGAGATTGTCTGGCTAATAATTGTCTGCGCCTGGTAGCACAGCAGACTAATAACCTGTTATTATCATTCAGCTGCCTGCAATTACTATAAGTTCGAATCTCCCCAGGCTCAAGATTGACTCAGCCTTCCATCCTTTCTAAGGTAGGTAAATTGAGGACCCAGTTTGTGGGGGTAATAAGCTGACTTTGTATAAATATACAAAAATATGAAGGCTATTGCTTAACGCATTGTAAGCCGCCCTGAGTCTCCGGAGAAGGGAGGCATATAAATCAAATTAATGCATTGAGATATGGAATTAAATTTGTAAAAAGAATCAGATCAAGGCACAAGACAAAACTATGCTATTTGCAGAAGGCAATATTGGCTACTACTATTTTTCTCTTTGCCTTCAAGATCAATTCTAGTTTCTTCTCAGACTGTATCCAAAGCAAGTTAGGAAACTGTATAGTTCCATTTCCATAATTAGAAATTCGAATAGATTTAGGTTGCTTTAAAAAGCAGTCCTATTTTTGAAAGTTGGTGAAAGTTGAGATAACCTAGAGGTTCGTTTTTGTTGAGGGAGAAGAATTGAGGCCGTTTCTAATGATATTTGCATGGGAAGAAGGCTATTATTATTATTATTAATATTATTATTATTATCATCATCATCATCATCATCATTATTATCATT